>NC_091644.1:43729073-44069287 GCF_027580195.1 Bos mutus
AAGCTGAAACTCCAATACTTTGGCCACCTGATGTGAAGAACTGACTCATTGGAAAAGACCCTGATGCTGGGAAAGATTGAAGGCAGGAGAAGAAGGGGACAACAGAGGAGGAGATGGTTGGATGGCATCACCAACTCGATGACCATGAGTTTGAGTAAGCTCCAGGAGTTGGTGATGGACAGGGAGGCCTGGCATGCTGCGGTTCATGGGGTCACAAAGAGTTGGACATACCTGAGCAACTGAACTGAACTGAACTGCATCTCACGAGGAACTTTGAAAGGTTTCAAGCAAGAATATGACATATTCTTCAGTTACTAAAAAATTCTTCTAGATACTGTTAGGAGATTTGATTGTCAAATACAAGCACAGAAAGATGGAGAAGAGTTTGGAAGCTTCCCTGGTGTCTAGGTGAGAGTTGGCGGTCTGTGTGTGGTAGTGGGGACCGGAAGGAAGTTGCAGGGGTGGCAGCACGTGATCAGAGGCAAGGTACGGAGTCTCCAGCATTTGCTTCTCTGTGAATGTGGGGTACGAGAGGGACAGAGTTCAGCATGACTCCTAGATCTGGGCCCCAGCATTTTGGTGAATAATGACCGTGCCATTTACTGAAAAGGAAGCTGAGGGGGAGGGTTCATTTCAAGTGTGAAATGAAGAGATCTGCTTTGGACATCTTGGCTTTGCTGCTTCTTAGTCATCCACAGGAAGGTGCTGAGGTGGCTGCTGTGTCTACAAAGCTGAAGCTCTAGAGAGAAAATGAAGTGGCCAATTTATAGATGACATTTAAAGTCCTGTGATTGGACAAGCCTATCTGGGAATTAAACGTATTAGAGATGAGATGAGGTATAAGGACAAACCCTTAGACATGCCCCGATGTGTACAGGAAATAAAGAGCAGGCAAACCCAGCAAGTCATCTTTAAAGATCTGCTGAAAGTGCCACTCAACAACTTAAAAGATCTGCTGAAAATGCCACTCAACAACTTACAGTTTACTCTCATCTGAGGTCATACTCAGCTAAGCCCGTTGCTACTCTGAAGAATCAGGAAGGCAGAGGGGGAGAATGCCTCCATCCCCAGCAAGACTCTGCACATCCCCGTCCCCACCCTTTTCTCACCTGTGGCTTGCCCAGGCAGAGCTGCCACGCAGTAGGAGGCAAGGGAAGACAAGGGAAGAAAACAGTCCAAGAAGATTGTCCAATGCTCCCCAGAGACAAGACAATGACAAACTACATCCTGTGACTGGCACACCGTGGACCTCAGTGAACAGCTAGGGAAGTACAGAAAGAAGAAAGAGAGGCGGGGGGGAGAGGGGGAGGATCCAGGTAATCGAGTAATTTTCATAGATTTTCTGAGCAAAAGAACATAAGACCAGAAATCAGGAGGCTGGAATGCACATACCAGTGACAGGCAGTCATCTGGTCAACCTGAGTCTCCGTTACCAGAGTGAAATATTTCTCAGAAGTTTCTGCAGTAAAACGAGGACTCTGACACATTGCCAGTGACATTATGAATCCAACTGGGAAAGCAGTACATCGATGAATCAAGAGTCCACCAAAATATGAATATTTTAAACCATTTCTGAATTTCTATTCTAAGAAAATAATTCCAAATATTCTCAAAAGCATCTGTTCAAATATTAAAATAGCCTGGGTCCCTGATGACAGACACTGTGGGAAAATAAAGCATTAATTGTTTAACTGTTGTGGTCTGGTCACTATAACTAGCAGCTGGACACAGTTCCTACTTGAATCCCAGGCTGGGGAGTCTGGCTGATTTGGGCTAATCTGGATGTCAGAGTGTGGTGACACGGGAAAATAGGAAAATAGCATATAATAAGTAATACAATTAGTCCTGCTGATCTTTTAGGGGAAAGTGAATAAGCAGTTCTAATTTTAGTTTCCAGCATGCAAATGATATAGAGAGCCATGTGGTGTGGGGATATCGGGAAATGAATATCCTCCTTGGAACCGGGTACTTTTAAATGCTGCAAGAGCCACTGCTAAGGACTGTGTGGGGTGAAACTGTGACTGCAAAAGGCAAGTGTTTGTGCATAATATCCATTCTGATTATAACTATGCAGAGAGATGTGATTTTTAAACTTTGGAGATATTATAATGTTTTCTATTAAATTATAATTTACACAAAGAAAAACTCACATGTTTAGTGAACAGCTCCGAATTTTGTGACACATGCATACAGTCATGTGACCATTACCACAATGAAAATATGGCACTGTTCCCTCTGAAGGTTTCCTTCGTACACTATTGTAGTCAATTCTTTTCCCCAACCCCACAGACAAAGACTGACCTGTTTTCTGTCTCTGTAACTTTGCTTTGTCCAGAACTTCATACAAATGGAATCATAAAATATATAGACTTTTGAGCCTGGCTTTTCTCACTTAGTGTAAGCCTCACTCATGTTATTATATGTTTGTTCCTTTTATTTCTGTGTTCACTGGATGGATGGACTACAGTTTATTCATCCATTTATCAGTTAAGATATTTGCATTGTTTCCAGTTTGGGCAGCAAATAAGGAATAAACATTTGTGTACAGGTTTTGTATTTGATAAATGTATGTTTAACTTTGAAGAAACTGCCAAGTGATTTTTCAGAGTGTCTGCACCATTTTGCATTCTCACCAGCAACTGATGAGAGTTTCAGTTGCTCCACAGTATCACCAACACTTACTATTGCATTCTTGTTTTTGTTGTCATTGTTGTTTTAGCCATTCTAAAACCTGGGGTGGTATCTCATTCAGTTTTAATTTGCATTTCCTTAATAACTAATGATGCTGAGTATCTTTCATGTGCTTATTTGTCATATCTTCTGGGGTGCACTGTCTTTTCCCTATTCCTTTCTTTCTTATTGAATTTTGAGCATTCTCTATATATTCTACGTCCTATGACTTTATCAGGCATGGAATTTTAAAATATGTTATCCAACTCTGTGGTTTGTCTATGTATATTTAAAAATCAGAGAAGAGAAATTCACACTATAAACCCCAGTCCTGGTCTCAGCTCTTCAGAATGAGCCTTCAGCTGTAAATACTTTTACCACCCTCCTACTCAAGGGGATCCAGGATACTGTCATCTTCCTCTCTTATCAGTGGCACTTACACCACACTCTTCAACAACAAATTTTTGTGGAGCTTCTGAGGCTCTGAATGTCTGTAAGGATTAGAGATGCTTCCTGCCTGGGTGTCCTGGGCTCCCGGGAGGTGCTTGATCTCCTCGTCAACTCCCAGTCACAAGGCAAACCCTAGGAGTCTGTACCCTGTGCTCGAGTTAGTGAAACATCATCCTGAAGTTTCCTTAATCATTTCCTTGTTGTTATTCTTTTTTGAATCATATATATGTATGTGATTCATATACATATATACATGTATCCCTATAAATACACTGTGCTACTTTTGAACTGCTTATGTCTGGAATCACACTGTAACATTCTTTGTGATCTGCTCCTTCCACTCAAAATTATGTTTTCAAGACTCATCCACAAGGACACAGTAACAATCTTTTTTTTTTTTTTTTTACTTTTCCAACTCTGTAATGCTTCTTTTTGTAAAATAGCACAATTTGGTTATCCATTCTACTCTCGATAAATACATGATTTAATCTTTATGGGCAAACTTTATGTCCTTCTCTTTCAAGAATTTTGTCTTTTTATTTTCACGATCTTTTCTGTCTCTTTCTCTCTCTCAAGAACCTGAGTTTATGCATATCAAAAGTTTTAGCTTTCCAAGCTACTGAATTTGAAATTAGCTCAGATGTCTGCTTTGGTAGTCGCGTTTTGCTGCTTTGTAACAATTCTGAATCTTCAGAGGCAATGGATGCCTCTGCACAAGGAGAGGGGCATTTATGAAGAAGTGCAAACAAGAAGAGCACATTCATATTATTTTGTCTTACTTCTAAAATTAAAACAAAAACAAGATACAGCTTCTGGAGCATAAATCTCTGGAACCGGTACTGGAGGTGAAAAACCTAAACGGTAACTGAAAAATGTTTGGAGGCTCAGTGTGGACCAATCTGAGAGTTAAAAGCTCCAGGGGGCCCATTTTCTTTGTATGCAGTCACCACACTTTTGTGTTCTACATTCAGGAGCCCACGAGGTTCTCACATTGGCTATCAGGGGGAAATATCTAATGCTTCTGGCAAGGGGAAGAGAAAAGTAACCATTTTGAAACACATAGAACCTTCTGTTGTTCTTAACAAAGCTTATTCTCAAGAAAAACTGCTTTACCAGAGCGTAAACTGCTCTGGAGAAGGAAATGGCAGCCCACTCCAGTACTCTTGCCTGGAAAATCCCATGGACGGAGGAGCCTGGTAGGATACAGTCCACGGGGTCGCAAAGACTCAGACATGAATGACCAACTTCATTTTCATTTTCAAAATGCTCTTAAGGTTTTATCAAACCCTAAGTAACCTGAGCAAAGGCAGATACTCAACTCCAGCCCTTACTACAGATTTCCATGTAGAAGAAGGGAAGTATACAGCTCTAGCGACTCTAGCCATCTTGTCTCATCTAAGGGTGGAGTGGGGGTGCTGAGAAGCACTTGCAAAGGACACAGACCAGGGACACGAAGGGAACAGGAGAGGATTGGATGAAGGTGGTCAAAGAAGACGAACTTCCAGTTGTAACATAAGTAATGGTGATATAATGTACAGCATGATCAATAGAATTACCACTGTTGTTGTTCAGTCGCTCAGTTGTGTCCGACTCTTTGTGACCCATGGACTGCAGCATGCCAGGCTTCCCTGTCCTTTACCATCTCCTGGAGTTTGCGCAAACTCATGTCCATTGAACTGGTGATGCCATCCAACCATCTCATCCTCTGTTGTCCCCTTCTCCTCCTGCGTTCAATATTTCCTAGCTTCAAGGTCTTTTCCAATGAGTCAGTTATTTGCATCCGGTGGCCAAAGGATTACAGCTTCAGCTTCGGCATCAGTCCTTCCAATGAACATTCAGGGTTGATTTCCTTTAGGATTGAATGGTTTGATCTCCTTGCAGTCCAAGGGACTCTCAAGAGTCTTCTCCAACACCACAGTTCAAAAGCATCAATTCTTCAGCACTCAGCTTTCTTTATGGTTCAACTCTCACATCCCTACATGACAACCGGAATAAACAATAGTTTTGACTGACTGGACCTTTCTCAGCAAAGTGATGTCTCTGTTTTTCAATATGCTGTCTAGGTTGCTCATAGCTTTTCTTCCAAGGGGCAAGTGTCCTTTAATTTCATGGCTGCAGACACCATCTATAGTGATTTTGGAGCCCAAGAAAATAAAGTTTCTCACTGTTTCCATTGTTTCCCCATCTGTTTGCCATGAAGTGATGGGACCAGATGCCATGGTCTTCGTTTATTTAATGCTGAATTTTAAGCCAGCTTTTTCACTCTACTCTTTCACCTTCATCAAGAGGCTCTTTAGAGTTCCTCTTCACTTTCTGCTATAAGGATGGTGTCATTTGCATATCTGAGATTATTGATATTTCTCCTGGCAATCTTGATTCCAGCTTGTGCTTCATCCAGCCTGACTTTTCGCAAGGTGTACTCTGCATTTAAGTTAAATAAGCAGGGTGACAATATACAGCCTTGACATACTCCTTTACCAATTTGGAACCAGTCCACTGTTCCATGTCTAGTTCTAACTGTTGCTTCTTGACCTGCTTACAGGTTTCTCAGGAAGCAGGTAAGGTGGTCTGATATTCCCATCTCTCCAGTTTGTTGTAATTCACACAAACGCAGAAGTAGATGTTTTTCTGGAATTCTCTTGCTTTCTCTATGATCCAACACATGTTGGCAGTTTGATCTCTAGTTCCTCTGCCTTTTTAAAATCCAGCTTGTACATCTATAAGTTATTGGTTCATGTCCTGTTGAAGCCTAGCTTGAAGGATTTTGAGCATAATTAACATTAGTATATATTATATATCAGATCAGATCAGTCACTCAGTTGTGTCTGACTCTTTGTGACCCCATGAATCGCAGCATGCCAGGCCTCCCTGTCCATCACCAACTCCCGGAGTTCACTCAGACTCATGTCCATCGAGTTAGTGATGCCATCCAGCCATCTCATCCTCTGTCGTCCCCTTCTCCTCTTGCCCCCAATCCCTTGCAGCATCAGAGTCTTTTCCAATGAATCAACTTTTCGCATGAGGTGGCCAAAGTACTGGAGCTTCAGCTATAGCATCATTCCTTCCAAAGAAATCCCAGGGCTGATCTCCTTCAGAATGGACTGGTTGGATCTTCTTGCAGTCCAAGGGACTCTCAAGAGTCTTCTCCAACACCACAGTTCAAAAGCATCAATTCTTCAGCACTCAGCCTTCTTCACAGTCCAACTCTCACATCCATACATGACCACAGGAAAAACCATAGCCTTGACTAGACGAAACTTTGTTGGCAAAGTCATGTCTCTGCTTTTGAATATGTTATCTAGGTTGGTCATAACTTTCCTTCCAAGGAGTAAGCATCTTTTAATTTCATGGCTGCAGTCACCATCTGCAGTGATTTTGGAGCCCAGAAAAATAAAGTCTGACACTGTTTCTACTGTTTCCCCATCTATTTCCCATGAAGTGATGGGACCGGATGCCATGATCTTCGTTTTCTGAATGTTGAGCTTTAAGCCAACTTTTTCACTCTCCTCTTTCACTTTCATCAAGAGGCTTTTGAGTTCCTCTTCACTTTCTGCCATAAAGGTGGTGTCATCTGCATATCTGAGGTTATTGATATTTCTCCCGGCAATCTTGATTCCAGCTTGTGTTTCTTCCAGTCCAGCATTTCTCATGATGTACTCTGCACATAAGTTAAATAAACAGGGTGACAATATACAGTCTTGACGTACTCCTTTTCCTATTTGGGACCAGTCTGTTGTTCCATGTCCAGTTCTAACTGTTGCTTCCTGACCTGCATACAAATTTCTCAAGAGGCAGGTCAGGTGGTCTGGTATTCCCATCTCTTTCAGAATTTTCCACAGATTATTGTGATCCACACAGTCAAAGGCTTTATATGAAAGTTGTTAAAAGAGAGTAAATCCTAAGAGTTCTCATTACAAAGAAAAATTTTTCTATTTCTTTAACTGTGTAGTTATATGAGATGGTGGATGTTCACTGAACTTGTGATAATCACTTCATGGTGTAAGTCAAATCATTATGCTGTGCAACTTAAGCTTATACAGTGCTGTATGTCAGTTACATCTTAGTGAAACTGGAAGAAAACGGTTTTTTTTTTAAAAAAAAACACAGAGACTGTCAGAATGCTTTAAAAAAAAACAAATACATTAATATTTTGTCTGCAAAAATCCACTTTAAATATAAAACACAAATTTAAAATAGAAGGATGGAGAAAAATATACCATGCTAACACTAATCAAAAGAAAGTGGGAATAGTATATTAATGTCAGACTAGGCAGATGACACCACCCTTGTGGCAGAAAGTGAAGAGGAACTCAAAAGCCTCTTGATGAAAGTGAAAGAGGAGAGTGAAAAAGTTGGCTTAAAGCTCAACATTCAGAAAACGAAGATCATGGCATCCGGTCCCATCACTTTATGGAAAATAGATGGGGAAACAGTGGAAACAGTGTCAGACTTTATTTTTCTGGGCTCCAAAATCACTGCAGATGGTGACTGCAGCCATGAAATTAAAAGATGCTTACTCCTTGGAAGGAAAGTTATGACCAACCTAGATAACATATTCAAAAGCAGAGACATGACTTTGCCAACAAAGGTTCGTCTAGTCAAGGCTATGGTTTTTCCTGTGGTCATGTATGGATGTGAGAGTTGGACTGAGAAGAAGGCTGAGCACCAAAGAATAGATGCTTTTGAACTGTGGTGTTGGAGAAGACTCTTGAGGGTCCCCTGGACTGCAAGGAGATCCAACCAGTCCATTCTGAAGGAGATCAGCCCTGGGATTTCTTTGGAAGGAATGATGCTAAAGATGAAACTCCAGTACTTTGGCCACCTCATGCGAAGAGTTGACTCATTGGAAAAGACTCTGATGCTGGGAGGGATTGGGGGCAGGAGGAGAAGGGGACGACACAGGATGAGACGGCTGGATGGCATCACTGACTCAATGGATGTGAGTCTCAGTGAACTCCAGGAGTTGGTGATGGACAGGGAGGCCTGGCGTGTTGCGATTCATGGGGTCGCGAAGAGTCGGACATGACTGAGCGACTGATCTGATCTGATCCCTATTACATATGGCAATGTAAGTTTCCATGATACTCTTCCCATACATCTCACCCTCTCTTCCCCTCTCCCAATGTCCATAAGTATTCTCTCTGTTTCTCCACTGCTGCCCTCTAAATTAATTCTTAAGTACCATTTTTCTGGATTTTGTATATATATATCCATTACAGTATGATATTTATCTTTCTTTCTGACTTACTTCAATCTGTATAATAGGCTCTATTCACTATATAGAAGAGGTTCACCCACTTCATTAGAACTGACTCAAATGCATTCCTTTTTACAGCTGAGTAATATTCCATTGTGTATATGTATCACAGCTTCTCTGTCCATTCATCTGTCCATGGATACCTAGGTTGCTTCTATGTTCTAGCTTTTGCAAATAGTGCTGCAATGAACAATGGGATACATATGTCGTTTTCAATTTTGGTTTCCTCAGGATATGTGCCTAGGAGTGGGATTGCTGGGTCATATGGTGGTTTTATTCCAGTTTTTAAAAGAATGTCCATACCGTCTTCCATAGTGGCTGAATCAATTTACATTCTCACCAACAGGGCAATAGTGTTCCCTTTTCTCCACACTCTCTGCAGTATTTATTGTTTGTAGACTTTTTGATGATGGCCATTCTTTCCAGAGTGAGGTGATATTTCATTGTAGTTTTGATTTGCATTTCCCTAATATTGAGCAATGTTGAGCATCTTTTCATGTGTTTGTTAGCCATCTGTGTCTTCTTTGGAGAAATGTCTGTTTAGGTCTTTTCCCCACCTTTTGATTGGGTTGTTTGTTTTTCTGGTATTGAGTTGTGTGAGCTGCTTGTATATTGTGGAAATGAATCCTTTGTCAGTTGTTTCATTTGCTATTATTTTCTCCCAGTCTGAGGGTTGTCTTTCACCTTGCTTATAGTTTCCTTTGCTATCCAAAATAATTTAAGTTTAATCAGGTCCCACTTGTTTACTTTTGTTTTTATTTCCATTACTCTAGGAGGTGGATCATAGAGGATCTTGTTTCGATTTATGTCATCAAGTGTTCTGCCTATGTTTTCCTGGTAAGACTTTTATAGTTTCTGGTCTTACATTTAGGTCTTTAACCCATTTTGAGTTTATCTTTGTGTATGGTGTTAGGAAGTGTTCTAATTTCATTATTTTACATGTAGATGCCCAGTTTTCCCAGCACCATTTATTGAAGAGGCTGTCTTTGCCCCATTTTATATTCTTGCCTCCTTTGTCAAAAATAAGGTACCCTAGGTGCATGGGTTTATTTCTGGTCCTTCTATCTCATTCCATTGGTCTATATTTCTATTTTTGTGCCAGTATCATGCTGTCTTGATGACTGTAGCTTTGTAGTATAATCTGAAGTCAGGAGGGTTGATTCCTTCAGCTCCATTTTTTCCTCAAGACTGTTTTGGCTATTAGGGGTCTTTTGTGTTTCCATATGAATTGTGAAATTTTTTGTTCTAGTCCTTGGAAAAATGCCACTGGTAATTTGATAGGGATTACATTGAATCTGTAGATTGCATTGGGTAGTATAGTCATTTTCATGAAATTGATTCTTCCTACCCAGGAACGTGGAATATCTTTCCATCTGTTTGTCATCTTTAATTTCTTTCATCAATGTCTTATAATTTTCTCAGTACAGTTATTTTGTCTCCTTAAATAAGTTTATTCCTAGATATTTAATTCTTTTTGTTGCAATGGTGAACAGGCTTGTTTCCTTAATTTCTCTTTCTGATTTTTCATTGTTGGTATATAGAAATGAGAGTAATTTCTGTGTGTTGATATTGTATCCTGGAACTTTACTAAATTCACTGATTAGCTCTAGTAATTTTCTAATACTATCTTTAGGGTTTTCTGTGTACAGAATCATGTCATCTGCAAACTGTGAGAGTTTTAATTCTGTTCCAATCTGGATTCCTTTTATTTCTTTTTCTTCTCTGATTGCTACAGTTAGGATTTCCATAACTATGTTGAATAATAGTGGTGAAAGTGGATACCCTTTTCTTTTTCCTGCTCTTAGGGGAAATCTTTCAGTTTTTCACCATTGAGAATAATGTTTGCTGTAGGCTTATCATATATGGCCTTTACTATGTTGAGGTAGGTTATTTCTATGTCCATTTTTTTAAGAGTTTTAATCATAAATGGGTGCTGAATGTTGTCAAAGACTTTTTATGCATCTATTGAGATGATCATATGGTTTTTATCTTTCAATTTGTTAATATGGTGTATCACATTGATTGATTTCTGTAGACTGAAAATCCTTGCATCCCTAGAATAAACCCAACTTGATCATGGTTTATGAGCTTTTTGATGTGTTGCTGAATTCTGTTTGCTAAAATTTTCTTGAGGATATTTGCATCTATGTTCATCAGTGATATTGGCCACCAGTTTTCTTTTTGTGTGTTGTCTGTCTGGTTTTGGTTTCAGGGTGATGGTGGCCTTGTAGAATGTGTTTGGAAGTGGTCCTTCCTCTGCAATTTTTTGAAAGAGTTTTAGAAGGATAGGCATTAGCTCATCTCTAAATGCTTGACAGAATTCTCCTGTGAAGCCATCTGGTCCTGGGCTTTTGTTTTTGGCCGATTTTTGATCACAGCTTCAATTTCAGTGCTTATAACTGGGTTGTTCATAATTTCTATTTCTTCCTGGTTCAGTGTTGGAAGATTGAACTTTTCTAAGAATCTTTCCATTTCTTCCAGGTTATCCATTTTCTTGTCATACAGTTATTCATAATAGTCTCTTACAATCCTTTTTTATTTCTGCAATTATCTCTTGTAATCTCTCCTTTATCAATTCTATTTTTGTTGATTTGATTCTTCTCTTTTTTTCTTGATGAGTCTGGCTAAAGGTTTGTCAATTTTGTTTACCTTCTTAAAGAACCAGCTTTTAGTTTTATTATTCTTTACTATTGTTTCTTTCATTTCTTTTCCATTTATTTCTGCTCGGATCTTTATGATTTCTTTGCTTCTACTAATTTGGGGAGTATTTTGTTCTTCTTTTTCCAGTTGCTTTAGGTGTAAAGTTAGGCTGTCTATTCGATGTTTTTCTTGTTTCTTGAGGTAGGATTGTATTGCTATAAACTTCCCTCTTGGAGCTGCTTTTGCTGCATCCCATAGGTTTTGAGTTGTCGTGTTCTCATTGTCATATGTTTCTAGAAATTTTTTGATTTCCCTTTTGATTTCTTCAGTAACCTGTTGTTTATTTAGAAACGTATTGTTTAATCTCTGTGTGTGTGTTTCTTACAGTTTTTTTCTTGTAATTGACATCTAGTGCCATAGTGTTGTGGTCAGAGAAGATGCTTGGTATGATTTCAATTTTATTAAATTTACTGAGGTTTGATTTGTGACCCAAGATGTGGTCTATCCTGGAGAATGTTCCATGTGCACTAGAGAAGAAGGTGTATTCTTCTGCATTTGGATGGAATGTCCTGAAGATACCAATGAGATCCATCTCATCTAATGTGTCATTTAAGACTTGTGTTTCCTTATTACTGTTCTGTTTTGATGATCTGTCCATTGGAGTGAGTGTGGTGTTAAAGTCTCCTACTTTTATTGTGTTACTGTCAATTTATCCTTTTATGTCTGTGAGTGTTTGTCTTCGGAAAAGGCAGTGGCACCCCACTCTGGTACTCTTGCCTGGAAAATCCCATGGATGGAGGAGCCTGGTGGGCTGCAGTCCATGAGGTCGCTAAGAGTCGGACACGACTGAGTGATTTCACTTTCACTTTTCACTTTCATGCATTGGAGAAGGAAATGGCAGCCCACTCCAGTGTCCTTGCCTGGAGAGTCCCAGGGACAGGGGAGCCTGGCCATCTATGGGGTCACACAGAGTCGGACACAACTGAAGCGACTTAGCAGCAGCAGCAGCCGCAGTGTTTGTCTTATTTATTGAGGAGCTCCTATGTTGGGTGCATAGATACTTACAGTTGTTATGTCTTTCCTCTTGGATTGATCCCTTGATCATTCTGTAGTGTCCTTCCTTATCTCTTGTAATCTTTACTTTAAGGTCTATTTTGTCTGATATGAGGATTGTTACTCCAGCTTTCTTTTGCTTCCCACTTACATGGAATATATTTTTCCATTCTCTCACTTTCAACCTATATGTCTCTTTAGGTCTGAAGTGGGTTTCTTGTAGACAGCATGTATATGGGCCTTGTTTTTTTTTTTTATCCATTCAGCCAGCCTGTGTCTTTTGGTTGGAGCATTTAATCCATTTACATTTAAAGTAATTATTGATATATATGTTCCTATTGCCATTTTATTAATTGTTTGGGATTCTTTTGTAGATCTTTTTCTTCTCTTGTATTTCTTGACTATGTAAGTCCATTTAACATTTGTTGTGAAGCTGGTTTGGTGGTACTGAGTTCTGTTAAATTTTGCTTGTCAGAAAAGCTTTTTATTTCTCTATCAATTTTGAATGAGATCCTTGTTGGGTACAGTAATCTTGGTTGAAGATTTTTCCCTTTCAGTACTTTAAATACATCCTGCCATTCCCTTCCGGCCTGCAGAGTTTCTGCTGAAAGGTCAGCTGTTAAACATATGGGGTTTCCCTTGTATGTTACCTGTTACTTTTCTCCTGCTGCTTTTAATATTCTTTCTTTGTGGTTAGTTTTTGTTAGTTTGTATCTTGGTGTGTTTCTCCTTGGGTTTGTCCTGTATAGGATTCTTTACACCTCTTAAACTTGATTGACTATTTCCTTTTCCATGTTGGGGAAATTTTCAACTATAATCTCTTCAAAAATGTTCTCATACCCTTTCTTTTTCTCTTCTTCTTCTGGGACCCCTATAATTTGAAAGTTGCTGCATTTGATATTGTCCCAAAGGTCTCTGAGACTATCCTCAGTTCTTTTCATTCTCTTTTTTATTCTGCTCTTCAGAGGTTATTTCCACCATTTTATCTTCCAGCTCACTGATTCATTCTTCTGCTTCAGATATTCTGCTATTGATTCCTTCCAGAGTATTTTTAATTTCAGTAATTGTGTTGTTTGTCTCTGCATGTTTATTCTTTAATCCTTCTAGGTCTTTGTTAATTTATTCTTGCATTTTTCCCGTTCTGTTTTCTAGATTTTTGATCATCTTTACTATCATTATTCTGAATTGTTTTTCAGGTAGTTTGCCTATTTCCCCCTCATTTATTTTGACTTCTGTGTTTCTAGTTTGTTCCTTCATTTTGTAGTATTTCTCTTTTTTCCATTTTTTTTTTTTTAACTTATTGTGTTTGAGGTCTCCTTTTCCCAGGCTTCAAGGTTGAATCCTTTTTTCCTTTCGGTTTCTGCCCTCCTAAGGTTGGTGCAGTGGTTTTTGCAAGCTTCCTATAGGGTGAGCTTTGTGCTGAGTTTTTTTTCTGTTTGCTTGTTTGTTTTTCCTCTGATGGGCAAGGCTGAGTGAGATGGTAATCCTGTCTGCTGATAATTGGATTTGTATTTTTGTTTTGTTTGTTGTTTAGATGAGGTATCCTGCACAGGATGCTACTGGTGGTTGGGTGATATGGGTATGCTTCTTTGAGAGTAAAATTGCTTGCAAATACTTGTTAGTATTTAAAAGTAAATAAGAGTTATATGAATGAGTGCAGAGGGTTGAGAAATGCTCCGAGAACTGCTCCAAAAACTGATAAGAGAAAGGACACGGTAGAAAGACCTATTTCTTTTCTCTCTCTCTCTCTCTTTTTTTTTAAACAAATATTCTAATGAATGAGGGATGGTTTTGTCCTGGATTACATAATTGGTTAGATGCAGATATATGTTCAGAACTCAAGTGCTCTGACTATTAGCCCAGGTCTTTTTCCATAAAACTTTTAAAATTACACATTTAATCTTTGCTTAGGTCTTTAAGACCTAAACCTGTTCTTGGGATTAGAAGTTGCAAGAATTAGTGGTTGAACGCATAGCTTCCACCTAGCTCACATCTTCTCACTTCAACAGCTCAAGGGCCATCTGAATGCTAGGAGGCCTGGTTTGGACTCAGCCAAAGGTCCTTACCTGTACTGAAGATGCGAAATGTGCCACATCAGTGGTACCCATGTCTGTCTCTGCACCCCAAGGCCAGGGTCCCCGCTGATTTGCAAGGCTATGTGAAATAGGATTCAACAAACTGAATCAGAAATAACTTCTGATACTTTTGTAGAGTCCCCAAGATGAATTCAGAGAAGTTGTGAAGAGAGGGACTGGACTGGGAAGAGGATGCGCCCTCCTCATCTCAACTGAGCCACTGTCTGGCTATGGGCCTTGGAGTCTGACATCAGAATCTAACTGAGGGACTCCATTTATGCTAACTCAAGAGGCATGTCCTTTCTCTGGGAAGGTCATTTTGCCCAACCAATATGTGTTGACACAATGCAAAGAAGATGTTCATGGGAAAATTAGACTAGCATGTTGCCTTCTAATCCAGTTTTAAAGATCCACTTAATTGCTCATTCTTTTGTTTACTAAATACTCACAGTGAACTTGGCATATGCTATATCTGAATTGGTGGGAAATTCTAAACAGTTCTCAATCATGTATAGTAGAGATTTAAACCTTTGGTAATCATCCACAGCACTGGTCCAGCACGAAGCCTGTTGTTGATCCCCCAAGAAGCAGCTGCTGAGTGGAAACCTCCATGCAGTCTGTATCTTAAGGAACAGCCTCGGTACTAGCACTATGACTGAGAGGGTAGGGAAGCAGGAAACTGGATTCAGGCCCAACAAGAGACTCAACCAATCCCGCAAGTAACACTGGAACTACCCTGATCCTTCCTCAGATGCGTCACACCTTGGGCCAAGATGGCCAGGCTTTTACACCTTAAATCAGCCTCTGTGCTAAAAAGGAACCTGATATGATGAGACGGCTCCTGCAAGGAGGCAGCTCTAAAGGTGACCATATCTGCTGACAGAACCTCCAGCACCTGGGTGGCAGAAATAGAGTCTGGGTGCACTTCTCAGTGCCTGCCACACAGGGGAATGTTGAAGGAATGACAAATACTTTGAAAATACTATTATTTTATAATAATCAGAGCTTCCATAATTCAGAATAATTTTCAATATGCAGAAACTATGCTTGCCAAAGTAGGAAGTCAGGAAACACCTGGAATAACAGGCAAATTTGGTCCTGCACTACAGAATGAAGCAGGGCAAAGGCTAATAGAGTTTTGCCAAGAGAACGCACTGGTCATAGTAAAAACACCCTCTTCCAACAACACAAGAGAAGACTCTACACATGGACATCACCAGATGGCCAACACCAAAATCAGATTGATTATATTCTTTGCAGCCAAAGATGGAGAAGCTCTATACAGTCAACAAAAACAAGACTGGGAGCTGACTGTGGCTCAGATCATGAACTCCTTATTGACAAATTCAGACTTAAATTGAAGAAAGTAGGGAAAACCACTAGACCATTCACGTATGACCTAAATCAAATCCCTTATGATTATACAGTGGAAGTGAGAAATAGATTTAAGGGACTAGATTTGATAGATAGAGTGCCTGGTGAACTATGAACAGAGGTTCGTGACATTGTACAGGAGACAGGAATCGAGACCATCCCCATGAAAAAGAAATGCAAGAGAGCAAAATGGCTGTCTGGGGAGGCCTTACAAATAGCTGTGAAAAGAAGAGAAGCGAAAAGCAAAGGAGAAAAGGAAAGATAAACCCATTTGAATGCAGAGTTCCAAAGAAGACCAAGGAGAGATAAGAAAGCCTTTCTCAGCGATCAATGCAAAGGAATAGAGGAAAACAATAGAATGGGAAAGACTAGAGATCTCTTCAAGACAATTAGAGATACCAAAGGAACATTTCATGCAAAGATGGGCTCAATAAAAGACAGAAATAGTATGGACCTGACAGAAGCAGAAAATATTAAGAATAGGTGGCAAGAATACACAGAGGAACTGTACAAAAAAGATATTCACGACCCAGTTAATTATGATGGTGTGATCACTCACCTAGAGCCAGACATCCTGGAATGTGAAGTCAAGTGGGCCTTAAGAAGCATCACTATGAACAAAGCTAGTGGAGGTGATGGAATTCCATTGGAGCTACTTCAAATTCTGAAAAAGATGCTGTGAAAGTGCTGCACTTAATATGTCAGCAAATTTGGAAAAGTCAGCAGTGGCAAGAGGATTGGAAAAGGTCAGTTTTCATTCCAATGCCAAAGAATGCTCAAACTACTGCACAATTACACTCATCTCACATGCTAGCAAAGTCATGCTCAAATTTCTCCAAGCCAGGCTTAAGCAATACCTGAACCATGAACTTCCAGATGTTCAAGCTGGTTTTAGAAAAGGCAGAGGAACCAGAGATCAAATTGCCAACATCTGCTGGATCATCGAAAAAGGAAGAGAGTTCCAGAAAAACATCTATTTCTGCTTTATTGACTACGCCAAAGCCTTTGACTGTGTGGATCACAATAAACTGTGGAAAATTCTGAAAGAGATGGGAATACCAAACCACCTGACCTGCTTCTTGATAAACCTGTATGCAGGTCAGGAAGCAACAGTTAGAACTGGACCTGGAAAAATAGACTGGTTCCAAATAGGGAAAGGAGTATATCGAGGCTGTATATTGTCACCCTGCTTATTGAACTTATATGCAGAGTACATCATGAGAAATGCTGGGCTGGATGAAGCACAAGCTGGAATCAAGATTGCTGGGAGAAACACCAATAACCTCAGATATGCAGATGACGCCACTCTTATGGCAGAAAGTGAAGAAGAACTAAAAAGCCTCTTGATGAAAGTGAAAGAGGAGAGTAAAAAAGTTGGCCTAAAGCTCAACATTCAGAAAACTAATATCATGGCATCTGGTCCCATCACTTCATGGCAAATAGATGGGGAAACAGTGGAAACAGTGCCAGACTTTATTTTTCTGGGCTCCAAAATCACTGAAGATGGTGATTGCAGCCATGAAATTAAAAGATGCTTACTCCTTGGAAGGAAAGTTATGACCAACCTAGACAGCATATTAAAAAGCAGAGACATTACTTTGCCAACAAAGCTCCGTATAGTCAAAGCTATGGTTTTTCCAGTAGTCGTGTATGGATGTGAGAGTGGGGCTATAAAGAAAGCTGAGCATGGAAGAATTGATGCTTTTAAATTGTGGTGTTGGAGAAGACTCTTGAGAGTCCCTTGGACTGCAAGGAGATCCAACCTGTCCATTCTAAAGGATATCAGTCCTGGGTGTTCTTTGGAAGGAACGATATTGAAGCTGAAACTCCAATACTTTGGCCACCTGATGAGAAGGGCTGACTCATCTGAAAAGATCCTGTTGCTGGGAAAGATTGAGGGCACGAAGAGAAGGGGACGACAGAGGAGGAGATTGTTGATGGCTTCACCGACTCAATGGACATGAGTTTCATAGCCTCCAGGAGTTGATGCTGGACAGGGAGGCCTGGCGTGCTGCAGCTCATGGAGTTGCAAACAGTTGGAAACAACTGAGTGACTCAACTGAACTGAAGTGAACTGAATGCTTGCCATCTACTGTCTGGAACAGAAACCCTTTTCTAGCCCCAAAGATGTCTCCATTCTTCCTTAGCAGGGATGTCATGCCAACTGGATACACAGTTCTCTCTTAGTGTGCTATCTTATCTGCATAGAGAACAATGCACCAACCCACTACATCAGCTGTCACACAACCTGCCCCTAAAGCCACATAGTATCTCTGCTTCTGACTTATTTACAAAAAAAAAAAAAAAAAACTGACCCCTAGTGATCAACTGGCAACATTTAGTTGATCTCTAGGCCTTATGTGTTTGACCTCCAAGCCAAACCCATGGTCAGTCCATCCCCTGGGTCCCCTGGGGATTCCCAAAGAGATGGAAGCAGAGTTGTAGTTGGAAACTGTTGATCCCAAGGCCCCTTTCCTTCATTCTGCTCCTGGTTAAAGGCTTTGGGAGATAGGGAGAACTCTCTGGAAGTTTCTGAATGTTTGCCTGAATTGAGGTGGCTTTTGAAGGGGTAGTGGGATTTGTAGACCCAGTGATGAGGGTCGGGGGGAACTTTCCGAGCACAGGAAGAGCTTGAGCTAAGCTGGGAGGATATGGGGCAGGTTGGAAAAGTCAGCAGTTCTGCTGGCTCATGGCATGTGTGGAGTGGGGTGCATTTATGGAAGTAGAATTTTGAGTGCCATGCTGAGAACATTTATACTGGAGGCAAATGGCACACACATGCCAGACAGCTGACAGGGCCCAGGGGCATGCCCCCAGTGTCTGGCACGCTACAAATTACTGGCTGCTCAGAGAGCACTACTTGGCAGTGAACTCCACAGGCAGCAAAGGCTGAGACTCCCTCTGGTAAAACGAGGGCAGAAGGTCAACAAGAAGACTGCTTATTTTCTAAGCAGAAGGATTTATCAGTAGCAGAACAGATCAATATCAAGCCATAGAACCAGCTCTCTAGCCTGAATCACTTGCACCTCCTTCTCCTGGTCTCTATTTATATCTTTCCTCAAGAGGGCTGTCTGCCCTCCAAGGTCTCTATGGCAGCTCAAGCCTCACCCTTTGGACTCCATCGGCTTCAACAGACCAAGGCCGCCCTTTGCCAAGACCTCTGCCCCAGGGCAAACCCATGAGGCGCTGGCCACGCGCCAGCGTTTCTTATCTCAGCAGAATGCACATTACCAAGAGGCTCTATCAGATGCACAGTGAGCACTGCCTCTCCCTGTCAACTCAGCTATGTTTATTCTGAGTCTGTTGTCCTTGAGAGTGCTTTGTTCCCATTTCTTCAAATCGATTCGCATAACTAATGTTTAGCAGAGGTCCGCCGTGCTAGGCACACTCCCCAAACCCCACTGCACGGCCACTCAGCCCCCGCCCCCACCCCAGCTCTCTCCCTGCTCTCTGCCTCCTGCCGCTCGTTCTTCTGGTCTCCTCATGGCCCAGCCTTCATTCTCGTCCCTTTCCCTCCACCTCACCTGACCCAGCTCGGGGATGGACAAGCAATTCAGAGCACAGTCTGATCTGGCCACCTGGAGCTGCATCACCAGCAGCTGGACTTGGGGAAGGAGCAGGAGACTCTACTCTCAAACCCGCCGTCGGGGGCGCTGTGGAGCCAGGTCACCAGGATGCCCACGCTGAGAACACCCCAAACTGAGAGCATCTCACAGCGGGGAGGCGGAGTCCGCATCATCACTGCAACAGCATCGTTGACTCACTCATTCATTCACTGACTTGAGCCACACACAGCCAGGCCACAGACATGCCTGTGGCTCCCTACCGACACAGCACCAGCCGGGAATGGCCTTGTGGGAGTCTTCATGGCAGCAGCTCCACTGGGCCCCCACTCACCCCCAACCGCATTGGAGCTCAGTGGCCCCTCAGCCGCTCCTAGTTCACACAGGCTGCTGACACCCTGCCTGGAACGCCTCTCCCACCCACCTGGCAAACTCTTTCAAGACTGGTGTCAAGACCACCGTCTTGCAGGAAGTTTCCCTGACTGACCCCAGTAGCTCCCATCACCACCGCGGTGTGATGTGCGTGCTGCTCCTGTCGCATCCCCTTCCACTCCCACCTACTCTCACATGCCTGGACACACGAAGGCACCCATCCAGAAGTCCTAGTTAAGCATTTACTGTGTCAGACTTCTAGGGCTCTGCCCAGCACCTTGCATGTGCTGGGACTGAACTGCGCTGTGGCCACTTGTAGATTCCTGCCTGTGAGACCAGGCCAGACCAGAGGCTGCACTGAGGGGAGAGCTGGGGAAGGCAGAGACAGTGGGAGAAGGGCCTCACATGCACTTGGCCCTTCCCATTTACTGCTTCACACGACCTGTCCTTCTGCCTGCTCCTGCAGGGCACAAGCTCCTCACAGGCAGTGTAATGACCATGTCTCACAAGTCATTGTATACATTTGTAATAAACAGCATGGACCCCACACACAGTGGTTGTTAATATCTGTGGCACACTTGGTTGTTATGATTTAAAAGCAGGCAGCATTATAGAATCACACATTGAAAATTCACCTTGCTCATCTTCTCACCTTCAAGCAGCTACACAAAGATGATTCACTTCGACCTTCAAGAAAGACACTCCATATTTCATCAGCACTCCATCTCCACATGAGATGGAGACCCACAGACCTTCCTGAATGATTAGTGTAGCCCAGTAGGTGCAACCTTCTATTTCAACCAAAATCAAGTATGCAGCCTCATGCTCTAACTTACTAAAAAATATGACACAAGTAATGCTTGATTGTTATAAACATATACCACTCCACAATTTCCCTCAATGCATACTGCACACACAGATGGAAAGCACTTGGAATTGAACATTAAAGAAAATGTACGTGCACTTTGTAAAATCTGCCTTCGGAGAGATTACAATTTAATAAAGAGATATAGGGTGAGTTTCAGTACAGATTCCATTGCTAATTGGAACTTCACATTTGGCAAGGTTATGAAGTGCTTTTTCTTTTCTTTCTTTTTTAAAATATTTATTTATTTGGCTGCATCAGATCTGAGTTGCAGCATGTGGACGTCTGTAGTTGCAGCTCACGGGCTACTGCCCAGTTGTGGTTAGCAAGCTTAGTTGTTTGGAAGCATGTGGGATCCTAGTTCCCCAGTTCAGTTCAGTTCAGTCACTCAGTCGTGTCCGACTCTTCAACCCCATGAATCCCAGCACGCCAGGCCTCCCTGTCCATCACCAACTTCCGGAGTTCATCCAAACTCACGTCCATTGAGTCAGTGATGCCATCCAGCCATCTCATCCTCTGTCGTCCCCTTCTCCTCCTGCCCCCAATCCCTCCCAGCATCAGAGTCTTTTCCAATAAGTCAACTCTTCACATGAGGTGGCCAAAGTACTGGAGTTTCAGCTTCAGCATCATTCCTTCCAAAGAAATCCCAGGGCTGATCTCCTTCAGAATGGACTGGTTGGATCTCCTTGCAGTCCAAGGGACTCTCAAGAGTCTTCTCCAACACCACAGTTCAAAAACATCAATTCTTCAGCGCTCAGCTTTCTTCACAGTCCAATTCTCACATCCATACATGACTACTGGAGAAAACATAGCCTTGACTAGACGGACCTTTGTTGGCAAAGTAATGTCCCTGCTTTTTAATATGCTATCTAGGTTGGCCATAACATTCCTTCCAAGGAGTAAGCGTCTTTTAATTTCATGGCTGCAGTCACCATCTGTAGTGATTTTGGAGGCCCCCCAAAAAAAAAGTCTGGCACTGTTTCCACTGTTTCCCCATCTATTTGCCATGAAGTGATGGGACCAGAGGCCATGATCTTTGTTTTCTGAATGTTGATCTTTAAGCCAACTTTTTCACTCTCCACTTTCACTTTCATCAAGAGGATTTTTAGTTCCTCTTCACTTTCTGCCATAAGGGTGGTGTCATCTGCACATCTGAGGTTATTGATATTTCTCCCGGCAATCTTGATTCAAGCTTGTGCTTCTTCCAGCCCAGCGTTTCTCATGATGTACTCTGAATAGAAGTTAAATAGCAGGGTGACAATATACAGCCTTGGCATACTCCTTTTCCTATTTGGAACCAGTCTGTTGTTCCAGGTCCAGTTCTAACTGTTGCTTCCTGATCTGCATATAGGTTTCTCAAGAGGCAGGTCAGGTGGTCTGGTATTCCCATCTCTTTCAGAATTGTCCACAATTTATTGTGATCCACACAGTCAAAGGCTTTGGCATAGTCAATAAAGCAGAAATAGATGTTTTTTCTGGAACTCTTGCTTTTTCGATGATCCAGCAGATGTTGGCAATTTGATCTCTGGTTCCTCTGCCTTTTCTAAAACCAGCTTGAACATCTGGAAGTTCACTGTTAATGTATTGCTGGAGCCTGGTTTGGAGAATTTTGAGCATTACTTTACTAGCGTGTGAGATGAGTGCAATTGTGCGGTAGTTTGAGCATTCTTTGGCATTGCTTTTCTTTGGGATCAGAATGAAAACTGACCTTTTCCAGTCTTGTGGCCACTGCTGAGTTTTCCAAATTTGCTGGCACATTTCAACGTGCAGCACTTTCAAAGCATCATCTTTCAGGATTTGAAATAGCTCCACTGGAATTCCATCACCTCCACTAGCTTTGTTCATAGTGATGCTTCTTAAGGCCCACTTGACTTCACATTCCAGGATGTCTGGCTTTAGGTGAGTGATCACACCATCGTGATTATCTTGGTCGTGAAGATCTTTTTTGTGCAGTTCTTCTGTGTATTCTTGCCATCTTTTCTTAATATCTTCTGCTTCTGTTAGGTCCATACTATTTCTGTCTTTTATTGAGCCCATCTTTGCATGAAATGTTCCCTTGGTATCTCTAATTTTCTTGAAGAGATCTCTAGTCGTTCCCATTCTGTTGTTTTCCTCTATTTCTTTGCATTGATCACTGAGGAAGGCTTTCTTATCTCTCCTTGGTATTCTTTGGAACTCTACATTCAGATGCTTATATCTTTCCTTTTCTCCTTTGCTCTTTGCTTCTCTTCTTTTCATAGCTATTTGTAAGGCTTCCCCAGATAGACATTTTGCTTTTTTGCATTTATTTTCCACAGGGATGGTCTTGATCCCTGTCTCCTGTACAATGCCATGAACCTCCATCCATAGTTCATCAGGTACTCTATCAGATCTAGTCCCTTAAATCTATTTCTCACTTCCACTGTATAATCATAAGAGATTTGATTTAGGTCATACCTGAATGGTCTAGTGGTTTTCCCTACTTTCTTCAATTTAAGTCTGAATTTGGCAATAAGGAGTTCATGATCTGAGCCACAGTCAGCTCCCGGTCTTGTTTTTGCTGACTGTATAGAGCTTCTCCATCTTTGGCTGCAAAGAATATAATCAATCTGATTTTGGTGTTGACCATCTAGTGATGTCCATGTGTAGAGTCTTCTCTTGTGTTGTTGGAAGAGGGTGTTTGCTATGACCAGTGTGTTCTTTTGGCAAAACTCTATTAGTCTTTGCCTGCTTCATTCCGTATTCCAAGGCCAAATTTGCCTGTTACTCCAGGTGTTTCTTGACTTCCTACTTTTGCATTCCAGTCCCCTATAATGAAAAGGACATCTTTTTTGGGTGTTAGTTCTAAAAGGTATTGTAGGTCTTCATATAACTGTTCAGCTTCTTCAGTGTTACTGGTTGGGGCATAGACTTGGATTACTGTGATATTGAATGGTTTGCCTTGGAAACGAACAGAGATCATTCTGTCATTTTTGAGATTGCATCCAAGTACTGCATTTCGGACTCTTTTGTTGACCATGATGACTACTCTGTTTCTTCTAAGGGATAACCCCCACAGTAGTAAATATAATGGTCATCAGAGTTAAATTCACCCATTCCAGTCCATTTCAGTTCGCTGATTCCTAGAACGTTGACATTCACTCTTGCCATCTCTTGTTTGACCACTTCCAATTTGCTTTGATTCATGGACCTGACATTGCAGGTTCCTATGCAATATTGCTCTTTACAGCATCGGACCTTGTTTCTATCACCAGTCACATCCACAACTGGGTATTGTTTTTGCTTTGGCTCCATCCCTTCATTCTTCTGAAGTTATTTCTCCACTGATCTTCAGTAGCATATTGGACACCTACTGACCTGGGGAGTTCCTCTTTCAGTATCCTATCATTTTGCCTTTTCATACTGTTCATGGGGTTCTCAAGGCAAGAATACTGAAGTGGTTTGCCATTCCCTTCTCCAGTGGACCGCATTCTGTCAGACCTCTCCACCATGACCCGCCCATCTTGGGTGGCCCCACAGGCATGGCTTAGTTTCATTGAGTTAGACAAGGCTGTGGTCCTAGCGTGATTAGATTGACTAGTTTTCTGTGATTATGATTTCAGTGTGTCTGCCCTCTGATGCCCTCTTGGAACACCTACCGTCTTACTTGGGTTTCTCTTACCTTGGATGTGGGGTATCTCTTCACGGCTGCTCCAGCAAAGTGCAGCCGCTGCTCCTTATCTTGGACAAGGGGTATCTCCTCACTGCCGCCCCTCCTGACCTTGAACGTGGAATAGCTCCTCTAGGCCCTCCTGCGCCCACGCAGCCACCGCTCCTTGGACATGCAGTAGCTCCTCCCGCCCGACCGCCGCGACCAAAGATCAAACCCACATCCCCTGCATTCAAGGCAGATTCTTAACCACCGGACCATCAGGGAAATCCCTGCTCTTTCTTTCTGTACGTATTAACTTCAGTTCAGTTCAGTCACTCAGTCATGTCCGACTCCTTGCGACCCCACAGCCTGCAGCACGCCAGGCTTCCATGCCCATCACCAACTCCCAGAGCTTACTCAAACTCATGTCCATTGAGTCGGTCATGCCACAGAACCGTATCATCCTCTGTCGTCCCCTTCTCCTCCTGCCTTCAATCTTTCCCAGCATCAGAGTCTTTTCAAATGAGTCAGTTCTTTGCATCAGGTGGCCGAAGTTTGGAGTTTCAGTTTCAGCATCAGTTCTTCTAATGAACACTCAGGACTGATTTCCTTTAGGATGGACTGGCTGGATCTTCTTGTTGTCCAAGGGACTTTCAAGAGTCTTCTCCAACACCACAATTCAAAAACATCAATTTTCAGCACTCAGCTTTCTTTATAGCCCAAATCTAACATCCATACATGACCACTGGAAAAACCATAGCCTTGACTAGATGGAGCTTTGTTGGCAAAGTAATGTCTCTGCTTTTTAATATGCTCTCTAGGTTAGTCATAAATTTTCTTCCAAGGAGCCAGCATCTTTAAATTTCATGGCTGCGGTCACCATCTGCAGTAATTTTGGAGCCCAAAAAATAAAGCCTGACACTGTTTCCATTGTTTTCCCATCTATTTGCCATGAAGTGATGAGACCAGATGCCGTGATCTTAGTTTTCTGAACGTTGAGTTTTAATCAAGCTTTTTCACTCTCCTCTTTCACTTTCATCAAGAGGCTCTTTAGTTCTTCGTCACTTTCTGCCATGTGGTGTCATCTGCATATCTGAGGTTATTGATATTTCTCCCGGCAGTCTCTATTCCAGCTTGTGTGTCATCCAGCCCAGTGTTTCTCATGATGTACTCTGCATGGAAATTACATAAACAGGGTGACAATATACAGCCTTGATGTACTTCTTTCCTGATTTGGATCAATCTGTTGTCCCATGTTCAGGTCTAAATAATACTAGCAAGTATTAGCTGCTGCTGCTGCTGCTGCTAAGTCGCTTCAGTCGTGTCCGACTCTGTGCAACCACACAGACAGCAGCCTACCAGGCTCCCCTGTCCCTGGGATTCTCCAGGCAAGAACACTGGAGTGGGTTGCCATTTCCTTCTCTAATGCATGAAAGTGAAAAGTGAAAGTGAAGTCTCTCAGTCATGTCCGACTCTTCACAACCCCATGGACTGCAGCCCACCAGGCTCCTCCATCCATGGGATTTTCCAGGCAAGAGTACTGGAGTGGGGTGCCATCGCCTTCTCCTTGTCATCCTGGTGGTACTTAAAATCACTTCCTGCTAATTTCTGTGACACTAGAGATCTTCCCTGTGTCTCCTTGTCCTTCACCTTAGATTCATTCAACTAATGCAAAGTGATTATCTGTTACTGCTCACCACTGTCCCAGGTGCTGGCCACATATCAGCGAGCAAGGCAGAGATTTCTGCCCTCTGGGAACTCACATCCCAGTGAAGGAAGCATGCAAGAGACAGATATGAGAGACTGTCTCCTCTACCCCAGGGTACTACAAGCATCTTGAAGGTGGAAACCACACCCTAAAGAAACCAAAGAAGGAACAGAATAATAGAAAAACTTTGGAAAGTTGAGCTTCTACTACATGGGCTGCATTCCTGGAATTTGCAGTTCAGCAGCTGAGGAGGCCTGGGCCCACAGCTGCAATGCTCCCCACAGAACCCCCAGGCCCTCAGACTTGAGTTTCAGAGGCACTAGACAGCCTATGACCTCCCTGGCATGTAGGCTGCTCCCTTGCCCTAAGAGGGGACAGGAGGCTGGATTAACAGGTTGAGGAAAGGAGCTTGGGAATGTGAATGTAAGCTGGTTCATTGACCTATTCTTATCTAAAATCTTCCTGTGATTTACATGAAAATTATTAAGGTTTGGGGTGAATATTTAAAAGCTTGGAAGTCATTACAAGGATCTTCACCCTCTCTGTAGGCACAAGGAATAAGAGGGGCCTTCCCTTACCTACCCTACCTTTGTCAAATCCCCCTCTTCTGACCTCAAGATGGATGGCAACTCACAGCCCTGTGACAAAGATGGGGAGTGAAACAGGAGGGCAGGGTTGGGCTTTGCTTTCTAAATAGCCCCTTATGCTTTGCTGGGCGTCCTTTCATCCCTGAGCCCCTGATCCCCAGGGAAGGGAAGAAGCAAATGGATTGAGAGTGATTGCCCAGCACAACACTCAGCCCCCGTGGACCTCCCAGATCCATGAGTCTCCTCTTCCTAGAGTGTATATGTTAGTCACTCAACTGTGCCCAATTCTTTGTGACCCCATGGACTGTAGCTCACCAGACTCCTCTGTCCTTGAAATTCTCCAGGCAAGGATGCTGAAGTGGGTTGCCATTCCCTTTTCCAGGGGATCTTCCTGACCCAGGGCTTGAACTGGGGTCTCCTGCATTGCAGGCAAATTCTTTACCATCTGAGCCATCAGGACTGGGTGCATTCTCTTTGGCATTCCACCAGCCCTTCCTACCTGTAGAAATCATCATGAATCTGCCATCACTGAAGCCCTTTCACTATCCAGGCAGACACTGTTCAAAAAGTTCTCAGAGGAGATCTTCTGCATGAACCACTCTTAGGGTGGTGAGCTCATCAGAGCCTTACTTCTCAAATACTCACCAATTTCTGGAAGGGGTTCTTCTTGTTTTGTGAAATTTGAATATTAAGTTTGGTATCCTTAAGCTGCTAAGTATGTGTAAGTATTCTATCACAGAAAAGGTGTCATAAGTTTTTCACCTGGAGATGCAAGGGACTGGCAATCAAGGGCTGTTTAATCTTCTGACTTTCTCAATACTGTCTTCTATTTCCTGTAAACTCTAGCATCTGTTGCTGAAGATCTTAGGATCCAGTTTTCTAAATGTCCTCTTTTCTAGTTGACTGAAACCTCTGAGGTCCAAGACATTGTGATATATTATTTCATTTACAATTATTTTTTCTCACCCTTGTCTGAATCCCAGGCTCAACTGGCAATGAGTTTGAGGCCTCAGATGGACTATCTTTTCTTTCGGATAACATAAAATGTGGGCTCTTCTCTGCTCGAGGCTTGTTCTGGAGAGAACTTGGGTCTGCTTGCCTGCTGAGCAGTAAAGCCAACTTAATGATACTGGATTGTGGGGAAGGAAAGCACAGACAGCATTTATTACAGGGTACCAAGCAAGGAGAATGGGCAGCTCATGCTTGAAAGACCCAAACTCCCTTCTGCCTTTTGAGGGGCTTTATAAAGGCAGCATTTGGGGTGAGGGTTGTAGGGGGCATGAATTTCTTCTTATTGACTGGTGGTGAGGGGATGGGATGGTGCTCCAAGAATTTAGTCATTAATCTTCTGGTTCCAACCTAGGGTTTACAAGCTTGTGGTCACCATCCTCCACTTGGGTGAGGGTCTTAGTTTCTGCAGAACAACTCAAAGATATGTGTCAGATTACTATATATACTCCTGGACGAGGAACTAGGTCTCTGTTTTGTCCCTGAACTACTGTTTTTTGACTGCTTTTTCTTAGTTTCTGCACTCTCACTTCTCTAAGTCTGCTTACTGAAACTCAGGAAGGCCAAAGAAACTGAAGCCTTTTCCTATAAATAGGAAATAGGGGACACAGAGGGACTTTTGTACCTAGGAAAGTTTGTAGGATCCTTCTTAGTTTCAAGGTTCCTCCAGAAATTTTTAGAGCAGAGTCCCTTCACAGAATATAGAACTCCAGCTGTAAAGACTGCTGTCTCTAGCCATCTGCCACTTTCCCATTGCCTTCAGGAAAATCCTGTGTTGCCTCAGCTGGTGTGTCTATATAATGGAGACAATACTGTAGTTCCTAACTTGTGGCTATGATGGGAATTAAATGAGATAATTCATGTGAAGCTCTTGGCCAGAGCATAAGCTCTGACATAAGTTCTCAAAGAATGTTCACTGTTTAGTTTTATTGCTGCTACTTGCTCATGAGTGGGGTTGACTTTGGGACATGCCACCCATATAGATTTGTTTCTGTGAAGCAAGGAGAAGCCAACAAAGGCTCTCAAGGTACTTGGTGTTCCCTGAAAAATATTTTTGAATCTAACTTAGACAGTGCAAGACATAAATGGAACACAGAGCTATATGTGCCTTTTAAATGAACATCGTCTAGTTTGCTGGTAGATCTTCATGCATTCTTTTACTGAGTTTTTTTAATTTACTCTTTTAAATTCTAAAAGAGGTGGATGTACAAACTATATTTTGGAATTGACAAATCTGAAGAAACCCCATCATAACAAAGCATTCATTTTCATATTTTTAATGCAGATGTTAATAAAGGAAATAGCATTTGGCACTTACACAACTGTGCTTCCCATCTTCAAAAGGATTTGCAAGTATTAACCAGTTCTTCCAAGCATTGTTTCCATAAAATAGGGAAAGCATGGTCTCTACTCCAATAGTCAAAATAACAGAAACACCCACTAAGTGAACCTCATGTTTGTTGTTGTTTTTGTTTGTTTGTAACAGGGAAGAAAGAGAGAAAGTTACTTCTGGCTTTGCATATATTCAAAACTCAAATTTTGATTATTTTTAACTATTGAGTATCTCTACAAAATAAATATCAACCAAAGCGTGAGTCAGAAAATTCTGGCTCTAGTGTCTTGCTCCTTTGTGTATGTAGGGGGAAAGCAGGGGATGTTATGTTCTATTTGTTTTCACACAAAAAGCACCAGGCAAAACTGAACCAGAAGTGACCAATAGAACTTTCCAAGTCATGGAACCACTCCATAATCTGTAGTCTTGATTACAGCAGCCACCAGCCACACATGGCTTCTGAGCACTTAAAATGTGGCTGATGTGTCATTGAAAGACTGAATTTTTAATTTAGTTTCATATGAATTACCTTGAACTTAGATTTAAATAGCCACACGTGGCTACCACATCAGCCAGCATGGCTCTAACACCATGGAAACAACCTCAATATCCAGAAACAGCTAAGTGTATAAAGAAAATGTGGTATGTATGGTAATGTCAGTCTCTCCCATCAGGAAGCTTCCATAAGCCTCTTATCCTTCTCCGTCAGAAGACAGACAGACTGAAAACCACAATCACAGAAAACTAACCAGTCTGATCACACGGACCACAGCCTTGTCTAACTCAATGAAACTATGAGCCATGCTGTGTAGGGCCACCAAAGACTGATGGGTTAAGGTGGAGAGTTCTGACAAAACGTGGTCCACTGGAGAAGGGAATGGCAAACCACTTCAGTATTCTTGCCTTGAGAACATCATGAACAGTATGATGGGTCAAAAAGATAGGACACTGAAAGATGAACTCCTCAGGTTGGTAGGTGCCCAATATGCCACTGGAGATCAGTGGAGAAACAACTCCAGAAAGAATGAAGAGACGGAACCAAAGCAAAAACAACACCCAGTTGTGGATGTGACTGCTGATGGAAGTAAAGTCTGATGCTGTAAAGAGCAATATTGCATAGGAACCTGGAATTTTAGGTCCATGAATCAAGGCAAATTGGAAGTGGTCAAACAGGAGATGGCAAACATTTTAGGAATCAGCGAACTAAGATGGACTGGAATGGGTGAATGTAACTCAGATGACCATTGTATCTACTACTGTGGTCAAGAATCCTTTAGAAGAAATGGAGTTGCCACATAGTCAACGAAAGAGTCCAAAATGCAATACCTGAATGCATTCTCAAAATGACAGATTGATCTCTGTATGTTTCCAAGGCAAAGCATTCAGTATCACAGTAATCCAAGTCTATGCCCCAACCAGTAAAGCTGAAGAAGCTGAAGTTGAATGGTTCCATGAAGACCTTCTAGAACTAACCCCAAAAGAGATGCCCTTTTCATTATAGGGGATTGGGATGCAAAAATAGAAAGTCAAGAAATACCTGGAGTAACAGGCAAATTTGGCCTTGGACTACAGAATGAAGCAGGGCAAAGGCTAATAGAGTTCTGCCAAGAGAACACACTGATCATAGGAAACACAAGAGAAGACTCTACACATGGACATCACAAGATGGTCAACACGAAGTCAGACCGATTATATTCTTTGCAGCCAAAGACAGAGAAGCTCTATACAGTCAGCAAAAACAAGACTGGGAGCTGACTGTGGCTCAGATAATGAACTCCTTATTGCCCAATTCAGACTTAAATTAAAGAAAGTAAGGAAAACCACTAGACCATTCAGGTATGACCTAAATCAAATCCCTTATGATTATACAGTGGAAGTGACAAACAGATTCAAGGGATTAGATCTGATAGACAGAGTGCCTAAAGAACTATGGATGGAGATTTATGACATTGTACAGGAGGCAGGGATCAAGACCATCCCCAAGAAAAAGAAATGCAAAAAGGCAAAATGGTTGTCTGAGGAGGCCTTACAAATAGCTGAGAAAAGAAAAGAAGTGAAAGGCAAAGGAGAAAAGGAAATATATACCATTTGAATGCAGAGTTCCAAAGAATAACGAGGAGAGATAGAACACCTTCCTTAGTGATCAGTGCAAAGAAATAGAGAGAAACAACAGAATGGGAAAGACTGGAGATCTCTTCAAGAAAATTAGAGATGCCGAGGGAACATTTCATGCAAAGATGGGCTCAATAAAGGACAGGAATGGTATGGACCTAACAGAAGCAGAAGATATTAAGAAAAGGTGACAAGAATACTCGGAAGAACTATACAAAAAAGATCTTCACGACCCAGATAATCATGATGGTATGATCCGTCAACTAGAGCCAGACATCCTGGAGTGTAAAGTCAAGTGGGCCTTTAAGAAGGATCACTACGAACAGAGCTAGTGGAGGTGATGGAATTCCAGTGGAGCTATTTCAAATCCTAAAAGATGATGCTGTGAAAGTGCTGCACTCAATATGCCAGCAAATTTGGAAAACTCAGCAGTGGCCACAGGACTGGAAAAGGTCAGCTTTCATTCCAATCCCAAAGAAAGGCAATGCCAAAGAATGCTCAAACTACCACACAATTGCACTCATCTCACATGCTAGTAAAGTAATGCTCAAAATTCTCCAAGCCAGGCTTCTACAATATGGGAACCATGAACTTCCAGATGTCCAAGCTGGATTTAGAAAAGTCAGAGGAACCAGAGGTCAAATGGCCAACATCCGTTGGATCATAGAAAAAGCAAGAGAGTTCCAGAAAAGCATCTATTTCTGCTTTATTGACTGTGCCAAAGCCTTTGACTGTGTGAATCATGACAAACTGTAGACAATTCTGAAAGAGATGGGAATACCAGACCACCTGACCTACCCCTTGAGAAATCTGTATGCAGGTCAGGAAGCAACAGTTAGAACTGGACATGAAACAACAGACTGGTTCCAAATTGGGAAAGGAGTGCATCAAGGCTGTATATTGTCACCCTGCTTATTGAACTCATATGCAGAGTACATCATGAGAAATGCTGGGCTGGAAGAAGCACAAGCTGGAATCAAGATTGCCAGGAGAAATATCAATAACCTCAGATATGCAGATGACACCACCCTTATGGCAGAAAGCAAAGAACTAAACAGTCTTTTGATGAAAGTGAAAGAAGACAGTGAAAAAGCTGGCTTAAAACTCAACATTCAGAAAACTAAGATCATGGCATCCAGTCTCATCACTTTATGGGAAATAGATGGGGAAACCATGGAAGCAGTGAAAGACTTTATTTTCTTGGGCTCCAAAACCACTGCAGATGGTGGGTGCAGCCATGAAATTAAAAGACGCTTGCTCCTTGGAAGAAAATTTATGACTAACCTAGAGAGCATATTATTTTTTTTTAGAGAGCATATTAAAAAACAGAGAAATTACTTTGCCAACAAAGCTCCATCTAGTCAAAGCTACGGTTTTTCCCATAGTCACATATGGATGTGAGAATTGGACTATGAAGAAAGCTGAGCGCTGAAGAATTGATGCTTTTGAATTGTGATGTTGGAGAAGACTCTTGAGAGTTCCTTGGACAGTAAGGAGATCCAACCAGTCTATCCTAAAGGAAATCAGTCCTGAATATTCATTGGAAGAACTGATGCTGAAGCTGAAACTCCAATACTTTGGCCACCTGATGCGAAGAACTGACTCATTGGAAAAGACCCTGATGCTGGGAAAGATTGAGGCAGGACAAGAAGGGGACGACAGAGGGTTAGATGGTTCTATGGCATCACGACTTGATGGACATGAGTTTGAGTAGGCTCCGGGAGTCAGTGATGGACAGGGAGGCCTGGCGTGCTGCAGTCCATTGGGTCACAAAGAGTCAGACACAACTGAGTGACAGAATTGAACTGAACTGAACTGATGTATGCAAAATGGAAATTACCCATAAAAATAATAAAATAATGCCATTGGCAGTAACATAGGTAGACCTAGAGATTGGCATACTAAGTAAGTCAAAGAACAAATACCATGTATCCCTTTCATGTGGAATCTACAATGTGACGCAAATGCACTTATCTATTAAATAGAAAGAGACTCACAGACAGAGAACAGAGTTATAGCTGCCAAGAGGGTGGTGCGTGAGGAAGGATGGATTGGGGATTTGGTATTAGCAGATACAAACTATTATATTTAGAATTTATAAACAACAAGGTTCTACTACGTACCACAGGAAACTATATTCAATGTCCTGTGATAAACCTTAATGAAAAGAATATTTAAAAAAGAATATATATGTATATACATGCATAACTGAATCACTTTTCTGTACAGCAGAAACTAACACAACATTGTAAATCAACTATATATCAATTTTTAAAAAGGAAGTCCTCTATACATACGAAGGGGTTGTAGCCACAAGGAAAGGATTTGTCTGTCCCTGTTTTCAACTTCACTTTTAAAATGAGTTCTATCGCTTCTTGGCCTTTTGGCTAAGATCAAGTGTAAAATGAGAGCTGCATCTTTAAAATACACATCTCTGGCCTCTCTGAAAAGTCCCTTGAAAAGTCAGGCTTGAAAAGTCCTGGACCCCTGAAGAGGAGTCCGTGCTCTGTTTAAAGTGACACCTCCACATGCAGGGAGTGTATTTACTGACAAGCATTCTCATAGGCTGGCTAGGAACCTTCAGAGAACATTCCCTTTTTTCAGGCTCTTCCATAACTGTATTGCTTTTTTAAACTCTAAACTGTGGCTGTAAATTAATAGCTTTCCTGACAAAAGAGCCTGCCAGAGCCAACTACTGATTTTCCATTCATTATCAATTTGTTGTTAAACTGTACTTGTGAGTATGAAATACAGAGGACGGCTCAGTGGAAAAAAGCCGAGACAGCAGATCTTGCCCTGGAGAGAGTGATTGGACAGAAACAAAACAAAACACAATCTTTGTGCCTCTTGGAAAGGAAACAATCACAAGCAATTTGGGCCACCTCCAGCATGCAAAACTACTTGTACCAGAAATGCAATTCCATGGGGCAGAGGTCGGGAGCCCCCAGGAAAGGGGACACAATGGGTGGGCAACATCCCCTTCCAGCAACATCATCACAGCCAAAGAGGCAACCTGACGCCTGCTGCCAGGTCAGCAGAAGTCAAGGTGGCCGTCCTGACTCCCGCCTCCTGAGACGGCAAAGTTTGCCAGCTTGGGAGCCAGGAATGAGATGTCACTCCCTGTGCCACTTGGGGAGCACAGGCAGGTACGCTATAATTTCTTCTTAAAGCAAGAGGATGAGGCAGCATGCTTTATGACCTTGTCTTGAAGTCATCCAGGCTGCACCTGCTGTGTTCCATCAGGTATGCAGGCAGCCCTGATTCAAAGGAGGAGCGCATACAGCAGGCTGAGAACCATTGTGGAACCACAACACTACCGCAATGGAAAATGTATATTTAAAATAAAAGCATAATTGGTGACAACTTGAAAGTTTAATGAGATGCCAGTTTTAATACTTCAGACATGTAAAAATTAAAAAGAATAATGGTCTGATGGGGAAGGGAAGAGATTGGGGAGGGAGGGTCTTCTCCCTCAAGGTGATAAATTAGTACAGTCCACTTGGAGAACAAGGCAGACCCAAAATCCATGTGTGTGTCCTTGAAGTCTTGCTGCTCGTGCATCCCCAGCTGTTTGTCCTTGAGAAGGACTCAGGCCTATGCACAGAGAGGTGGAAACAACAGTGTTTCTGTCAGTTTTGGTCTTCGTAATAGTGACAGATGAGAAGTAAGCTGTTTCTTCATAGGTGACTTGTTGAAAGCTATGGCACTGTGAGGAGTGTACATGTCTAAATACATGATGCTAATGGTGGTATTTTATGGCATATGAATCATATCTCCATAAAACTGTTAAAAAAACTGGTGGATTGACAGAACTATACACAATGCAGCTCTAAAAAAATTATTGAAGATGATGAAGAAGCTTTCTGAAACCTCATTAAGTGAAAAGACAAAACAAAGAGTGGTATGTTTACTATACTGCCTTTGATGCAAAAAGGCAGAAAATAACAATATGTATTCATATTCATTTATATCTGCATGAGGAAATGCTGTAAGGATTTGTCAGAGGCAAAGTGAAGTCGGGGCAGATGGCACAGAGACCGAGAGGGATGGGCTATAAAAAGGCCTCTTGACATATTATATATGTGTTATATCATTTTGACTTTGAACCAAGTGTATGTATGACCTAATGAGAAACACAATAAAACAATGAAATACCATGAAATTCCTGCAAGTTCTATTTCTGACTCAGATACTAGCTCTATGGACTTAGAAATACCATTGTGCTTTTCTAATTTTCAGTTTTTTCTTCTGTAAAGTGGATTCACTGGTCTTTGATGTCTGGGCTGCCACTACAAGTGTTTCCTTCCTAAATACACCTGGCAAAATCTTCTCCTGAGTGTCCCTCCAACCACACTCCATCTGTTACCTGGATCACAGGTCTGGTCTAAGAAACAAGGAAGCCCAAACCAAGTGATCCACAGAACAAACTTACCATGTGACTGTGGGGCAGAGGGACCTTGGTGACTAAGAGCAAGAGCCCGTCTGGTCCTACAGATAAAATCAGTAAAAACATAAATGGGAGGAAACACAACTTTGCAACAGCAGGAGGTGGCTAGAACAGGATGGGAACCAGGACATCTGGGGTATTAGAGTGACAAGGCAGAGACATCTCAGATTCAGGGTTGACTGTAGACCCCAAGAGGGTACCAAAGCTGCAGAGACCCTCCAAGGCATTCCCTGAAGCCAGTGCTTCCCCTTCCTGCACATCACCTACATTCCCCACACCACTCTGCACAGCAGCACCTACAGAATCCAGGCTGAGCTACCAGAAGGCTCCTGTTCACAGCAGATGAGTAGCCAAGTGACCTGCTGATCTTATCTGCTGGCACTCTTTCTTTAAATTAATTAATTTATTTTAATTGGAGGCTAACTACTTTACAATATAGTGGTTGTTTAAGTGCATCAGCACCATGATAGCAGAGCCCTTAGCACCGACATGGAAGGAAGCAGGGACCTGAGTGGGAAGGGAAAATGGGTACAGGGGAGGCCTGGGGGCACCCCGAGAGGTGCTGAGAGACAGGAAGAAGGCCCCAGTGCTCCAAGAGGAGCTGGGAAGGTGGCGAAAATCTGCCCGATTGACATTTAATACTTGGAAGGCTGAGTTTTGTTTTCCAGAAGGCTCATTGAGCTTATGGGAATCAGAAGGAGAAGGTGCAGGGGAAAGAGTTGTCTACCAGGCCTGTGACAGACAGGCTGGTTCGTGGTCCAGGGGGCTTCCTGTCACGAGCACCCTGGATGCCCGCCTTTGGTCACAGGTAACTGGCAGCCATGTCCACCCCTGGATGCCAGTTGGAGTCACCCAAGGAGCTCATCACACATCAGCTTCCCAAGCCTCGTCCCTCTGGGTACAAGGGGTGTCCCCAGCGGATCTCAGGGGGCCCAGAATGTGCATTCTCAACAAGGACCCTGGAGGCCCTGGTGCAGCAGGGTGGGAGCTGGCATTCGAAAGAGACTCAGATAAATCATCTAAAAATGGTTCCTTTCAAGGTTTCGTTTTCTCTAGAATTTGCCCTGCTCCATGGAGAGATCGATTATAATAATCCTTTCTATTTCTTTTAAGAAAGAAAAGGACTTGGTCCTGCCTCTTTTGTTTGTCTGGGTGCCCTTTCTCGTTGGGTTCTGTGTTTCATCCCAGCCCCACAAGAGGACACAGGGCTCTCTAGTTCTCTGCAGGGGAGCCCTGTGGTCACCCAGAGCAGGCTCAGACACGGTGCACGTGGCCCCAGTACAGCAGTGCCCTTACTGGAAAGGACCTGTCCTCCTCCAAGGGAGCTTGTCGCTGCCTCTGGCATCCAGACGAGCTTCCACGACCAGGAGACTGGGGCCTGCGTCTTTTGTGACCCAGCTCCGGGCACAGAGCCATATTTTCCTGAGCCCTGTTTTCCAGTCATTGAATGAGATAAGTTTTAGATAGATTTCAGTTAATTCTGAAACTATGTGCTGATGCTGTGTTTAGTCGCTCTTTGTGACCCCATGGACTGCAGCCCACTAGGCTCTTCTGCCCATGGGATTCTCTAGGCAAGAATACTGGAGTGAGTTGCCATGCCCTCCTCCAGGGGACCTTCCCAACCCAGGGATCGAACCGGGGTCTCCTGCACTGCAAGTGGATTCTTTACCAGCTGAGATACCAGAAAGTCCTCTGAAACTATTAGTTCAGTCACTTAGTTGTGTCCAACTCTGAGATCCCATTGACTGCAGCACACCAGGCTTCTCTGTCCTTCACCAACTCCTGGAGCTTGCTCAAACTCATGTCTATTGAGTCGGTGATGCCACCCAACCATCTCATCCTCTGTCACCCCCTTCTCCTCCCACCTTCAATCTTTCCCAGCTTAAATCTTTTCCAGCATATCTGAAACTATAGTGACTATCATTTTTCAAGTACCTACCATGTACAAGGCACATGAGGGATCTCTCTCTAATATGTGTGTGTGAATATATTTATACATAGGTGAGTTACACAATGTGTATGCACATCCATGCATGCATATACATATGTACTGTGCATACATGCCGTGCATACGTGCCATACTTGGGTATATGCATACATGTAGATACACACACTTGTGCCTGTAAGCTGTTGTTTTTCAGTCACAAACTTGTCTGACTCCTTTGTGACCACATAGACTACAGTATGCCAGGCTCCCCTGTCCTTCACAGTCTCCTGGAATTTGTTTAAATTCATGTCCACTGAGTCTCTGCTGCCATCTAACCATCTCATCCTCTGCCGCCCCTTCTCCTTTTATTTCAATCTTTCCCAGAATCATATATATTATATATATACAATATACATTATATATATTATTATATAATGTATATAATATTATACGTTTATAATATACAATATATAATACATAAAAATATTATTGATTTATATTATATAATATATATTATGTATATAACAATAATATATAATATAATATATGAATATATAAAATAAATTTATAAATATATATAAATAACATATTATTTATATATTATATGATATATATTTTATATCATATAATATATATTATTAATCTATATTATATATTATAATATATTATTTATATACATAATATAATATATTATATAATAATATATTCTTTATAATATCTATAATATATTATTGTATAATATATATTATTATATACATTATATTATATATTATTTATGTATAATATGATATATTATATAATAACATATTCTTTTATAATATCTATAATATATTATTATATATTATACTTATATTATTATATATATTATATATTTTTATTATATATATGTTATTATAATAATTATAATAATATTGAGAAGGCAATGGCACTTTTACTCCAGTACTCTTGCCTGGAAAATCACATGGACAGAGGAGCCTGGTAGGCTGCAGTCCATGGGGTCGCTAAGAGTCGGACACGACTGAGCGACTTCTCTTTCACTTTTCACTTTCATGCATTGGAGAAGGAAATGGCAACCCACTCCAGTGTTCTTGCCTGGAGAATCCCAGGGATGGGGGAGCCTGGTGGGCTGTCGTCTCTGGGGTCGCACAGAGTCGGACATGACTGAAGCGACATAGCAGCAGCATAACATTATTATAATTATATATATTTTACATATATATTATATAAATATAGTATATATAATATATTTATATATACTATATTTATATATATGTATTATTTATATAAATACTTATTTATATTATATTTATATTTATATTATATAATATATTATATATAAATAATATATTATTAATATATTATATCATATATTATATATATCATATATATAATGAATATATATAATGAATATATATACTTATATATAATTAATATATAATATATATTAATATATATACTTGTATATAATAATACATAATATACATTAAAGATATATATTATATAAGTAATATATAAATATATAATGAATATATATACTAATATATATAATATATAATTATTATATTATATATATTATATACATATTATATACACATTATACAATTATATATATAACATATAATATATATAATTATAATAATATATGTATATATAATATATATTATTATATAATAATTATTATATAATAATATATATAATAATATAATATATAATTATACATAATATATAATATATATAGCAATACTAATTATATTAATTATAATTATATTAATATATGTAATTATATTTAATGTGTATAATTATATTTATATATATTATATATTATAATAATCTATAATTGTATTATATAATTATATAATTATATGTTATTATATAATTATTAGTATATATAATAATTAATATATTGTTATAATAATATAATAATACATAAACATAATATATTTTTAATAATATAATATTTTTAATGTTAAAATTTTAATATTTTATAATATCTAAAATATTAAATATTAAATATTTAAAATGATAAATATTTTATAATAATATATAAGTACAATATAATAATAATATAATAATTAGTATTTTATAATTAATATAATATATAACATAGTGTAACATAATAATATAATATTGTATATTATATATATGTATTATATATATAATTATATATTATTATATAATTATTATTATAAAATTATATATATAATATATATTAGTATATATAATATATATTCTAATATAGTATTATATTAGAATATATTATATATATTATATTTCTAATATTATATTATATATAATATAAGCAATATATATATTAATGTATATAATATTATGTTAATATATATTGATATGATATATATAATATATAAGTATTATATTAATATATTTATTGCTTATATATAGCATATATTATATATATTATATATATTGCATATATTCATATATGCTTGTGTATATTTACATATAAGCATACATGCATATATGTGTGAAATAAAATTCATATATTATGACAAGACAAGAAGAATTTAAACATAAAAAATCTTTTTTACCCTTAGTCTCCTCTCCCCACACTGTGTATGTGTGTCTGCATCAGACATATACCGAACCTCCCCTTTGGACAGAAATACCTGCTCACCCATTAGGAGCAACATTCTCCCAGCATCCAGACAACCCCTTAAAGAAAACATTCCTTCTTGATTTCATATCGGCCACTATGACTCTTAGACCTGGATTGTGTAAACTGTCAATAATATGTCATATGATGTCCAGCCTCTGTCTTAAAAAACTGACATAGCTGTGCCTGGATTGCTAACAGATGAGACAATTCTTGCGGCTTTCTGAGACAATTTTCCCCATTTTTAAGCCTCAAATATTGCTCAAATAAAGTTTTCCATTTCTTTCTTAGATCAATTGACATATACACCTATGAATGTGTATATATATATTTATTTCTCATCCTTAGAGTAGGCCCAAAGTTGTCATCATTCCTGTTTTCTGGCTCAGAAAGTGAAGCTCCAAGCCTCTAGCTCTCATGAGACAAGTCTCACAGCTGAACAGCTGAGTCCAAAGTGAGTTCACAGTCCAGGCTCTTTCTCCACTGCCCCTGAGCCCTGCATTGGCTGCTCTGTTGGCCTGAGACTGGAGCACAGCCTGGAGTCAGCAATCCCCTAACCTGCCCCGGCAGGGCAGAAGAGCCAGTACGGAAGCTGCCCAGAGGCTGCTGGCTGGTTGGGCTATCAGCTGCCCCTCCCCTGCACTTCGCCTGTCAGCTTCACCCTCTCCCTTCGGGCCCTCAGTTCCCACTCTCTCATCCACTTTCCACTCCTGGCTTGGCGGGACAAGGAGAGCATGAGGCTCCTGTTTCCCATCTTGAACGGACCCCCATGCTCTCTGGGGCTGAGCTCCTGGTTTGTTCAGAGTCACCGGCTTGGTAACTTCCCTTCCTTCCAGGCTCCCTTGCACTGTCCTCCTTTCACAGTTGGGTGCAACCTTGGGGCTTCTTACAAAGCCCCATCATCTGCACCTCACTGTCTCAGGAGCTCCCGGGCTCAGCCTCACAGACACACACTGCACCCCATCCCCCAGTCTCTCACAGCTGGCTTAAGACTGCTCTGTCCTCCCGGGACCCTCAAGGAGACAGCACAGGGCCCCTCCCTTGTGCCCCTGGTCTAGGGTTGCTGACTTTAGTCTCCCTTGGCTGGATACTTCCTGGCCCCAGGTCCCCCTGCCTGACCTTCCCTACCCATCTTTCACTGCACAGGAGGAGAAGTTGAGCTGTCCCTCTAGCCTGTTTGATAGCAGCAATGCCCAGGAGAGCTCTGGCACTTTCCACCAGAAATCTCTTCCCACACAAATCTACTCCAGGTAGACCTAGAATCTAAATGGAAGCAGCAGTCTTGCTACAGAACTGTAAGTTCAGTGCAATTTCCTGTATCTAATTGGGAAAGATCAGAGTTTGATTACATACTGAGTGGGTGAAGATGCGGGAACAGTCCCTCAAAAATAGCTGGTGAGATTGCAAATTGGCTATCCTTCCAAGCAGAGCAATTTGACGGGATCTATCAAAACGTCAGATGTGAATACCCTTTGAGCCAGTGATTCTACTTGTAGATATTCAGCAGTGCATTCCTCTCTGATAGCTTCTGTAACAGATGACCACAACCATGGTGTTGAAAATAACACAGGTGTATCATCTCATAGCTCTGTAGCTCAGAAAGTCTGAAGGCTCCACTGATTTCTCTGCTCCAGGTCCCACAAGGCTGAAATCCAGGGGGTGCCAGCCTGGCCTCTTACACAGAGGTTCTCGGGGAGAACAGCACCAGGCTCACTCAGGTTGTTGGCAGAATTCAATTTCATGCAATTGTGGGACTGAAATCCCTGTGTCCTTGCTGGCTGTGGGCCAGGGTGCATTCTCAGCCTCTAGAGGCTGCCCGCATTCCTTGGCTCATAATCCCCACCACCTTCCAAGCCGGCAATAGTGGGCTGAGTCCTTCTCATGATTCACATCTCGCTGGCATCTCCTCACCTCTTCCACCTCCAGCTAGAAAAACTTCTGTGCTTTTAAGGGCTGATATGATTCAACTGAAGAAGGGAATGGCAAACCACTTCAGTATTCTTGCCTTGAGAACCCCATGAACAGTATGAAAAGGCAAAATGATAGGATATTGAAAGAGGAACTCCCCAGGTCAGTAGGTGCCCAATATGCTACTAGAGATCAGTGGAGAAATAACTCCACTGAAGGGATGGAGCCAAAGCAAAAACAATATCCAGTTGTGGATGTGACTGGTGATAGAAGCAAGGTCCGAAGCTGTAAAGAGCAATATTGCATAGGAACCTGCAATGTCAGGTCCATGAATCAAGGCAACTTGGAAGTGATCAAACAGGAGATGGCAAGAGTGAACACTGACATTCAAGGAATCAGCGAACTAAAATGGACTGGAATGGGTGAATTTAACTCCGATGACCATTATATCTACTACTGTGGGCAGGAATCCCTTAGAAGAAACGGAGTAGTCATCATGGTCAACAAAAGAGTCTAAAATGCAGTACTTGGATGCAATCTCAAAACAACAGAATGATCTCTGTTCGTTTCCAAGGCAAACCATTCAATATCATGGTAATCCAAGCCTATGCCCCAGCCAGTAACGCTGAAGAAGCTGAAGTTGAATGGTTCTGTGAAGACGTACAAAACCTTTTAGAACTAACACCCAAAAGATGTCCTTTTCATTATAGGGGACTGGAATGCAAAAGTAGGAAATCAAGAAACACCTGGAGTAACAGGCAGATTTGGCCTTGGAATACGGAATGAAGCACGGCAAAGGCTGATAGAGTTTTGCCAAGAAAATGTACTGGTCACAGCAAACACCCTCTTCCAACAACACAAGAGAAGACTCTACATATGGACATCATCAGATGGTCAATACCGAAATCAGATTGATTATATTTTTTGCAGCCAAAGATGGAGAAGCTCTATACAGTCAACAAAAACAAGACTGGGAGCTGACTGTGGCTCAGATCATGAACTCTTTTTTGCCAAATTCAGACTTAAATTGAAGAAAGTAGGGAAAACCACTAGACCATTCAGGTATGACCTAAATCAAATCCCTTATGATTATACAGTGGAATTGAGAAATAGATTTAAGGGACTAGATCTGATAGATAGAGTGCCTGATGAACTATGGACTGAGGTTCATGACATTGCACAGAAGACAGGGATCAAGACCATCCCCATGGAAAAGAAATGCAAAAATGCAAAATGGCTGTCTGAGGAGGCCTTACAAATAGCTGTGAAAAGAAGAGAAGTGAAAAGCAAAGGAGAAAAGGAAAGATATAAGCATCTGAATGCAGAGTTCCAAAGAAGAGCAAGGAGAGATAAGAAAGCCTTCCTCAGTGATCAATGCAAAGAAATAGAGGAAAACAACAGAATGGGAAAGACTAGAGATCTCTTCAAGAAAATTAGAGATACCAAGGGAACATTTCATGCAAAGATGGGCTCGATAAAGGACAGAAATGGTATGGACCTAAGAGAAGCAGAAGATATTAAGAAAAGGTGGCAAGAATACACAGAAGAACTGCACAAAAAAGATCTCCATGACCAAGATAATCACAATGGTGTGATCACTGACCTAGAGCCAGACATTCTGGAATGTGAAGTCAAGTGGGCCTTAGAAAACATCACTATGAACAAAGCTAGTGGAGGTGATGGAATTCCAGTGGAGCTATTTCAAATCCTGGAAGATGATGCTGTGAAAGTGCTGCACTCAATATGCCAGCAAATTTGGAAAGCTCAGCAGTGGCCACAGGACTGGAAAAGGTCAGTTTTCATTCCAGTCCCAAAGAAAGGCAATGCCAAAAAATGCTCAAACTACTGCACAATTGCACTCATCTCACACGCTAGTAAAGTAACACTCAAAATTCTCCAAGCCAGGCTTCAGCAATATGTGAACTGTGAACTTCCAGATGTTCAAGCTGGTTTTAGAAAAGGCAGAGGAACCAGAGATCAAATTGCCAACATCTGCTGGATCATCAAAAAAGCAAGAGAGTTCCAGAAAAACATCTATTTCTGCTTTATTGACTATGCCAAAGCCTTTGACTGTGTGGATCACAATAAACTGTGGAAAATTCTGAAAGAGATGGGAATACCAGACCACCTGACCTGCCTCTTGAGAAACCTATATGCAGGTCAGGAAGCAACAGTTAGAACTGGACCTAGAACAACAGACTGGTTCCAAATAGGAAAAGGAGTACGTCAAGGCTGTATATTGTCACCCTGCTTATTTAACTTATATGCAGAGTACATCATGAGAAACGCTGAGCTGGAAAAGCACAAGCTGGAATCAAGATTGCTGGGAGAAATATCAATAACCTCAGATATGCAGATGACACCACCCTTATGGCAGAAAGTGAAGAGGAACTCAAAAGCCTCTTGATGAAAGTGAAAGTGGAGAGTGAAAATGTTGGCTTAAAGCTCAATGTTCAGAAAACTAAGATCATGGCATCCGGTCCCATCACTTCATGGCAAATAGATGGGGAAACAGTGTCAGACTTTATTTTTTTGGGCTCCAAAATCACTGCAGATGGCGACTGCAGCCATGAAATTAAAAGATGCTTACTCCTTGGAAGGAAAGTTATGACCAACCTAGATAGCATATTGAAAAGCAGAGACATTACTTTGCCAACAAAGGTCCGTCTAGTCAAGGCTATGGTTTTTCCAGTGGTCATGTATGGATGTGAGAGTTGGATTGTGAAGAAAGCTGAGCACTGAAGAATTGATGCTTTTGAACTGTGGTGTTGGAGAAGACTCTTGAGAGTCCCTTGGACTTCAAGGAGATCCAACCAGTCCATCCTAAAGGAGATCAGTCCTTGGTGTTCATTAGAAGGATGATGCTGAAGTTGAAACTCCAGTACTTTGGCCACCTCATGCGAAGAGTTGACTCATTGGAAAAGACTCTGATGCTGGGAGGGATTGGGGGCAGGAGGAGAAGGGGATGACAAAGGATGAGATGGCTGAATGGCATCACTGACTCGATGGACGAGTCTCAGTGAACTCCGGGAGTTGGTGATGAACAGGGAGGCCTGGCGTGCTGCGATTCATGGGGTCGCAAAGAGTCAGACACGACTGAGCGACTAAACTGACTGATGATCCAACTGTGCACCCAGGGAATCCAGAACAATCTCCCTTTCTTAAGGTCCAGACTGTAATTCCATCTGAAAGGCCCCATGCCATGTAAAGCAATATCCTCACAAGTATGAGAGATTAGAGCATGAACATTTGGGGGGTGGGCATGGACAGTCTGCTTGCCTCAGCCTCGCTTGTGCAAAATGATGTATCAACCTGAACATCCCTTGTAATAACAAAGTAACAGCAACAACCTAAATGTGAATCAGCAGGTGGTAGTTTATGTATTAAGGTTTATACAGTGGAATATACTATGCAGTTGTTAAAAAGAAAATGGATTGATATGGAAAGATCACATTTTTTTATTTGGTGTAAGGAAGCTGTCAGGACCTCAAGGTGAAGGGCAAGCAGTGGGAGGGGGTGGAGCGGGGAGACAGCCTGCATTTCGACCTGCTCTGCCCTTGCTCCCTGAGTTTGGTAAGGTCACCTTTCTGGGTCTTAATCTCTTAACCTGTTCACTTCTAATCTTCATCTCTCTGGCCTCACGTCCTCCTCTGTAAGAGGGCCCTCTAGGGCTGTTGGAAGGCTTAGATGAATGAATGTGTGCAAAGGGCCTTGCACAGAGTAGAAGACGCCATGTACATGTTTGTACTATGACCTGTTCATATAAATAAATGAAGTGTGAGGGTGGGAGGGGAGGCAGGGCTACACCCAGCAGCTCCCCTATGGAATTTTGGGTCCCCCTGATGATGTGCCATCTCAGGGGGAGGCTCCAAGACAGAGGTGACTCACTGAAGTCACCAGGGGACAGAGGAGTATGGCTTGTGGTGGGCTGGACCAGTAGGGTCTCTTGGTTTTAGATCTCGTGGCTCACCCCCGACCCCTCTGTCAGTAGCCGGAACAGGCACCCAAGAAGCAGTGAGCCTCTGCTCTGTCACGTCTCATCAGCCAGGGCTTACCTGGGATTTCAGTAACTGTAACAACAACTGTTAGGAGAGGACTTGCCAGCCTAAAGCCTCTCTCCTGCTCTTCCTCATGCGTTCCTCCGAACGGTTCCAGGTCTCAGGATGTGTGGGCCAGACCTACTTGAAGGGGCCTTTCGCCTCACTCCGTCTCACTTTTCAGCCACACAATGTGGTTGTGGATCCTCAGGAAGATCCACACAGCCTGAGCCTGAGTCTCTCGGGTTCTGCACAATTTCTGAAGCTCTGAGAAATGGCCTCAAGGAAATACAAAACCCTTTTAAGAAGCAGTTATAACTGACTGCCAAGGAAAGGTCTGGGCCATGGTCCTTTAAGGGGGAAATCCAAACATTCTCATGATGAATCAAAAGAGAAGTAAGGGAAACGGAAATAAAGAATTTGTACCGTCTCTGTACTTGGAGCAGACTCTTTAATCTTGGCAACTCTTCAGCCCTAGTTCTACGGAAGGAAAAAAAAAGAAATAACGTGCTGAAAATTTTCTTCTCCTTTACTCTCTTTCTGATTTCTCATTTTTGTCTTCTAAAGATCAAACACAGGGCTTCCCAGGTGGCATTAGTGGTTAAAAAAAAAAAAAAAAACCCACTTGCCAATGCAGGAGACATAAGAGATTCCTAGGTCAGGGAAATCCCCTGGAGGAGAGCACGGTAACTCACTCTTGTATTCTTGCCTGGGGAATCCCATGGACAGAGGAGCCTGGTGGGCAACAGTCCATAGGATCATGAAGAATCAGACACGTGCTAAAAATTTTCTTCTCCTTTCCTCTCTTGATTTCTTATTTTTTCATCTAAAGGTCAAACATATCATCTTAGTCGCCTCAAGAAATACTAATACCTGCCTTCTCCTCAGAAACTGACATGACTTTGCTGAAAATGAGGCAACCTGGTGAAAATGGGGAGACCTCAGCTGGCAAACATCCTGGTGACCAGCCCATCAGGGACATCCACCCTCTGAGGCCCTGGGTGAGTTCGCACAGAAGCAGACCCTATCACCAAGTATGCAAGACCCTTCTCTGTAGTTTCCTCTCTTTTGACAACACATTTCACTTCAACCTATGGCAGATTACTTTGCCAACAAAGGTCCGTCTAGTCAAGGCTATGGTTTTTCCGGTGGTCATGTATGGATGTGAGAGTTGGACTGTGAAGAAAGCTGAGCACAGAAGAATTGATGCTTTTGAACTGTGGTGTTGGAGAAGACTCTTGAGAGTCCCTTGGACTGCAAGGAGATCCAACCAGTCCATTTTAAAGGAGATCAGTCCTAGGTGTTCTTTGGAAGGAATGATGCTAAAGCTAAAACTCCAGTACTTTGGCCACCTCATGCGAAGAGTTGACTCATTGGAAAAGACTCTGATTCTGGGAGGAATTGGGAGCAGGAGGAAAAGGGAACAACAGAGGATGAGATGGCTGGATGGCATCACTGACTCGATGGACGTGAGTTTGAGTGAACTCCGGGAGACGGTGATGGACAGGGAGGCCTGGCTTGCTGCTATTCATGGGGTCGCAAAGAGTCGGACACGACTGAGCGACTGAACTGAACTGAACTGAACTGATGGCAGATTATTTATCTGGAGTGCATGCAGAGAAGTGAGGCAGATTGGGCACCTTGGAGGGCCCTGAGAAGGTGAGAGGACATGCCCTAGAGCACAGTTTCCAGCCAGGAAACAGAAGACACGAGTCTCTTTTAAAAATCTTACTGAAGCACAGGTACAGTCATGGATATTCATGAAAGTGGTGCTTTGGTCACACTGCTGATATGTGGCAACAATCCAGCAGAAGGTGCCCAAGCCCTGGGGACACACCGCATCCCAGCAGAAAGGAGGCTCAGTCTCTTCATCTGGGCGTGAGCTCCTCTTTGGCAGAACCAGCTTGATAGAGCAAAGAAAGGACCTGGATTTTGCCCGTTTCCTGTCGTTTTGCAGTTACCAAATAGGACCTATCCCAGCACCTGCCCAGGTCAAGGGCTCCACCAGATGCCCACCAGTGGGGTGTCAAGTGCCTCAGAAAAACTCCATCCCAAATGGGTGAACACAACCTCCCTAAACTCACAGACCTCACCAGCAGTGAGAGGCACTGCTTCCATTTGAATGATGAGCTGCGGCCAATGCTAATTTTTGTCCCATTTCCAAGGTTTTCCCAACATGAGGTAAGTCACAGCTTTTCTGCTGAGGCTTTATAAAAAAAATTATTTATTTTTATTTATTTAATTTTTGGCTGCAATGGGTCTTCATTGCTTTGCAAGGGCTTTCTCTAGTTGCAGAGAACAAGGGCTACTCTTCATTGTGGGTGAACCATGCAGTGGTTTCTCTTGTTGCAGAGCATGGACTCTAGGCAAGTGGGCTTTAATAGTTGCAGCTCATGGGCTTAATTGCTTCGTGGCATGTGGGATCTCCCCGGATCAGGGATCAAACCTGTATCCTCTGTATTGACAGTCGGATTCTTATTCACTGTGCCTTCTGGGAAGTCCCTCTGCTGAGGTTTTGAGTTATTTTCTCTAGAAGCCCTGTGCTGTATGCTGGATGGAAGGTGCTAGTGGATGGGTCTGGGGAGCGCCTCAGGGGATGCAGAGAGCTGAAGGGTGAGGCAGAAACCCCCAGAGAACCCTGCTCTTCTGCTCAGTGGCCAAATAGAAGTCCTGGCTGAGAGTTATGTCCAGAAAGCAATACTACTTTTGTTGCTGCGTCTCACGGCCAGTGAGATGAAGTTTATGATGAAGAATATAGGCTTGCCATAGAGTTTTTCTGGTTGCATTTATTCAGAATCAGACTACCTGTGTTTGAATGCCTGCTTGCATGTTTGCTAACTGTGGGCTTTAGCACTTAATGTATACAAACCCTTCAGACTTCATAGCAGGTGCTAGAAGTATCCCCATTGTACAGACTGAACAATGAAAGTTTAGGAAAGATAGATGACTTGCTCAGGATCACAAAGTTAGTGAAGGACTGGACCTCAGGCAATCTGATTCTAAAAAGAATGTAACCAGAATGGGTCCTGGAATAGTTACAGTTACAGACACCCCTGTCTCAGTCCCCCAGGCTGCCATAACCAAATGCCACAACTGGGGGGCTTAAACAATAGAAATTTATTGCTCTGGAGACTGCAAGTCCATGGTCAGGGTGTCAGCAGGACAGTTCCTCCCAAGGCCTCTATCCTGGATATGCACACGGCTGCCACCTGGCTGTGTCCTCACACGACCTTCCCTCTGCGGGCACGCTTCCCTGATGGCTTTTTGTATATTTAAATTTCCTCTTCTTATAAGGACACCAGTCAGATTGGATTAGGACCCACCTTAATTGACCTCATTTTAACTTAATCATCTCTTTAAAACAGTGTCTCCAAATAGAGCCCCATCCTGAGACAATGGGGGTTAGGGCTTCAACGTGAACTTTATAAAGACATAACAGAACACCCCCATTTCTCAGATGAGAAAACCAAGGCTCAGATCAGTTAGATCACATGAAGAGCAGTGGTAGGACCAGTATTTGGATGCAGGCAGAGCAGTTCCAGGGTCCCACTGTTAACTCCACACCAACCTCTTGTGCTGGGTCAGGCCACTCCTTCCTGTCTTTGATGCCATGACACTGGATGTTAGAAGAAGGGGATGTTGGGATTAAGAGGGTTGGGTATTGGTCCTCTATACGCAAGGCAAAAAGAAAAAGATGCCTCAGGAAAGTAGATTTTTGATCTAAATTCTTACAATGAAGTCTACAGATAGAAAAGAGGGTTCTAGAAAGCAAGCCCTTTGGGTCAGCTTCCTTCAAGTAGCCCAAGTATCTAGACCCTAAAACCTGGTTCTATTAAGAGCTCAGGCCAGACTCTGACAGAGTGTTTCCAGGGCCCCCTGAAAGCTGCTTGAGCACTTGGTGAGGAAGATGCATAAGGTTGATGATGAGTGTGATCTGAGATGATGATGCCCCGCATGCAGCAAGCTGTCGACTGCAGTGGGTTCTGGGAGCCCATCTCCCAGGCCCTCTTCCTGTGCAGCAGGAGGTGCTGGGAGGGCGGTGGTGCCCAGTCTGTAAGGAAGTGACTTCAGGCTGTAGCCTCGAACCTTGATCTGAATCACAGTCCCCCTGGGTACAAGGAGCTGGGAGGATGGTTCTCCTGCTTCCAGGGGCTGCAGGCAGGGCCAAATCTGCTGAGAAGCTTGAAATTCCAGATGGCTTTCTTTCTTCTCTCCAGTGGTTTGCAAAAGCTGTGAGTTCAAAAAGAAATAAACTCAAGCTCTGAGAGTGAGAGGGGGCAGTGGTCCTTGAGAGGGGGAGGTGTGAGGGCATTGATGGAAGTTTCCCAACAAAGACCAGGGTGGCACAGGCGGTGTCCTGTTTTACTGCTTCTGTGGGGACAGCAAAGTGGCCTTGGCATGGAGCCCAACTTACCCTGGTTTCCTGCCTCAGGATCTCAGGGGGCTAAACAAGATGTTGGTCTGTGGGAGCGAAAGAGGAGCCCCAGGAAACCTGTCTGCAAGGGTTGTGAGTTGTGATGGGACTTCCCTGTGCCCCAGGCAGAACAGGAGGCTTCCTGCCAGGGTTCTGGGTGGAGCAGGTTCTCCGGTCAATTGCCCTGTGGCCCAGGGGAGGCCCTTTATCTCCTTCCCCAGAGGTACCCTTCCTGGTCCAGGAAGCCAGGCTGACACCTCCTGACTCTGGGAGCTCTAAATAAGATCAAGTGAGTGCAAAGACTTATGAAAAGAACAAAAAGGTGCTCCACAGACTCCAAGATGATCCTGTCATCTGGTGTTTGGGCATCCTCCAACAAAGCTACCCAGCCATCTGGGCCTCCCCACACACCCAGTGCAAGCTACAGGGCCCTAAACGGTTTATGTTGCCTGAAATAGTCAGAAAATACAATTGCCGTGAGCTCAGGGCAGGGCATTCGCCTTTATTCTCTCCCATAGGAAGTGGGTAAAAATAATGACACAAAATAAGATTATTATAATCACAAGCTCCATCAGGTTAACACGTTGCCAACATTTACTGAGAAGCAAAAAGATGTAAGACCACGCTGGTTACTGCAGAGGGGTCTGGATTAGAGGTGGCTTCTGCTATGCCCATTTGTCTATTCTTCCTTTATCCCGTCCATAAGCATCTATTTAGTACTTACGCCAAGTTCTGGGGGTTCATACACTATTAAACAAACGTACATGAACATGATAAATTGTTTGATAGAACAGAAAAGTACCAAGAGAGGCATACAGAAGAGAGTTAATCCTGACTTAGGAAATCAGAGAAAACTTCCTGGAGGAGGCAACACTTGAGCTGGTCTTAAGTGATGCTGGTCTTTCATATAGCACTTAGAGCTGGAGAAGAGCTGTGTGGACAGACGGAAATATGAACACAAGCAGTGAGTCAAGGGGGGCCCCCAGTGCCTGTCATGGAGTAGCAGGAGCTAAGACAAGAGCTCAGAGTTTTCAGTTAGCCTCAGTTCCTCATCCTCCAGCTCCACCCTGGACCCTCCTTCTCTCTTTCCCCCGATTCCAGCCACAGGCAAGCAAAAAAGAAGGGAATCTTTAACCCCACTACCACTTCCCTCCACCCATCACCTCTGCTTCCTTTAAGGACCTGGGACGGACCCTCCTGCTGGGCGTCTTCATAGGCCCCCACCCAACGTTGCATCACTGCCTCCCAGGAAACTGAGGGGCCACGTGGGTGCCCCTTGTCTCCCTGGCCCATCCCAGCTCTCGGGATGCCCCCAACCTGGGCCTGCCTGGGTCCATTTCGCTTCTCTCTTTCCCCCTCCTTCAGGCATCTCAGAGTGGAGCTGGTGTGAACCCACTGTGCCCCTGCTTGGAGCACAGTCCTAGGGCAGGATTATACTAACAGGGGAGCAATTTCTTTCCTCCCTTTTGCCAGAACCCCCCACAAGGGGCAGGTGGAGGAATAAAATCCAGCTCAGCACACATGCCATGCTGATTCCAGCCCAGGTTGAGAGCATCTCATATACAGCATTTGGGGGTACTGAGAGGATCTGGGCTGGCAGCTGCGCTTTCTGAAGGAGACTCAGAGTTCAGGGCCAAAGGATCGGAGGTCGGCAGCAAGGAAGTCTGGAGGCCACTGCACTGTCAAAGGGAGACAAGGTGAAGTGGGCTCTGGAAAAGCTAAATGGAATGGAAAGAAATGAAAACATGAGAGAGGCAGCCTGCAGTTGGCAGATTCAGAGAGTGCAAGACTCACAGATTACGCTGAGGTTTCTGAGGCTGGAGGATGCTTGTGCTGCTGAGTTAGGAAAGAAAGGGAAGGACAGCCTGAGTGTGTGTGTGCTGCAGGGACAGGGCCAAGAAGGCATGCAAGTGGGCTGGGCCCAGCCGAGGTGGAGCAGGTCTTAGCCATGCTCTGAAAGAGGCTGACAAGTCGGATGGCCACCGGGGGCCACGGGTGCTCTACACTCCTCACAAGGTCCAGCTGCAGGCTGGGGAGGGACGATGAGGGAGGCCAAGCTCGCAGGCGTCAGCGCTGGAGCTCCAAGGTCCCTCTGCCTGCCCCTCAGAGGGGCTTCCCGGCAAAGTCTGGCGTCAGAGGAGGCAGTGCTCTGTAACTTCTGCCCATCATGGATGTCTGTCCTGCAGAACCACCTTCAGCACTCCAGGATTTTCCTATGAACTCCAGTGTGAAACTATAAATCTAGAGAATGAAACATCTTCAGGGAGACTCTTTGGAAAAGTAGTGAATCATCATAAGGGTTTTTCCACATGGCAGGAGAACCAAAATTCATCAGCAAATCCAGAAAGAAGGCAGGTTGGAGGCAGAAAAAACAAGTTTTGCCCAAAGTGGGCTGGATGTGACTAGAGCTCCTACTTCTCAGGACTGGTTGTCACCCGTGGCGTGTACTGGCCTCAGAGAGCCGTGAGCCACCTGAACTTCCTGCTCTCAGCAGGAGCAGATTGCCTGAGGGAGGTGGGAGGAGCTTAGCTTTCCTCTCCATCCTGAATGCCTGCAGATGGGTGGGTGTTCAGTCAAGGAGACAGAGGAGGCAAACTTCCTCCCCACCCCTGGCCTGGCTGGAAACAGCCTGGTCCTGACTGTGCCCCAGGCCTGCTCGCTTCATCGGTTACCAACCCCAAGTAGTCTGGCCCACAGCCCCAGCCTCCCAGGTGTGGCCTCTGTCCTCCTGTGTATTCCACCACGGTCCATACTCCTTGTATTATTAATCAGCTAAGGCAACAGGGAAGAACACATCTGACTCCATATTGGATGTCTTTTTTACTTTAATCTTTGTATTCTGTTGCTTTTGCTGCAAGGTAAGAATGTTGGCTGTAGTTTGAAATAGACACAGAGCCCATTGTCAGCTCTCTGACCTTTACGGTTATATTTTTCCATTCGTATAGAAATAAAAAGCTGCAGAACAGAGAACAACATTTGCCTTGTTGGAGCTTTACAGGAACATCATGACCTGACCTATGTGGACAGCTGCAAGAACAAAGGATTCCTGCACCAAAGTTTGCACCAACCAGCCACACCCCTTCCCCTTTCAGTATAAAAGAAGGCTGGATTCTGGCTCAGGAAAGATGGTTCTTTGGGACACTAGTCCGCCATGTTCTCTGACTGCTGTCTTTCCAAATAAAATCGCTATTCCTTGCCCCCAGCAAAGTGTCTCCTGATTCTTGGCCTGTCGTGTGGTGGGCAGTACAAGCCTGGACTCTGTAACACCAGGGCTGTGGTAACAGGGAACCACAGACTGGGTGACGGCAGAAACTGACTGGCACATAGAAGTCAGAGACCAAGACGTCGATGGCTGAGGGGGAGATCTGTGCCAGGACTCTCCTCTAGCTCCTGAGGGTTTGCTGGTGATCTTTGGTGCCCCTTGCCTATAGTGGCATCACCCTGACATCTGCCTCTATCGTCATGTGGTGTTTTCTCCGCTTATGTGCCTGTGTCCAAATTTCCCCATTTTATAAGAACGCTAGTCATGCTGGATTAAGGGCCCAGTCTCGTCTTAATGAAGTACATCTGCAACAGCTTTATTTCTGATTACCTTAATCAGAGGTACTGGGGGACTTCAACATGTGGGTCTGGGTAGCACAATTCAACCTATAACATCTCTCCTCCCTCTCTTTCAAAACCTTTTCTCAAAGCCCTCATTCCCAGCAGGAATAAAGGGTTGCCAACAGCCGCAGTACCCCATGCCCTCCCAGTGTTTGCACTCTAAAGGGGGATCAGAACCTTTGAGCTACTGGAGAAAGCTCCAGGTTGGAAACCTAGGCACCTGTCAGGGTTTATCTGAGCTTTAACCTTTGGGAAGCACCTGAAAACTTAATGCACCAGGCTGTTGCCAGGCCAGCTGTGTTTCCCTTCTCTGGACACTGCAGAGGCAGGACCCACATCCAAGATTATTTCCCCTGAGAGAATCTGAGACAATCCTTGGTTCAGATGTTTGCTTGTCTATCCACTTAAAACATCCCTTTGAATAAATATTATTCAAAGAATACTTGGAGCCTTGATCAGTGAAAAATAATCTGTTCCTGGCATTTTCTGCTAATAAAATTCTTTCCCCTTGTTTTTCTAAACTCCCTTCCTACTTGTACCTTTCTCAGACCCCTCATCCATGAGATTTTGGAAGGATCCCCTGTGGTTTAGGGCAAGGAACTTGCATGGAGCAGCAGCTGTCATCTTAGATTCAGGGGGCCATCTGCGCAGACATGGCTTGTGTGATGCCTGCAGAGAGCCTAGCCCCAAGGAAAATCAGGCCAGGTGTGTGCGATGTTGGCGGGCAGGGAGCCACCCCCACAGGACCACCTCCTCCCTATTGGCCTCAGCCCAGAGGGCTTGCCCCCTCGGCCTGTTAGAATTTCTAAATAGAGCAAGACCAGTTTGCTGAGCACCCCACCCCCACCCCATCTCTAAAAGAAGCTCCAAATTATCATTGGGGAGGGGGGATAAGAGGTGCGTGGTATCAGGGCTAGAGGCAGACTAGGATTTATCTTGAAGCTACATTTGCAAACACAGTGGTTTTGCTTGCAGAATATTCTTCTTAATCTGACAGGTGATTAAGGCGGGAATTCAAATCCACCAGAGCTTTGGCAGAGCTGCGGTGGTTGTTACTGTTGTTAGGTGCTCAGTCGTGTCCGAATCTTTTGGGACCCCTAGGACTGTAGCCCACCAGGCTCCTCTGTCCGTGGGATTTCCCCAGCCGTTCCTTCTCCAGGGGATATTCCCAACCCATGGATCAAACCCACGTCTCTTACATCTCCTGCATTGGCTGGCAGATTCTTTACCACTAACCCACCAGTAAAGCCCAGTGGAGATGTGAACCCCTCCTCAAACTGTGGTCTTGTTCTCAGGCTCCAGTTTTTCTCTGAAAGCCCAATACCCAGAATAACAGCTGCTGGTGGTCAGGCTGACTAACTGTTCCCATGCCATGTTCCACTCTTTTTGCAGACCATACCCAGGCCCATGCCTAATGATGTGGACACAGTGCAGAGGGGTGATTCCCTGGACACCCCCGCCCGAAGCATTCCTCCAGAGGTCGCCTTTCTTCTTCCTGAGATGAAATGCTTTCTCTATCTTCACCCTTCATTTCCCAACTGCTTGACTCTAGCATCTTAAACTGGTTTTTCCCAGTTTAGATTTGCTAATCAGCCTTTTATCTCTGCTGAGTGGGAGCCCCACTGGAAGTGACCTGTGAGCCCCTTACTCTACAAGCAAGAGCCCAAGGAGCATGAGCTGGCCCATCTAAAGCTAGGGCTGCTCCTCATCCACCCCAGCTTTCTGAGACTCAGTAAACTCAGTCACCCCAGTTTTCTCAAGTGTAAAATGGAGATCAGAATAGCATACGCCTCACAGGTCGATGGGGGTTTCCCAGGTATCACTAGAGGTAAAGGACCCGCCTGCCTATGCAGGAGACCTAAGAGACATGGGTTCAATCCCTGGGTCAGAAACATACCCTGGAGGAGGGCATGGCAACTCACTCAAGTATTCCTGCCTGGAGAATCCTCATGGACAGAGAATCCTGGCGGGCTACAGTCCATAGCATTGCAAAGAGTCAGACATGACTGAAGCGACTGAGCATACACACACACACACACACACACACACACACTCACGCACTCATGCATGCATGCACAGGTGGATGGAATGATGAAATGAGGTGGTCCTGGAGAGTCCCTGGTGGAGGGCCTGCCACAACACTGAATCTTGGTCATTGAACATCACACTGTTGTCAATGGTGCTATAGCAGAAACTGAGGCATCCCATTTTGTTAGCTCCTTATCCAGCCCTTGTTCTATCCACCAATTTAACCTACAGATGCTTGCTCTCCCTCTCTTTCTTGCTTAATTGCACTCTGAAAATGATTGCCCTCTAGATATACCTGATGTTTACCCCTGCAAGACAACACTGCCTAACACTCCTTTCCTCTGGGAGCATTCTTCATTCCAGAAAGAATGTCACCAGACAGTGACCTCAAGGGCCACCAGAACCTGTCCTGGAATCATGTGATGCCGCCAGCTGTCATGATCTCAGTGCTCCCAGGAGGAGGAGAAGGAGAAGAATGCAAGACCACATCAGCCCTGATCCTTATCTTCAGCCCCGTTTTCCAACCTAGAACTATAAGACCTCTTCCAACTTCCCAGTAAGGGGGGCACAGTCTTGAAAGTGCTAGCTTGTTATGGTCCCCCTTTGCCTGGCAGAGTAATGAAGATACTCCCTCCTACTCCTTCAAAATTCTGTCTCCGTGTTTATATTCGGCATTGGTGAACAGAGGCTGGTTTTTTGGTAACATGCTCTCAACATGGCCTCGCCAGAGCCCTAGGAAAAGGACCTCCAAGGGTGTGCAGTCTGACAGGGTTCCCTGCAAGGCAGACCCTGAGCCAAATTCCTGAGTGCAGTGGTTTATTTAGGTGTCTACCTAGAGCATGGGTGCGGGAGGGGAGGCAGATGGTCAGGGGGCCCTTTGAGAAGAGCACAGAGTGCTTCCCGGAGCTGAGGTTCCGCCCATCCAGTTCCCATCAACACCGTTCCTGGGGCTTTGAATCCCTCAGACCTCAGACTCAGGACATCCTGTCAGGGTCTGGAGGGGGAAAGCAGAAGGACACAGGCCTGTGGCGAGTGCTCTTTGTTGGGGGTGAGTCTAACTTCACCGTGGAAATATGTGGGGTGGGCTGCTGTCAGCTCCAGAGGCAGCGACTGCAGGAAGAGCGACCCCAGAATGAGGCCACCATTCTCACAGCCACTGCATATGCCTACAGCTGAGCTCTTACTTTCCTTACTTTGGCTTAATTGCCTTATTTTGTTTTATAAAAGTAATATATGCTCATGGTAAAATTCAAATCATTTATAAGATTGTCAATGAAAACTAAATTAAAAATGCCTCTTACTGAAATCTTATTCCCATTCTCTAAACTAACTTCAGTTTACAGTTTCCTAGGTTCCTCTCTCAGTGTTCTGGGCACATATAAACACAAATACCTATTTCTACCCACTTTTGTTTTACCCAAAATGAATTCCAACCATATACATTGCTTCTGTTTTTTTTTTCTTTTGTGAAACAGCATCTCCACACCCTGTTCCATGTCAGCACATGTAGATCTGGGTCATTTTTTTTTTTTTTTTGAGTGATTCTTAACAGTTAAATTATTATTAGTCTCTTCTGTGGTTTTGCCACCTATTAAAGGACATTTAGGTCATTTCCAGATCTTGCTATGATAAACAATGCTGCAAGGACCATGTTTATGCATATGTGTTTGACTTGTTTCCTCAAATATCTGTGTATCTGAGTAAAACCCTTGGAATTGTTTCACGAAAGCTGCCTGTGCCCGGTAAGTCGCTTCAGTCGTGTCCAACTGTGTGCAGCCCTGTGGACTGAGGCCTACAAGGCTTCTCTGTCCGTGGAATTCTTCAGGCAAGAATAGTGGAGGGGGTTGCCATTGCCCCCTCCAGGGGACCTTCCCAACCCAGGGATCAAACCTGCATCTCTCATGTCTCCTGCACTGGCAGGCGGGTTCTTTACCACTAGTGCCACCTGGGAAACCCCAAGGCTTCATGAAAGCTACATTTATTTAAAAGTGTTTCTTTCATTTAAAAGCTCCCTAAATAGGTGGCATCATTTACGATTCCACTAACAGAGCGCAAGAGTGCGAGTGTTGCCATACCCTCCTACATTAAGAACAATCCAATGTTTCTATCTTTGCCAATGTGTTGCGTAGAAACAATTGCATCTGGTTGCTTCTTTAATAGTAAGGATGAACATCTTTCCAAGTAAGTATTGACCATTTGTGTTTTTTAAAATAAAACTGCCTTGTCCATATTTCCATGTGATTGCCATATTTTCCACATTGATTTGGAAGAGTGCTTTCTGTGCCAATATAATTCTGATGAATGAATCTCCAGTGTGAGACTTCCTGTTGGATTCCACATACCATGCTTTCCTTGACCAGGCTCATCATCTGAATTACCAGGGAAGTTTGATAAAGCACACAGTCCTGGACTCTGTGCCAGAATCTCTGATCTGGCGTTTCTGGGGTGGGGCTAATATCTGCCTGTTTTCTTCAGGCTCCCCAGGTGGTGCTGATCAGATTCCTCCGGATCTGGCTCCAGGACAGCAGATATTACTCATTCCAGTTTCCTTTTTTGTCACACAAGCTCCTGTCTCCTTGAGTCAGATACAAGCCTTGGATTTCAAGTTCCAAGTTCCCAGCACCATCTATGGTGGCCCTTCCCAGGTGTGTCCTCACGAGAGCTCAGAGGACACAGAGAACTGACCCCGAGCACAGTCCCCACCATGACTCACACTCCACCCATCACCTAAACTCCCAGAGGAGAGCTCGCCCCTCGGGATGCAGGGGTGCCCGCCTCCCAGCACTCCTTCTCCTCCAGGCTGTTGGGTGCACCCCACTCCCTCCTACAGGGAGCAGAAACCATTGAAGTTGCTTCCAGGGGAAAATTAGGATGTGACTGACTCTTTTGTTTGGCTTACCCTCTAGATGGTAAGAGTGATTCATTCTCCTTGGCGTGACTAGAATGAGCTTCTTCCCCTCCCCAGCCTGGAGGGGTTCAGTTCTCCAAGAAAATGCTGAGGAATCTGGGGGCTGAGAGCATAGCAGTTTCCTCATTGAAGTTATGAATCGTCTGTCTTGATCATCTGTCATTGTCCTCTGATTTTGCATCCCTCTCAACAACAGACTGGTTCCAAATAGGAAAAGGAGTACGTCAAGGCTGTATACTGTCACCCTGCTTATTTAACTTATACGCAGAGTACATCATGAAAAACGCTGGGCTGGAAGAAGCACAAGCTGGAATCAAGATTGCCTGGAGAAACATCAATAACCTCAGATATGCAGATGACACCACCCTTATGGCAGAAAGTGAAGAGGAACTTAAAAGCCTCTTTATGAAAGTGAAAGAGGTGAAACAGTTGGCTTAAAGCTCAACATTCAGAAAACGAAGATCATGGCATCTGGTCCCATCCCTTCATGGCAAATAGATGGGGAAACAGTGGAAACAGTGTCAAACTTTATTTTTGGGGGCTCCAGAATCACTGCAGATGGTGATTGCAGCCATGAAATTAAAAGACGCTTACTCCTTGGAAGGAAACTTATGACCAGCCTAGACAGCATATTGAAAGGCAGAGACATTACTTTGCCAACAAAGGTCCGTCTAGTCAAGGCTATGGTTTTTCCAGTAGTCATGTATGGATGTGAGATTTGGACTGTGAAGAAAGCTGAGTGCCAAAGAATTGATGTTTTTGAACTGTGGTGTTGGAGAAGACTCTTGAGAGTCCCTTGGACTGCAAGGAGATCCAACCAGTCCATTCTGAAGGAGATCAGCCCTGGGATTTCTTTGGAAGGAATGATGCTAAAGCTGAAACCCCAATACTTTGGCCACCTCATGCGAAGAGTTGACTCATTGGAAAAGACTCCGATGCTGGGAGGGATTGGGGCAGGAGAAGGGGACGACAGAGGATAAGATGGCTGGATGGCATCACCGACTCAATGGCCGTGAGTTTGAGTGAACTCTGGGAGTTGGTGATGGACAGGGAGGCCTGGCCTGCTGCGATTCATGGGGTTGCTCGGACATGACTGAGTGACTGAACTGAATTGAACATGTGGGTATGAATTTCAAAAATTAATTGAATTCAGCTGTTTGTAACTCAGAGTTTGTTTTCTCTTGGAGACGCTATTTGGACCATTTCACACACAGGGTGGTGGAAGTCAGTTCTGAGAGCCTCACGGGAAGGGCAGTGCTGTACTCCCTCTGTCCCTGGCTCTGGGGCATCAGCGGAGACTGGGAAGTGCTCCCCACCTGGCTGAGCACAGTAGGATCTGCACAGGGATGGAATTGCCCAGAAGTGTGTCGGAAGAACGGTGCCTTTATCCTAGAAAACCATTCATGAATATTGTTTATAAATTAGACAAATTTGAATTTTACAAGTTGGAGAACTCTGATATTGCACAATTGTTCTGCTTCACAGTTTGAGTCACACCAGGCAAGCTCAGCCTATTTTATGCAAGGGAACAGGAAGAAAATAGATTAAGTTTAAGTTCATAAATAAAACTGATTCATAGATTATAAAATCCGCATTTTAAAAACTCTGGCATTAAAATAAATTTACAACTGGCCACAACCCACAAAATCTCTTACTCACTTTCCCTCAGAAGGGTTTGATTTAAACACCCTTCTTCCCAAACTCTTCCAAATGCTAAATTCTAATATCTCTCCAACTTACCAGGACCCTCTCAGTCCTTTGGGTTTCTGCCCAATTAGCTTGTTGCATTTTCCTTAAAGTTGGGAAGACTCAGATTGGCTGTAGACAACCTCCACTGCCAAACTGCCCAAGGGTCACTGCATTTACCTCTCATGGCTTTGCCACTTGCACTGATCTTCATAGATTGTCCCTTTAGAAGGAGGTTGGAGAAGGGCATGGCAACCCACTCCAGTGTTCTTGCCTGGAGAATCCCATGGATAGAGGAGCCTGGTGGGCTACAGTCCACTGGGTCTCAAAGAGTCGGACACCACTGAAGCAACTTAGCATGCACGCACAAGGGTGGCTGCTCATGGTGTCCTTTTTCTTTTTTTTAAGTCACTTTGGATGAGGGGTAAAAAAGGTGATCTTGCCTCTAAGAAGATGAACGCAGAGACAAGAACAAAGTATCTCATCCTCAGCCTCCAGTTTGCTTATTATCCTTTGAGTTGACTGGACTTCAAGGTGAGGATGGAGCTTTGTTTATCCCTGTCCCCCTTCCCCCTCCCTGACTTAATTTTTCACTATTGCATGTATCCCCCTGCAGCATGCTAAATATTTTATCTATTTATTTATAATTCTCATGAGGATCGGCATTTTGGGTCTTTTTTATTCACCATTATCTTACTAACACTGAAAAGAGTTGCTGCTATGTTTTACATGCTCAATAAATATTTATTGAATGAACAAATGTTGAGAATACTGCTCAAGCTCTATCTGTGTTTGTTTTACAAGGAGTGTTCCTATAGATTTACTTCTTTGTTGATAAATTTCTTTCTTTCCTCCTCTGTGGCAGCTCACTCTTTCCTTGTGGGTTCAGTTTCTTTACTCCTGAAACATATACTCAGTCATTCTTTCAGTGAGATTCTGCTAGCAAAAAATCATTTTAATCCTTGTTTGTCTGGAAATATCTTTGTTTTCCCCTGATTCTTGAATAATGTTTATATTGACATAGATTTCTAGGATATCAGTTATTTTCTCTTAGTACTTGAAATGAAATTCCACTGTATTCTATCGTCTGTTGCTGCTATCAAGAATTGTATTGTCAATCTAATAGTATTTACTTTTTATACTGTCTTTTTTTGTGTGGTTGTTTTAAAGATGTTTATGGTGGGTTTTCTGTGGGTTCTGTATGCTGAGTCAACACGTGAATTTCTCTTGATCTTGGGACACATTGTACTTAGTGAATCTGAAAACATGTGTCTTTAATCAATTCTGGAAAATTCTCAGCCACTTCAGACATCAATTTTCCCTATTCTCTCTTGAAACTCCTATTAGATATACTTGATTCCTGTTGTTTGTGGTAGTCACCTTCTGAAAAGTCGAGAATCACTGAGTAACTGAATACTGAACTACTGTTCCCAGGGGAACTACAGTTAGATTCCTATAAGCCTCTGGTCACAATATTTTCATCGACTGATCAATACATAATTGTTCACTTCCCTTGTTCTCTTTATGTGTGTTTAAGGATACTTTAAAAAATAATATTGTGGATTCACTAACATTGAATTCACAACCAACAACCCTATAACTCATAGGGTTGAGTGAATGAAGCTTATCTAATACATATATTTTCTCTGTAAGGCACAACATGCCTCTATTAAACTTAGCAACACCAGACTGCACTTCAGCACCACATTTGGGGGCCATTTTAAACAGTGAAAGCAACAACACAAAGGACTTAAATGTGAAAATGTAGCACCAAGCAGCCTGTGGAGAGGGTGCCTGTCTAGTGTGAGAGCTGAGACAAGAGCATCACCTTGACCAACCTCAGCTAGACATGCACACAGAGTGGCTCACATTTTTCTGTGGCTCTGTACACATGGCATCCAGTCCCATCACTTCATAGCAAATAGAGGGGGAAACAAAGGAAATAGCGAAAGACTTTAATTTCTTGGGCTCCCAGATCACTGCAGGTGGTGAGTGCCACCATGAAAGACGCTTGCTCCTTGGAAGAAAAACTATGACCAACCTAGACAGCATATTAAAAAGCAGAGACATTACTTTGCCAACAAAGGTCCATCTAATCAAAGCTATGGTTTTTCCAGTGGTCATGTAAGGATCTGAGTTGGACTATAAAGAAAGCTGAGCACTGAAGAACTGATGTTTTTGAACTGTGGTGTTGGAGAAGACTCTTGAGAGTCCCTTGGACTGCAAGGAAATCAGATCAGTTAATCCTAAAGGAAATCAACCCTGGATATTCATTGGAAGGACTGATGCTAAAGCTGAAACTCCAATACTTTGGCCACCTGATGCAAAGAACTGACTCTTTGGAAAAGACCCTGATGCTGGGAAAGATTGAAGGCAGGAGGAGAAGGGGACAACAGAGGATGAGATGGTTGGATGACATCACCAACTCGACGGATGTGTTTTGAGTGAGCTCCGGGAGTTGGTGATGGACAGGGAAGCCTGGCATGCTATAGTCCATGGGGTTGCAGAGTCGGACACAACTGAGCAACTGAACTGAACTGAACTGAACACATCTGCAAATGACTGTGAAGGCTCCCCAGGTATTGATTTTGGAGTTACAAATGAATTCTGCAATTAATCTATTTACCAAATACAGAGTTCACGAATAATGAAGATCAACTGTAACTATTTGGTTTTGCCCTTGGGGAGACGCCTTCCTTTCTTGAAATCTCAATTATGCATCTCAATAGACAGTGTTACTGAACCAGACTTGGGTCCACTCACCTGTACAAAGTAAAGCCCATCAACTGACACCAGTTTGTGGTGAAGGAAAATGCATTTATTGCAGGTGCCAAACAAGAAGTGTTGGCAGCTAATGCTTAAAAAACCCTAATTCCCCAGTGGGTTTCAGGGAAGGGTCTTTACAGGCCAGGTGAGGGAGGGGCTTCAGGGTGTGTAATCAGCTCATGCACGATCTTTTGGTTGTTGGAGGGGTGACAAGGTGGTGTCACAAACACCTTTTTATTCTGTAAAATAACTCAGAAATGTGCATCAGACACTGCTACCCATGTCCTCCAGGGAGGAACTAAAAATTCTATGACTGCTATACAGCTGATCTATCTATTGTATAAATTATCATGTTTCTTGTGGTCCAACTGCTATTTTTTGTTTTTCTTGTTGCTACATGTTCTCATTATTTTAGTCATTAATTCTTGAGTCAGGTTTTGTGACTCAGGGGAGGCCTGGAAAACTAAAGCTTTTCTACAAATAAGAGATAGGCAGAGGACATGGGGGAGCTCTGTCTTGGGAAGACCCCACAGGGTCCCACTGAGTTACAGTTGTAACGTTTTGATCATTATTTCCAGGTGTTCTATAAGCAAGAAAATCTTCAGGTTGTCTAATCTGGCATATTACCAGAAAACAAAGTCTTTGCTATCACAAGTGAGTAATGAACAAATGAAATGGTGTCTTCCAGATTGGAGCACCTTGGTTTCACTGTATTTGAACAAGCAGCACAGGAGTGTCTTGCAAGTCAAGTGGGCCCACTTGTGAAATAACTCAGATGGTCTAGCCACCCCTCTGCAAGCTACACGCATTCACTCAGCACGTGACGGCACGTGTTCACTGAGCACCTACTATACTCCAGACTCCGAGCTAATCACTAGGAAAAAAGGAAATGCTCTGCATCCTCAGGGTCCTCACAGCCTAGCTATGAACATATTGTGGAGACAAGAGTGGATCAGTCACTTGGGGAACACACAGCCGTGCAACTCACTCTAGAAGTTGAACTTGGAATTGCAAACCTGGGTTCAGCACCTACTTCCCTCCAGGCAGTATGCTGGGTCTGGCGACAAGGTATAAATCAAGCAGACACAGTCTCTGCCTTGAAGATGTTTCTGGTCTAGCTGGGTCTAGGCCAGCTAACCCTAACCCTAGATCAGATGTAGCTCCAGGCCTCTCAGTTCCAACACTCCCTGGACCTTCCAGGGACAGACCAGTAAACTGCCTTTGGAATGCCAGCTCTCTCCCTGGACTCAGAGTTGATGTCTTCTCTTGCCACTTCCAGACTTGAGTTAAAAATGCCACCACACTGGTCTGAAGGTCCGGCTTCAAGTGGTCAGATCAGGCAGCCCAGAGCGTGAAGGAGCACTGACCAATGGAGGGAGAGCAGGAGGGGAGAGCCTGCTTTCCCTCGTCTCCATGCAGCCTGTCTGGCAGCTGTGCGCTGGGAGTGGAACAGGGGCTCCTGCTGAGTCGTCATTTGAAGCCCGCAAAAGCTGCCCCAGCAGAGCAGTACCTCACTGGGCAGATAACGCCTCCCTCCCTACCTCACTTCCCTTCTCTCTCTCACTGCCTCAAACTCTTCCCTCCCAAATAGAACATTGCCACTAAATCTTGGCCTCACTCTGTTTTCCAGGAACTGCAGCTAAGGCAATAATCTTAACTCATGCTGGGTTCTTTGAAAGAAATAAAAGGAAAAGCCTTCCCTGCCCATTGTCTACTTCAAGGAGGTAGGTTTTGAGGCTGAACCTGGAAGGAGAAGAAGGTGGAGCTAAGAAGAGGAAAGGTGTGTTAATCATGATTTTTATTTTCTGTTTTCTGATGTGTTGACATCTGGGCCTTCTGACCCTGGAGGCACTGCCCCTCCTTCAGCTTCCCTCTTCCCACAGAGTGGACAGCTGTCCTAGAGAGCACCTTTCAAATGCAAACCAACCACCCAGAGCCCACAACCCACCACCTCTGTGGTTCTCACTCTCAAGAACCACTATCAATCTGACCTCATTGCCCAGGGCAGGTACCAGGCAACCAGAGAGTCCCTATGCCCCAGAGCCCGGAAATGATCCAAACCAGCCAGTCCTGAGCCCACTGACCCTGCGTTGCCTGTTCCTTCCCCCAGAAACCACAGCAAAGGCTCTTTGCCTACATTTCCCCTTCCCTCTGCCACCTGAGCACCCTGGAGCTTTCCCCACGTGTCTCCCACCCACCCATGGCATGGTGTGCCCCCTCCCCTAATGATCTGTGAGTGCTATTATCTGAGCATATCTATCTTGAGGCTGTTATAACAAAATACCACACAGACTAGGTGGCTCATAAATAAGAGACATTTATTTCTTTTTTAATAATTTTTATTTATTTACTTATTTACTTACTTTTGTCTGCCCGGGTCTTCACTGCTGCGTGTGGGCTTTCTCTGGTTGTAATGAGCAAGGGCCACTCTTTGCAGTGAGCAGCCTTCCCATGGCAGCGGCTTCTCTTGCTGTGCAGCACAGGCTCTAGGCACTCAGGCTTCAGCAGTTGTGGCTCGCAGGCTCCAGAGCACAAGCTCAGTAGTTGCGGTGCGTGAGCTTAGTTGCCCTGTGGAATGTGGAATCTTCCTAGACCAGGGATCAAACTCATGTCCTCTGCATTGGCAGATGGATTCTTATCCACTGTACCACCGAGGAAGTCCCAGAGACATTTATTTCTCACAGTTCTGGGGACTGGAAGTCTAAGATCAGGTGCCAGTAGACTCAGTGTCCAGTGAAACCCACTTCCTGGTTCTTCTCACCGTGTCCTCAGGTGGAGAAGGGGGAGGGAGCTCTCAAGGCTCTCTTTTTTCAGGGCATCTAACCACATTCTTGGGGGCTCCACCCTCATGACCTGATCACCTCCTAGTGGCCCCATCTCCCGATACCTTTGAATTGGGCATTAGGTTTTCAACCTAGGAGTTGAAGGAGAGACACACATGTTCAGTCCACAGCAATAATAGACTCTTTCCAACAGCAATCATCTCCTGATCTGTTGGTCTCACCACACATGAATACTGGTCAAACCTACAGCTTAAAATAAAGGGAGGAAAGCACTCTTGACACCTGGAGCACTAAGGTCAAAGACCCTGGGTAGTCCAGAAACTGTCAAGCCCGGTGCAGCTGCGACAGAGAGAGGCCAGTCCCTGGAGCTCTGGGAAGGCTCCAGCTGAGATGAGACCAGGGACGCCTCTTCTTATCTTTCTACATCAACTCTACCAAATTCCACTGCTTCCCAGACTCCAGTGATTTTGTGTTTCCAGAGGCCCTTTGTTCTGGGCCCTCATTAAGCCTGTCGCAGGCTGGATCCTGGAATCATGCCCTGTTACAGGTCTTCCTCTTCCCCTGAACCCACCTCTTCTCCCCCTAGAAAAGTCTGTGATCTTTGTCCCCACAAGTCTATCATAAATTTCTAGGGTGACTTCATCCAGTCTAATTTATTGTTCAGCACCACTGGGTTATTGGCACATTGCTGGGCCAGGAGATACATTTATCCATCCTTTCAAAGACTATGTTAACATTTTAATTAAACATATACTATAGGAGGGCCATATCACACAGTTACAAGAGGGCATTCCAGAAAGAAAAAAACCCAAAAACACCTGCATTCAAAACAATGACCCTAATCAGAGAAGAATAGCAGATGCTTCGGGAGCAGACACCTAAATACACAAAGAATCTGCCCTGCATGCCACTCTCCTCTGCTCACAATGTTCCCAGGAGACTCATTCATCCTCTGGTCCTTGTGAATCCTCTGTATCTCTACTTGTCTCCTTTATTTAAAAAACAAACCCACCCTTATCAAAAAATCTCAAACCATACACTCTGGAGAGGGTCTAGAGAAAAGGGAACACTCCTATACTGTTGGTGGGGATGCAAATTGGTGCGGCCACTATGGAGAATACATGCTGTAGAAGGTTCCTTAAAAAAGTAAACGTAGAGCTACCTTATGACCCAGCAACCCCACTACTGGGCATATATCCAGACAAAACCATAATTTGAAAAGGTACGTGTACCCCAGTGTTCATTGCAGCACTATTTACAAAGGCCAGAACATGGAAGCAACCTAAATGTCCATCAACAGAGCAATGTATAAAGAAGATGTGGTGTGTATATACAATGGACTATTATTCAGTCACTAAAAAGAATGAGCTCTCAAGATGGTGGAGTAGAAGGACGTGCACTCATCTCCTGCAAGAACTCCAAAATTACAGCTCACTGCTGAACAACCATCAACAGGAGAATGCTGGATCCCACCAAAAAAAGATATCTCAGATCCGAGGGCAAAGGTCCCACAGCAAGACGGTAGGAGGGGCAAAATCGCATTTAGAATCAAACCCCATACCTGCCAGAGATGCTCAGAGGGTTCAAAAAAACCCTTGTGCACACCAGGATCCAGAGACCCCACAGAGACCGAGCCAGACCTGTGTTTGAGTCTTCTGTGGAGGTACGGGTCTGCAGTGGCCTGCCACAGGGGCAGGGGCTCTGGGTGCTGCTACCTGGGTCACACAGACTGTGGCACAAGCCCTCGTGGAGGAGGTGGCCATCAACCCCACCACAGAGCCTCTGAGCAGACAACCACAAACTGCAGAACAATTATACCAAAGAAATTCTCCCACTGTTAAGAGAGTTCTAGGACCCATAACTCTTTCTCAACCTGAAGATCTGGCAAAGGGACTGAAAACCGCCAGAGAATTTGACTTTGGAAGCCCATGGGATTTGATTACAGAACTCACAGGACTGGGGAAACAGACTCTTGGAGGGCACAAACTAAACCTTGTGTGCACCAGAACACAGGAGAAAGAAGCAATGACCCCACGAGAGACTGACCCAGACTTGCCTGTGAGAAGCAGGAGTCTCTGGTGGAGGTGTGGGTCGGCAGTGGCCTGCTGTAGGGTCGGGGGCACTGAGTGCAGCAGTGCATCCACGGGACCTTTTGAAGGAGGTCACCTTTATCTTCATTACCTCCAGAATGAAAGAATGAAAACCACGATCACAGAAAACTAATCAAACTGATCGATCACAAGGACCACAGCCTTGTCTAACTCAATGAAACTATGAGCCATGCCGTGTAGGGCCACCCAAGACAGAAGGGTCTTGGTGGAGAGTTCTGACAAAACGTGGTCCACTGGAGAAGGGAATGCCAAAACACTTCAGTATTCTTGCCTTGAGAACCCCATGAACATATGAAAAGGCAAAAAGATAGGACACTAAAAGATGAAATCCACAGGTCAGTAGGTACCCTATAATATGCTGCTGGAGAAGACTGGAGAAATAACTCCAGAAAGAATGAAGAGACAGAGTCAAAGCAAAAATAATGCCCAGTTGTGGATGTGACTGGTGATGGAAGTAAAGTCCAATGCTGTAAAGAGCAATATTGCATAGGAACCTGGAATGTTAGGTCCATGAATCAAGGCAAATTGGAAGTGGTCAAACAGGAGATGGCAAGAGTGAATGTTGACATTTTAGGAATCAGCAAACTAAGATGGACTGGAATGGATGAATTTAATTCAGATGGCCATTGTATCTACTACTGTGGGTAAGAATCCCTTACAAGAAATGGAGTTGCCATCATAGTCAACAAAAGAGTCCAAAATGCACTACTTGGATGCAATCTTAAAAATGACAGAATGATCTCTGTTTGTTTCCAAGGCAAAGCATTCAATATCACAGTAATCCAAGTCTATGCCCCAACCAGTAATGCTAAAGAAGCTGAAGTTGAATGGTTCTGTGAAGACCTTCTAGAACTAACACCCAAAAAAGATGTCCTTTTTATTATAGGGGATTGGGATGCAAAAGTAGGAAATCAAGAAACACCTGGAGTAACAGGCAAATTTGGCCTTGGAGTACCGAATGAAACAGGACAAAGGCTAATAGAGTTTTACCAAGAGAACACACTGGTCATAGCAAAAACCCTCTTCCAACAACACAAGAGAAGACTCTGCACATGAACATCACCAGATGGTCAATACTGAAATCAGACTGACTATATTCTTTGCAGCCAAAGATGGAGAAGCTGTATACAGTCAGCAAAAACAAGACTGGGAGCTGACTATGACTCCAATCATGAACTCCTTATTGCCAAATTCAGACTTAAATTGAAGAAAGTAGGGAAAACCACTAGATCATTCAGGTATGACCTAAATCAAATCCCTCACAATTATACAGTGGAAGTGACAAACAGATTCAAGGGATTAGATCTGATAGAGTGCCTGAAGAACTAGGTCAGAGGTTCATGACATTGTACAGGAGGCAGGGATCAAGACCATCCCCAAGAAAAAGAAATGCAAAAAGGCAAAACGGCTGTCTGAGGAGGCCTTACAATTAGCTGAGAAAAGAAGAGAAGTGAAAAGCAAAGGAGAAAAGGAAAGGTATACCCATTTGAATGCAGAGTTCCAAAGACTAATAAGGACAGAAAAGAAGGCTTTCCTCAGTGATCAATGCAAAGAAATAGAAGAAAACAATAGAATGAGAAAGATTAGAGATCTCTTCAAGAAAATTAGAGATACCAAGGGAACATTTCATGCAAAGATGGATACAATAAAGGACAGAAATGGTATGGACCTAAAAGAAGCAGAAGATATTAAGAAAAGGTGGCAAGAATACACAGAAGAACTGTACAAAAAAGATCTTCATGATCCAGATAACCACGATGGCGTGATCACTCACCTAGAGCCAGACATCCTGAAATGTGAAATCAAGTGGGCCTTCAGAAGCATCACTATGAACAAAGTTAGTGGAGGTGATGGAATACCAACTGAGCTATTTCAAATCCTAAAAGATAATGCTGTGAAAGTGCTGCACTCAATATACCAGCAAGTTTGGAAAAGTCAGCCCTGGCCACAGGACGGGAAAAGGTCAGTTTTCATTCCAATCCCAAAGAAAGGCAATGCCAAAGAATGTTCAAACTACTGCACAATTGCATTCATCTCACACACTAGCAAAGTAATTCTCAAATTTCTCCAAGCCAGGTTTCAATAGTATGTGAACCATGAACTTCCAGATGTTCAAGCTGGATTTAGAAAAGGCAGAGGAACCAGAGATCAAATTGCCAACATCCTTTGCATCATCGAAAAAGCAAGAGAATTCCAGAAAAACATCTACTTCTGCTTTATTGACTATGCCAAAGCCTTTGACTGTGTAGATCATAACAAACTGTGGAAAATTCAGGTGGTCTGTGGCAGACCACCTGACCTGACTCATGAGAAACCTGTATGCAGGTCAAGAAGCAACAGTTTGTACTGGATATGGAACAATGGACTGGTTCCAAACTGGGAAAGGAGTACATCAAGGCTATATGTTGTCACCCTGCTGATTCAACTTATATACAGAGTACATCATGTGAAGTGGTAGGCTGAAGGAAGCACAAGCTGGAATCAAGATTGCCGGGATAAATATCAATAACCTCAGATAGTCAGGTGACATCACCCTTATGGCTGAAAGCAAAGAAGACCTAAAGAGTCTCTTGATGAAAGTGAAAGAGAAGAGTGAAAAGGGTGGCTTAAAGCTCTACATTCAGAAAACTACAATCATGGCATCCTGTCCCATCACTTCATGGCAAATAGATGGGGAAACAATGGAAACAGTGACAGACTTTATTTTCTTGGGCTCCAAAATCACTGCAGATGGTGACTGCAGCCATGAAATTAAAAGAAATTTGCTCTTTGGAAGAATAACTATGACCAACCTAGACAGCATATTAAAAAGCAGAGACATTACTTTGCCAACAAAGTCCGTCTAGTCAAAGTTATAGTTTTTTCCAATAGTCATGTATGGATGTGAGAGTTGAACTATAAAGAAAGCTGAGCACTGAAGAATTGATGCTTTTGAACTGTGGTGTTGGAAAAGACTATTGAGAGTCCCTTAGACTGAAAGGAGATCCAACCAGTCCATCCCAAAGGAAATGAGTCCTGAATATTCATTGGAAGGATTGATGCTGAAGCTGTAATTCCAATACTTTGGCTGCCTGATTTGAAGAACTGACTCATTGGAAAAGACCCTGATGCTGAGAAGGTCAAAGGCAAGAGAAGAAGGGGACGACAGAGGATAAGATGGTTGGATGGCATCACCGACTCAATGGACATGAGTTTGAGTAAGCTCCGGGAATTGGCAATGGACAGGGAGGCCTGGCATGCTGCAGTCCATGGGGTTGCAAAGAGTTGGACACCACTGAGCGACTGAAATGACTGACTGACTGAAAAGGAATGAAATAATGTCATTTGCAGTGATGTCGGTGGACCTAGAGATTGTCATACTGAGTTAAGCAAGTCAGATAGACTATGACAAATATTATATAATATCACTTACATGCGGAATCCTAATAAAAGGGTACAAATAAAGTTATTTACAAAACAGAGATAAAGTTGCAGGTGTAGAAAACAAACTTATGGTTACCGGGGAGAAAGGGGGAGGGATAAATTGGGAAATTGGTATTGACACATACACGCTACTATATACAAAATATATTACAAATAAAAATATGTTGTATAACATAGGGAGCTACTCAATATTCTGTAATGGCCTATGTAGGAAAAGAATCTTTAAAAGAGTAGATATATGTATATGTATAACTGATTCACTGTGATGTACAGCAGAAACTAACACAATATTGTAAATCAACTATACTCCAATAATTTTAATTAAAAATTAATCAATAAAAAGCAAACCCAAACTCTTTACACTGGCTGTTGCCCCAGACAACATCCATCGGAGGGCGCTGTCGAGCTTGCATACCGCTGGGTCTCTTGCAGTCTCACAGTATTCAAATGAGAAGAGCCTGTTGCCCCTAAGGCTTGGGTTTCAGAAGCCGTGAAACAGGAGCAGCTTCAGGAAGTTCATGCCGGCAGCACCGCGGAGTGTCCTGGAGGAGAGTGGTGAGGCCTCAGAGAAGGCTTGTGTGGCAGGTGAGGAGCGGGGGCCAGGCAGAGATGTATGCTGAGTGCAGGGGATAAACGGTCATGAACAATCGTGGCATTCATTAAAAGAGAAAAAAGCGCTGCGAGATTTAGAAAAGAGGGCAACAAGTTCAGCCTGGGGCAGACGGAGCTCAAAATGCCTGGTGGCAAAAAAAAAAAAAAGCCTGGTGGCCATTTTGTAGATTTATAGGTACTGAGCTTTGGGGACCTTAAGTTCCATGGGGAGGTTCTGAGTCTCGCACTGAGGTTTGAAAATTGTGAGAGAACGGAAGGCAGCTAGAATTCAGAGAGCAGACAAGAAATACTCTCAACTAAGAGGCGGAGAACTGGGGAAGGAACAGCCTATAGCTTAGAGAAAAGCAAGGATTGCTTCTGCCTCAGGAGCCTGAAGTGGCAAATGAAAAAGTATTTAAGCTCTGCACTGGATGTAGCAACTGGAGGGCAGCGAGGACTTGGGGAGGGCCATTTCAGAGGAAGGGATTGTGGGCGGCAAGCAGCAGTGGAGAGTGAGCAAGGGACTAAGGATGCTGATGAGACGCAGGGAATTTCCAGGTTTTCCAGGTGGGAATGATGTGGAGAAGGAGGTCAGAGGGCAGGCTGAGGGCAGCAGGAACAAGGTCAGAGGACTGTTCTTCTGGGGCACCGAGAGCTTTTCCCTGTAATGGGGAGTTTTCTTCCCCCTTACTCTGCCCTGGAGATGCATTCATCCCTCCTCATGCCAAAGAAGGAAAGTGAAAAGAGTTTGATCAAAGAGAGACGAAGACAGTCTCACTGAACAGAATCACACTGAGAATATTAAGAAATCATGGTTTGCATCATGTCTGCTTCATCTGGGGGCTGGACCACACTGGGCATTTTCCTCCCTGCCTCCCTCCACCATCAGGACCCAGAGCTATGGAGCCTCCTCCAGCCTGTGTGAGAGAGCAGGTGGCCCCATGGAGCCAGCACCAGGGCCTTGGGCCAGAGCAAGGGCCTGCAGGACCTAAGGGCTGAGGGCTGGAAGGAGGGGGCACAGCCAGAGGAGGGGCCGGATGGAGGGGCCAGAGGGGTCCTCTCCAGGTGGGCTTCCTCTGCTCAAGGGGACTGGAGGTGGTGGAGGAGACTGCGCTGCCTTGTGGTGTGGGTCTCCTGATCGCCAGGCATAGAGCTTTCCCTGTTAACACACAGTGCTTTCTTTAAATCTCCAGGGGCCATGTACTCCTGAGCTGAAGGGGCTGAGGCAGCTGAAGGAGGGAGTCCAGAGTGCAGGCCCTGAGGCTGGAGGGGTCAGGCACAGTGGGGCCCTGGTTGGTCTGGGGAGGAGGGCAGTCGAGAGAATGTTGCTTCCAGATGAGCCCTGCCTTCTCTGTGGAGTAAGAGGCCAGGCTAGGCCAGACTGCTCTGTGCAGAAGACATAGGGAGGTTTGAGGAAAGGGATGAAGGCTGGGAAGCTTGACGGGAAGGGGTGAGAGAAAAGGTGAGCAGGGCCCTGGGGACCTGGCCAGGGGCCCACTGTGTTGGGAGCCAAGGGAGGGCAGGGAGGATAGGCAAAGAAGAGAGCCCAGCCCTGGGACTGTGTAGCGAGGGAGGACGCAGAAGCCAGAGGGTGGATCCCACACTGCAAAGGGCATGAAAGCTGGAGCCAAAGGCAGAGAGGAGGCTGGGGTTGAAATTGTCCCCGCCAACTCCAAGAAGGCTCATGAAATGTCACTCCCTAGGGTGGTGCCAGGTTAGGGTGGGGTGTGAATTTTCAGTTTAGTGTCAGAGCTACCAATCAATTTAATTGTTTCAATTATAACTTTGTGATGTTTTTAAATTTGGGGATTAATAGTTTGTTTTCAGCATCCTCGTATATTGAAGATTCAGCTGTTTCCTGGAAGATGTCACTCTTTTATTGATTTCTTCTTTTGGAGACAGGAAGATCAATTCTACTGTACTTGCCTTAGGAGTGGTAATGATCAGTTGTGAGATGGTCTGGAGTTTAAAAAGTTAACGTGGGTTTTAGGGCAGCAGGGTGAGGTGACATGTTTGTTCCCTGGGGCCCCAACTTCCTCACCTTCATCCAGCCAACACCCTTCCAGCTGGGTCCCACCCTCCTCTAAGGGGCTGACTCTGCATCCCTCCACCACCACCTGCCAGGTGAGGACCACAGCTCTAAGCCAACACCTCCCATTTACAAAGGAGTAAACTGAGGCCCAGAGGACAAGGCAAGTTCCCACGATCATAAGACCAGCCAATCAGGGAGCAGTGAGAGACTCCAGGCCTCCTGACCCTCCAGCCTCTGGTCTTCACGATGTGCCAATTCAGCCTCCAGTGATAGCCCTCCCTTACGTCCACCCAGTGCATGTGGGGGGTGAAGGAACACATGGGGAACGCAGGGACAGCTTGGGTTGTTCCCGTCTTATTTTCAGACCAAGCTCACATTGGGAGCAAGTGGGTTTGAGCCTGTCTGCCCATTCTTGGGCTGTTGGTGCCACTCACTTGCCTACCTAGGCCACCAGGACCTTGATTTTGCTTCAGTGGCAAGGTGTCCCTCTCTCAAAAGATGTGAAAGAGGATTCCTTGGAATCCTCTCCATCCTAAGCCAAGTAGTCAAGGCTTCAGGTGCTGGGACCAGGACTTCCACTAGGTCAAGGATCATAGGATCAGGTCCCAGGCTTGAGCCAGCCATGTGGTGTGTGTGCATGTCTCTGTGTGTGTGCACATGTGTGTGTGTGTGTGTGACAGAGAGAGAGATCCAGCTGCCTGCAGTGAACTGGCCCAGAACCTCTTCTGGGCTCTGTCTGGGAACCCTCAGAAGCGTTTCTGCTCCAGGCACTCTGAGGCTCAACCGCCTCCAAATCCACTCCCTGAATCAGCCCCGTCAGCGAGGTGAGCATCCACCAAAACAGAGGGAAGACTTATTCATTCTCCTTGGGTCTGTCTTCAAGGGCAGTGGCTGTGCGCCTCTGAATCAAAGCCAGGCACGCAGGCAGACTCCTTGATCCACCACAACCTCCCTGCTCTCTCCCTCTCTCCCCCCTCTCTCTCCTGATGTTCTCATAGCTCTATTCGGAGGCTCCCAGCATGCACTGCACGGCTTTGCCTCGTGGCTTTGCTCCTCTGCCTAATCTAGATCAAACACACAATAGACATTTGTTGAGCAAATAATTTTTTTAAATGAAGGAGTGAATCCTGAAGGGCTCCTTCCTCATCCTTGCAGATTTAAACTCCTCACTCTGCCCGACATCATCTCATCCTCAGCACTCATCGACACCCACTGCCCAAACTTATCCTGCATATAATTTCCGAAAGGGCTGTGCACACTGCAGCATGGGCCCTTGGGTGTCCCTGAGCGCTGACACTGTGAGGTGTCCCACACCAACTGCTGATTGGCTGATGCATCTGCTTTCTATGATTGTTTGCTGCATAACCAGTCTCCTTTGATTAAAAAAAAGTAGCACCTGCAGAGTGCTTTTGTGCTTATGACCAGCTTGGGCTTGGGACCTAGGTGGTGCCCATAACCACCATGATGGGTAGGGACGGGTCCCCACTGGCCAGATAAAAGAACTGAGGCTCACACAGGGAGTCATCGATGATGAGACAGACTTTCCGGGGCAAAATTCACTGCCTTTCCCGCTGAACCAGGATTGACTGTCAGATGAGCCTGTTAGGATCCCGTGTGGACACCCAAACCTATTCTCAGTGTCCTTGCCAGGGTGTCACCAGCTCTTCTGTCTGCCTGTGTCAGGGGTTCTGGTCAGCGAGTGGACACCTCATCATCCCCCAGCAGCAGGTACATGGTCTTCCTCCAAGTTATTCCCTATGCTGTAAAGCGTTCTTCCCTAATTATGCTGGTAAACACATTTTTCTTATTTGTACACTATGCAGAGGAAATCCTGGATTTCCATATTGTGTTGATTGCTTCACCTGATTACGTTTTAAATTAGATTAAATTTTGCACTAGTCAGATGGAAGGCAGAAATAAATTGACTGGCTAATGAGGGAGTTCAAACTTAACTGCTGGTTGGAGGGGAGGAGGAATAGGACATAAAAAATGGTATCCATTTATATCAGCTTTAGTTGAGCCACTCAAAAAAGGGGACCCCCAGTCATTTTTATTTGGAATCATCTTGGGCCATAAGGAAGTGGATCAGCAGCTGAGGAAGCCTAGTAAACGCCAAGAGTCTGGGAGGCTGAGGGAGAGCTCCATCTCCCAGATAAGTCTTCGGTTTGATGGTTTAAGACAGTAAAATGCAAAGTCTCAGGAGTAGCAACACCTAAGGATGTTATCAGTCATCCTCTGGTTTTGGTGGGATTTGGGGATGGGGCACAGGGCCCCAGTTTTGCACCACCAGTCCCGTTAGGTGTACACCCATTCTTAGGTACCTAACCTGCATCCTACAAAGGTAAAGAATTAGGCCCCGGTTAAATTTAATATTTTCCCTCCAATGGTCTCATTTTTTGAAGCCAATGGAGATGAGAAGGATGTCAGCATTGTGGTCACTTCTCTTCCAAAAGCAGTTTTAAAAAGGGCTGGGCTTCCTGGCTTGGGCCTCGCTGGTGTCTTCTTGGGGTTTGTTGTCAAGTCTCAGTGTGCACTCTACACCTCTGGAGAAAGCCCACTTCTTAGAAGATTCCATGTTTATTCATCACATTCTATTAACTGTCTGCTCCCTGAAGTTTCAAACGCCCCCAGAATGGGATGGGGAACAGAGAGAAAAGTCTGGTTCTTCCCTGTTCTGAGTGCCCTGTTAGCGTGTGGACAGGGAGCTCCCAGGCATTCTTGAGCACTGGGCCTGGAAACCTGGGACTCAGTGTCCACAAGTCTGTGCCCAGCACTAGGGACAAGCTGCCTTTCTCACATGACCACTCAACAGCTCAGTTCTCTCAGTAAACCTCATACCACATTGATTTAAAGAAATCTCACTGTGACATATCAACCAATAGAAGAGGCAGAACCCAGTCCTCCTAAGGTCACCTCAAGGCTGAGCTCCACTCTGACACCCTGTCTGCTTACTCTGTGCTGCGCATTTTATCTTAGGAGTAAGCACTGCAAAATGAATTACCTCCTTTCTTGCTCTGGTATTTTCTGTTTGCTAATACCCGGTTCTGATCTCTGTTCCCCTGATGTGATGACGCCCAGCCTGATACAAGCACAGGTGTTACATTCTCACAATGTCCATGTGAGCAGGGCACCCTCCAACAGCGGTTACCTCATCCTAGAGAGCACAGTTTTAACTGCAAGGAGTCACCAGTAAGCTGGGAAACCCCCAAACAATCCCCAGGGAAGACTTGTGTTGCTTAAGTCCTTTATTAGCCAGATCTCCCCACTGCCAGTTTTATTGAGACACAACTGACATATAACATCGTATTCATCAAAGGGGTACAGTGTAAGGTTTTGATATATTTATGTAACATGAAATAATTACCACAATAAGTTTAGTTAACATATATTGCCGAGTTAAAAATTTATTTTTCTTGTGATGAGAACTTTTAAGATCTCTTAACAACTTTCAAATATATGATACAGTATTGTTAACTATAGTTATCATGCTGTATGTTACATCCCCAGAACTTGTTTCTCCTACAACTGAAAATTTGTACCTTTTGGTCACTATTCCAGCCCCCTGCTGCCCCAAACACCTGCTCTGGAAATCAGCAGTATGTTCTCTGTAGCTATGAGCTCAACTTCTTAAAGTTCCACATGTAAATGAGATCATATTAGTATTTGACTTTCTCTGATGGCATTTCATTTAGCGTAATGCCCTCAAGATCCATCCATGTTGTTGCAGATGACAAGATTTCCTTCTTTTTATGGTTGAATAATATTCCATTGTATGTATGCAACATTTTCTTTATTCATTCTTCCATCAATAAAAACACTGTTTCCATGTCTTGGCTATTGTAAATAATGCTGCAAAGCATATAGGGATTCAGATGTCTTTTGAGATAATGATTCATTTTCTTCATATAAATACCCAGATGTGGAATTGCTGGATCATATGCCACTCCAGTACTCTTGCCTGGAAAATCCCCTGCACGGAGGAGCCTGGAAGGCTGCAGTCCATGGGGTCGCGAAGAGTCAGAGATGACTGAGTGACTTCACTTTCACTTTTCACTTTCATGCATTGGAGGAGGAAATGGCAACCCACTCCAGTGTTCTTGCCTTGAGAATCCCAGGGACGGGGGAGCCTGATGGGCTACCATCTATGGGGTCACACAGAGTCGGACACGACTGAAGCGACTCAGCAGCAGCAGCAGCAGCAGCAGGACAGTTCTACATTTATTTTTTTGAGGAGCCTCCACACTGTTTTCTGTAGTGCCTGAAACCAATTTACATTCTCTACAGTGCACAAAGGTTCCCTTTTCTCCTCACCCTCCTCACCAACATTTATGATCTCTTATCTTTTTGATAAAAGTCATTCAAACAGGTGTGAGGTGATACCTCACTGTGGTCTTGATCTGTATTTCCCTGATGTTGAGTGGTGTTGAGCATCTTTTCACATATCAATTGATCATTTGGTTGTTTTCTTCAGAAAAATGTCTGTTCAGTTCTTCTGCTTACTTTTTTATTGGATTATTTGTTTTATTGCTATTGAATTGTATAGATTCTTCAACTTTTTAGATATTAACCCCTTTATCAGATACACAACTTGCAAATATTTTCTCCCATTCAGTAGATTACCTTTTCATTTCTTTGATAGTTTCCTTTGCTGTGCAGAAGCATTTTAACTTGATGTAGTCTCACCTGTTTATTTTTTGCTTTTGTTGCCTTTGCTTTTGGTGTCAAATCCAAAAAAAGAAAGCAAGAAAAACCATTGTCAAGACCAATGTCAAGGAAATTACCCCTATGTTTTCTTCTAGAAGTGTTATGATTTTAGGTCTTTATGTTCAGGTTTTTAATCCATTTTGAGTTTGTTTTTGTGTATGGTGTAAGATAGAGATCCAGTCTCATTCCTTTGCATGTGGCTGTCCAGTTTTCCCAACACCATTTATGGAAGAGACTATCACTTCCCCCAGCATATTTGTGGCTGCTGCTGCTGCTGCTGCTGCTAAGTCGCTTCAGTCGTGTCCAACTCTGTGTGACCCCATAGACGACAGCCACCAGGCTCCCCCGTCCCTGGGATTCTCCAGGCAAGAACAGTGGAGTGGGTTGCCATTTCCTTCTCCAATGCATGAAAGTGAAAAGTGAAAGTGAGGTCGTTCAGTCGTGTCTGACTCTTAGCGACCCCATGGACTGCGGTTGTTATAAATTAATTGACCATATATGTGTGGGTTCACTTCTGGGCTCTCTATTCTGACCCATTCATTTATGTGTCTATTTTACATGAATACCACAGCTTTTTGTTGAGAGGTTTTGAATTGAATGGATGGTGAATTTTGCTGAATATTTTTCTGTATCTACTGAGATGATCATATGATTTTTATCCTTCATTTGGTTAATGTGGTGTATCGCTCTGATTGATTTGAAGGTATTGAACCATCCTTGCATCCCTGGAATAAACCCCACTTGATCATGGTACATCATCTTCTTAATATATTGTTGAATTTGATTTTCTAATATTTCATTGAAGATTTTTGCATCTATGTTCATCAGGTATATTGGCCTATAACTTTCATTTCTTTGTCATGTTCTTGTCTGGTTTTGTATCAGGGTAATGCTGACATCATAAATTGAGTTTGGAAGTGTGCTCTCCTATTCTATCTTTTGGAAGAGCTTGAGACAGTATTAATTTTTCTTTAAATGTTTGTCCATCTCATCCTGGACTTTTGTTTGTTGGAAGGTTTTTTGTTTCTGATTCAATCTCCTTACAAATTAGTCTTTTTAGATTTTCTATTTCTTCGTCATTCAGTCTTGGTAGGTTATATGTTTCTAGCAGATATCTCTGATTACTCTCGGATCTAATCTCTGATTTCTACTTGGCTCCTAAAAGACCTCAAGGCTCATTTTCCCCTCTGCACCTAAGCATTCCCTCAGAGCTCTGGCTATTACTAACTGATGTGGACATACTGAAACCTGTTTTCCTTCTTTTAAATAAGCTCTTTAATGATGAGAAGGACTCATATGCACTGCATATGGATTCTTTACTGCTGAGCTGCCAGGGAAGCCCCAAGATTAACATTAACTTATGATAAATTGAGAACATACATTATGATTCCAAGGGTAACCACTAAAAGAATAAAAACAGACTGCATAACACCCCAACTAAGAAGAAAATTGTGAAAGCCTGAGAGCTGGCAACTGAGCTCAAATTTAATAAGAGGTCAGAAATCAAAAGTCAGAACAAATTGCTGATGTTCTGACCTCTTATTAAATTTGAGCTCAGTCTAGCTTTCAGGTCCATCTAGCCAAAACTATAGTTTTTCCAGTAGTCATGTATGGATGTAAGAGTTGGACTATAAAGAAAGCTGAGTGCCAAAGAATTGATGCTTTTGAACTGTGGTGTTGGAGAAGACTCTTGAGAGTCCCTGGACTTCAAGGAGAACCAGCCAGTCCATCCTGAAAGAAATCAGTCCTGAATGTTCATTGGAAGGGCTGATGCTGAAGCTGAAACTCCAATACTTTGGCCACCTGCTGTGAAGAGCTAACTCATTGGAAAAGACCCTGATGCTGGGAAAGATTGAAGGCGGGAGAAGAAGGGGACAACAGAGGATGAAATGGTTGGATGGCACCACTGACTCAATGGACATGAGTTTGAGTAAGCTCTGTGAATTGGTGATGGACAGGGAGGCCTGGCGTGCTGCAGTCCATGGGGTTGCAAAGAGTCAGACATGACTGAGCGACTGAACTGAACTGAACTGAACTGATGGGATGGATGGCAGCCATATTGCTCTTTGGAATGGGAACAGAAGTTCTAGGGAAACAAGAAGTGTAACTGGACAGCAGCAGATTCCCTGGTTCTACTTATACCTGGCCACCCCTCTGGATGTAACACTAACAGCCAAACACGTCTATTCTTGTGGCCCCAAGATGCCTTCAGTAAGGTGTTTGCTGTTGGCCTCAGTGTTTCTCACAAACAGTTTGACTTTTGGAGAAATTTTAAAGGATCATTTTCCAGGAGTTATTTTCTCCTTTATTTTTATAAGATTTACCTATATCTGTTCTTTTTGACCCAGAGCTTAGAGCTCAATAATCACTACTACTACTACCCTCACCCATTAGCACCACCAGTGAGAAGACTAATCTTATGAAATTATTCCTGATTGTACCAAATAATAGAGAGAGTCCACACAGCTTTTCACTCAGATATCAAGGAGGGGACAGTTTAGGCAAATGTCTAGTGCCTAATTGTGGTTGGTAAGTGTTGGCATTCACTTAAGTAACGCTCAGTGACTACTATGTAAAATTAGAAAAACTAGCATTTTTTGAGCATTTGCTTTGCTTCAGACACAATTCCAAACACATCACATATATTGATGCATTTGATCCCCCAACAAATCTACAAATAGGTCTTATTACCACGGCCACTTTACGATGTAAAACCAGCTTACAGAGAACTTACACAAAGGGGCAGGCCTGGGATTAAACACGGGCTCTCTGGCATTGTCTTTGCAGTGTCCTTCACACTGTGTGTGTGACAGTTCCCAGGACAGTCTCTTCCCTCAGCAAGCTTCTGGTTGAGTAAGGAAGTAAATAAGTATACACAAACTCTGAAACAAGACAAACAGGATGAAAAATATAAAAGAGTTACAGGTAGTGTAATAGAAAGGAAGAGATCATGAACAATAAGCAAGAGAATGGCTTTGGGAGGATAAGGAGGATTTATTTCACCAGCATCACCAATAAATATTAGCCGTAAAGTCAACTGTATGAAGATGCGGTAGCATGCCAAGTGTAGAAAACAGTGTGAGCAGAACAAATCAATGACCATCCTGTGTTTGGAAAATGGCCAGTAATGCTGGTTTGCCTGGAATGTAATAGCAGAAACAATGACAATGATGACAAATGTAATTAATATTTCCAATGCCCCAGGCACAAGTCTAAGCATTAACTAATCTAGCTCACTGCACATCCCTATGGGTACTGTTCTTGTTTGTATTTTGGAAATGAAGAAGCAAATGCCAACAGGGACAGTATTTGTACGAAGTCACAGGGCTAGACTTAAAGTTGGGCTCCAACCTCGACAGGCCGGCCCCTGCAGCAGAATGCATGCCCTCTTCTGGAGGGTGGGCGGGGCCTTCTTGAGAGTCCTGTTGGAGAAGAGCACTGACCTGGGTCCAAAGTCCCATCTATTAGTGTTTATGACCTTGGGTAAGGGATTGAATCTCTCTCAATTTCCATACTTATAACTTGAAAACAATAGCATCTCCCTCGGTCCTCTGTAAGGACTGGTAGAGAGTTCAATACAGAACTAGAAGGCAGGTCCTAGAATGCCCGCTTTGAGAATAAACATCTAATTCATTACATGTTCTTAAGACTTTTGGAAACAATGGGATTGCGACTGGACTCTAAGAAGAATCACTGGAGAGTTTATTAAATGCAGGGTCCTTGGCAAGTCCTAGATCTTCAGGGGCATTTCAGAATCCTAGGTTTATCTTACCAAAAATTGTAGTATATCATCCAAGAATTCATCCTATGGAAATAGAGATGTACTAAAATAAATATACAAGCATATATTATTTATAAGCAAATAAATAGAAACAACTGAAACATTTAAAAAAAAATAAGATCTGTGTTATATAAATAATACAGGCATATAATGGAATGCTATAAAGACATAAAAATACTATATGATCACTAAATGCTCACAGTGAATTATTAAGTGAAATAGATTATAGAACAGTAAATATTATATGACCTCATAAACTTGCAAATCTGTGTGCATGTCCATTAAAAAAACTGAATAGCTATAAAATATATTTGCAGTGATTCTTCACCAGTGTAATTATAGGTATTGCAGTTTTCTTCTTTGTATATTTTCTATTTTCCAAATTTTCAGAGGGAATATTTATTACTTTTTATATTTTAAAAATGTTTATATATTTTTAATGTATTAAAATCTTAGATATGGGACTTCCCTGGGAATCCAGTGGTTAAGACTCTGTGATTCCACTGCAGGGGGCACAGGCTCAGTCTCTGGTGCTGCGCAGCTCCCCCACACCCAAACAACAACAAAACCCTTGGATATATTGCCTTAATTGGGAAAATTTTAGTAACAATAATAAACCCACAAGAGGGAAAGTAATTGTGGAGCATCTATCTGGTCGGTGTGGCAGGATACTGGGTGTTTAGTTTTGCTTTTATCTTGTTACTTTTGTAGTTAGGTTAAGGATTCAGAATGTGAAAAAAAAAAAAAAAAACTAAGTTAGTTAGGTCAAATGCAAATACTGAAATCCTTTTTCTTTGCTAAACCTTTCAAGAACTGGGCTTTTCATCCTGATCAGCCTGGAGGAGACGGGCATCCCAAATCAGTGCCCTGGTATGAAGAGACTTTACACAGAGAAGTATTTAAAGGTGGCAGAAGAGACAATAGTTCTGCTGCCACAAAAATGGGGTAGGTATAGGCTTCATCTTACTGTGGACTTTCTGTTTCTGTCACAGCAGAAAAAACATTAAATTATTAAAGCCTGTGCTTCAGAAGCTGAGTAGAGGTGTTTTATGAATACCACCATGACCACTAAATCCATTTTACTGTGGACAGATTGTATTTTCTTAAATTCATAGTGACATGATCCTTTGACTCACATAGGGTAGCAGGCACATTGCTTTATGAGGGAGTTCCCCGGCCTGCAAAGCATCCTGGATCCAAAAGGAGAATGAATAGTAAAGGGAGGCTTGCTTGTCTGGGAAAATGTCTCAGTGGGCAGGTTGCCTCATGATCAGCTCTGCACACTTGCCAAGGGCTGAGCTGAAAAAGGGATGGAGCTGTGATGGGGACAGGGCAGTGGTTGCCAGGAACGTTAATGCTGTCATATGATGGAAGGTGGGGAGGTCTCCTCTGTGTGGCTGTAAAGCTTGGGCTGGATTAGATTGGGAGATGGTGATTATAAACTTCCGCTGGAGTTGCAACACTAGTGTTCATTTGATTTTTACTCTAACCATGTATTTCTCACACATCCCTTCTAGTTGTGTGATATAGACTGGTTTAAATTAAAGCAAATTTAAACTCCTTTCTCTTACGGTTTTCTTATAGCCCTTGACAATGTAAGACCCCCTGGGCTGCCAAGACTAGATTGGGCCTGGATTGTTATATTTGGAAGTGATGAGTGAGATTCTGTAGAGGGTAGGATAACATGCCCAGTGCTCACTAAGGGCAGAACCAAAGCAAGAAACATCCTGGTGGAGGCCTGCCTCTAAGGGGTGAAGGAGGAGAGGCTTGAAAAGAGAACCAAAAGGGAGAAGCCAAGCAGGTGAGAGCAGTTCAGAAGAGAGGGAGATTATGTGAGCCAGCAAAGAGCACACGCCAAGAAGAAGGAAGAGATTGAAAATGTGAAATGTATGGCAAGGTGAACCTGACCAAGACTGAAGCTAGAGGCCACCGCAGGAGTCTCATAGAAATGTGGAGCAAAACAAACAGCTGTTTGTGCCGAACTGTGGGGCAGGGAGGAGAAACAGGGGTCGTGTTTCTTGCTGTGTGTTTATTTCATCTGTTTAATTTTTGTAGTGATAATTGCCACAAAGAAAATAACACAGGGTAAAAATTAGGCTTCGCTGGTAGCTCAGCAGTAGAAGAATATACCTGCAATGGAGGAAACGTGGTTCTATCCCTGGGTTGGATCCCTGGGTCAGGAAGATCCCCTGAAGGGAATGGCAACCCACTCTAGTACTCTTGCCTGAGAAATCCCATGGACAGAGGAGCCTGGAAGGTTACAGTCCCTGGGGTCGCAAAAGAGTCAGACATGACATAGCGACTCAACAACAAAACAGCAACAAAGGATAGACACTGATCAAGTAGGGGTGCCATCTATCTATCTGTACGTATTTGGCCACTCCATGCAGCATGCGGGATCTTAGTTCCCCCAAGAGGAATCCCACATCTGATGCAGTGGCAGTGCAGAGTCCTCACCACTGGGCCACCTGGGAAGTCCTAGGGGTTCTGTTTTTAAAAGAGGGCACAGAGAATGCCCCCAGGACAGGTGAAGCTTGTGCAGGGAGTTGCCTGCAGTGAGGGAGTGGGCCACACAGATTTCTGTGAGAAGGTCCAGAGTGAACTTTAAGTTCGAAGGCCCCAAGAAGGGATTTCTGTTGTGTGTGTTTTTAAGTCAGCCTTGTTGTGTGTATGTTGTGTGTTTTTAAGTCTGCCTTGTTGAGATATAATTTTAAAACTAATTAAACCCACTAATTTTACATGTACATGTTCATGACTTTTGAAAAATGTATATATACAATCATCCCTCAGGATCCTCGGAGAATTGATTCCAGCCCCTCCACCCCACACCCTGATCCTTCCCTTCACAGATTCTCAAGTCCCTTAAATAAAATGATGTAGAATGGCACATAACCACCACAAACTTTGCATACCTTAAATCATTTCTAGATTACTTTTAATACCTAATACAATGTAAACAACATGTAATTAGTGTGAGGCAAAGTTTAACTTTCTAGAAGTTTCTGGAATTTTTCTTTCCAAATATTTTGGATCCACAGTTGATTAGAATCCTAGGATGCAGAACCTGTGGATATGAAGGGTTGACTGTAGTTGTATAACTGCCACTATAATCATGTTATAGAACAACTTTATTTTTCCAAAAAGTTCCCCTGTGCTCTTTTCAGTCAAACCTCTGCTTCCATCCCAGGGCCCTAGCAACTGATCTACTTTCTGTCACTATAGCTTGGCCCTTTCTAGAATTTCATGTAAGTGGAATCATGTTTTCTTTGTTTTCCTGGTTTTCTCCACTTAGCATAATGCTGTAGAGATACATCCCTGTTGTTGTGTTTCAGCAGTCTGCTCCTTTTTCTTGCTGAATAGTATTCCTTAGCATGAATATACTAGAAAGTGTTAACCCTTTCAACAGTTGATGGACCTTTTGCTGTTACCAGTTTGAGGCAATTACGAATAAAACTGCTAGACATAAATGAGAAAATGTGGACATATTCTTTTCATTTCTCTTAACCATTTAGTAAAAAGATTTCTAGAAATAAAGCAGTTACATAAACTTTATAAGAAGTTGCCCAACTGTATTCACCGAAGTGACTGCAGCATTTTACATACTCAGCAGCAGTGGGTGAGAGTTCCACCAAAAACACCAAGTTTTGACAAAGTTGCCACACATCTTTGCTAAAAATTGACATTGACAATCTCTTTAATTTAGCTCTTCAAATGGGATATGTAGTTGACTATCACTGGGATTTTAATTTACATCAACAAAGGTTTGTCTAGTCAAGGCTATGGTTTTTCCAGTGGTCATGTATGGATGTGAGAGTTGGACTGTGAAGAAGGCTGAGCACAGAAGAATTGATGCTTTTGAACTGTGGTGTTGGAGAAGACTCTTGAGAGTCCCTTGGACTGCAAGGAGATCCAACCAGTCCATTCTGAAGGAGATCAGCCCTGGGATTTCTTTGGAAGGAATGATGGTAAAGATGAAACTCCAGTACTTTGGCTGCCTCATGCGAAGAGTTGACTCATTGGAAAAGACTCTGATGCTGGGAGGGATTGGGGGCAGGAGAAGGGGACAACAGAGGATGAGATGGCTGGATGGCATCACTGACTCAATGGATGTGAGTCTGGGTGAACTCCGGGAGTTGGTGATGGACAGGGAGGCCTGGCATGCTGCGATTCATGGGGTCGCAAAGAGTCGGATACGACTGAGCGACTGAACTGAACTGAACTGAATGATAGATAATTTGAACATTTTTCCATAAGCTTATTATATATCTAATTTGGTAATGTGTCAGTAAAAATTTCACCCACTTTTTCGTTGAGTTGTAAAAGTTCTTTGTATATTCTAGATTCAAACTCCTTATCAAATATATGCTTACAAATATTCTTTCCCAGGCTGTGGTTTGCCTTTTCATTTTCTTATGAGCATTTTTAATATTTATGATGCTCAGCATAACCATTTATTCTTTCATGGTTCATGCTTTTTCCCTTCTAGGAGATTCCTCTATAGTTTTATTTTTTGTTTATTTGGCTGGTCGAGTCTTAGTTTCAGCACATGAGAACTTTCACTGCAGTGCATAGACTCTAGTTTGGTGCTCAGGCTCAGTGGTTGCCGTGCATGGACTTCGTTGCTCCCCAGCGTGTGGGATCTTAGTTCCCTGACCAGTGATGAAAACAGTGTCCCCTGCATCGGAAGGTGGATTCTTAACCACTGGACCGCCAGGGAAGTCCTTATAATTTTACATCTTAAGTTTAGGCTTATTATCCAACTTGAATTAATTTTGAATATGATCTAAGAGTCATTTTTGTATGATGATCTAGTATTTGTTAAAGAGACAATCTACTCCCCCATTGAACTGATATCTTTGCTAAAACACAATTCAGCATATTCCAGTGGTTACATTTCTGGTCTTAATTTTTTCCATTTGATCTAATTATTGAGTTCTTCAGTTGTACTTTAAATCAATTGAGGAAAAAATTAATTAAAAATACATTTATATAGTCTTTTATATCTACCATTACTGGAGCTCTTTGTTTCTTCATGTTGGTTTGAATCACTGTTAAGTGTCCTTTGTTTCAGCTTGAAAGGCTCCCTTCAGTAGCTCTTGGAGGGTAGGTTGGCTAGAAACAAATTCCCTCAAGTTTTGTTGTATGATTATGTCTTATTTTCCCTTTATTTTTGAAGAATTGCCTTGCCAGTTGTAGAATTCTTGATTAAAAACCTTTTGCTTTCAGGACTTTGTTCAATCCCACCGCCTCTTGTCTCCATAGTTTTTCATGAGATATTGTTGATCTTCATGTAGCTCCATACTGATGAGCTGTTTTTTTAATTTTTGCTGCTTTTGTGGTTCTATCTTTGACTTTCAGCAATGTGACTGTGATGTGCCTAGGTGTTGACCTCTTTAATTTATTCTACTTGAAGTTTATTGAGCTTATTGATATGTAATGTTTTGCATCACATTTAGAAAGTTTTCAGCCACTACTTCTTTAAATAGTCTTGCTGCTCTTCTTGGGCAGCTTCTCTTTTCAGAACTCCCACTGTTCACATGCTGACATATGTTTGACAGTAAACCACAGATCTCTAAGGCTCTGTTCGTTTTTCTTCACTCATTTTTCTTTCTCTTCCTCAGATAAATAATCTCAGTGGACCTATTTTCAAGTTTGCTGATTCTTTTCCTGCTCATATTTGCTGTTGAGTCCATCCAGCCCTTCATTTTAAGTGTTGTGCTCTTTGATCCTAGAATTTCTAACTTCTGTTTGTGTATATATACATATATAAATATATTAGATACACGCATACACTGTTGTATGTCTTTATTACTATTCTCTTCGCTGAACCATTGTTCTCATACTTTCCTTTAGTTCCTTGTACATGATTTCCATTAGCGCTTTGAACATATTCAAAATATCTGAGCTAGAATCTTGTCTAGTAAATCCAAAATCTGGGCTCCATCAGAGATAGTATTCTATTAACTGGTTTTTCTTTCCTGAGCATGGGCTGTGCTTTCTTTTTTCTTTTCATCTCTCAAAACTTTTTGTTTAAATAATACAGTGTGGCAATTCTGGAAGTCAGAATCTCCCTCCCTCTAAGATTTATGATTGTTAGTTTTCTGAACCAATTCTGTTGAGTCTGTATTTTTTTTTTTTTTTTTTTGAGTCTGTATTTTTTGATCATGTGTGCCTCTGAAGTTTTTGCTGGGTGAGCTTGAGGTCAACTCATCAGAAATTTCCTTAAATGTAAATGTCTGGAACCAATGTCTCCCAGTCTTTGTTATGGGGCTCTATGTGTATGTTAGGGAATACATTCAACACTTAGCCAGGCAGTCTACATTTCTGCTTTGGCCTTCATTTGCTATTTTCACACAGCCTCAAGGTCAACCAGAACGGAGCCTCCCCAAGTTTTTCCTGAGGATGCACAGAGCTCTGAACATGCATACAGCCCTACATGGACATGTGACCTTATAGATTCCCAGAAACGTGCCAGCGCTTTTCAAAGCCTCCCATAGACATCTTATTATCCAGTTTTTACTTTAGTGCTTTTGGAGAACACATTCTTTACCCTAAATGCTAAACCAGTTCTTCAGATAGTTGCAATAGTAGACAATTGTCTCAGACTGTCTCAAACAAACATTCCTGGGCAAAGGTTTTTTGCACTAGGCAAGCTCCTAGTCAGGTCAAATGAAGAATTTTGTGACTGGTCTCTTGGAGAACCACCAAATGGGTCAGATAATGACAATTCTCTGGGAATGAGGTTTCAGATGAGTTCCATCTCCAGTCTGCCCCCTCTGATCACTGCCAGGCTGCTGGTTTTCCCAGTAATGTGGGCTGTTTGTTTTCAAAGCTACTTCAGAATTGGGGAAATGGGTGTGGAAATTGGGTAATACGTTCTTACAAAGATTCAGCTATTTTTCTTGAATAGACTCCTCAGTTTGCTGCAAGTCTTTGGATGATTTCCAGGGAAAAAGATGAATCTGACAATTTTCTCAGTGGTCTCATTGCCCTTAAAGAAGAGTTTTGGAGGTTCTTTCTCTGCCATTCTTGCTTACATTGTGTCTCTGTGATCTATGCTGCTACTGCTGCTAAGTCGCTTCAGTCGTGTCCGACTCTGTGCGACCCCACAGACGGCAGCCCACAAGGCTCCACTGTCCCTGGGATTCTCCAGGCAAGAACACTGGAGTGGGTTGCCATTTCCTTCTCCAATGCATGAAAGTGAAAAGTGAAAGTGAAGTTGCTGAGTCATGTCTGACTCTTAGCGACCCCATGGACTGCAGCCTACCAGGCTCCTCTGTCCATGGGATTTTCCAGGCAAGAGTACTGGAGTGGGGTGCCATTGCCTTCTCTGCTGTGATCTATACATTTATCTAAATAGAAAGGTCACAATCTCTTGAATACTGTATCTTTACAGTAAATCTTAAAATCAGTGTGGGTATTTCAGTTTGGTTCTTACTTTTCAAAATTGTTTTGGCTATTTTAGGTCATTTACATTTACATATAAATATTAGATGTGACTTGCCAGTGTTTACCCAATGAGCCAGCTACAAATTTGATTAGGATTCTCTAAATCTATAAATAAATTTTGGCAAAAGTGACATTAAAAAATATTGAGTCTCCAATTAATGAGCATGATGTTCTCTCCATTTATTTAGATCTTTAATTTTTCTCAACACTATTTTGTAGTCTTCAGTGTACAGATCTTGCATGTATTTTCTGAAATATGTCACTAAATATTGATGTAATTGTAAATGACATTATACTTTAAATTTAATTGTTCATTGCTACTATACATAAATACAATTGTTTTTTTAATACTAATATTGCTAAGTTCACCTAAAAGGTTAGCTATCACTTTTGTAAATTTAGTAGTATTTATACATGGTCAATCATGTCACATCATCCATGAATATAATCTTTTTTTTTTTTTTTGCTTTTGATGTCTACACATTTGACTTGTGTTTTCTGGAGAAAAGAAGTGCTCATTGGTTCAGTGTGAACCAATGAGCACTTCCAGTACAAAGTAAAATAGAGAAAGCAAGAGCAGATAATCCTGTTCTGCTCTAAATCTTAGGGGTAAAATTAGGGGTGATGTATTCAGTTTTTCATCACCAAGTGTAATAGTTAGATGTATCAGGTTGAGGAAACTGTCTTCCTTTCATGCTTTCCATTCCACTTCATTTGTTGCTGTTTTTCTAAACCATGCTGTTGTTCAGTCACTAAGTCATGTCTGACTCTTTTCCAAACCATAAATGAATACTAAATTTTTGTCAATGCTTTCTCAGCATCTATTGAGATGATCGTATGATTTTTCTTTTTAAGTCTGTTAACATGGTGAATTCCATTGATTTTTACATGATAACTAAGCTTTGTATTCCTAGCATAAACCCTACTTGGTAATGATGTATTCTGGACCATGCTTTTGCTAAACTTTTGCTAAGAATTTTTCCTGTGTTCCTGAAAGATATTAATCTGCAATTGCTTTTCTTGTAATGTCTTTGTATTGTTTTGTTATCAGGACAGCATTGGCCTCATAGAATGATTTAGAAAATGTTCCTTCCTCTTCTGTTTTCTTGAAGAGATTGTAAATTGGTGTTATTCCTTTTCTAAATGGTTATTAGAATTCATCAGTGAAGGCCTCTGGGCCTGGAGGTTTCCTTGTGTGTTTTTTTAAAACACCTTTTTTACTTTAGAATAGTTTTAGATTTACAGAAACGCTATGAAGATAGTACAGAGAGTTTCCATATACTCCACATCAAATTTATCTTATTAACAGTTTGCATTAATATGGTACATTTATCATAATTATTAGCTGATACGGATACACTATTATTAACTAAAGTTCATAATCTATTCATATTTAAATTTTTTTCTTAATGTCCTTTTTTTGTTCCAAGATCACATAGGGCACCATGATACTGCTGTTTTCCTGTCACTTTAAAATCTTGTTGGATTTGCTGTATGTCTCAGGAAACTCAAACAGGAGCTCTGTATCAACCCAGAGGGGTGGGGTGGGGAGGGAGATCAGAGGGAGTCTCAAAAGGGAGGGGATATATGTATACCTATGGTTGATTCATCTTGAGGTTTAACAAAAAACAACAAAATTCTGTAAACCAATTACCCTTCTATTTGAATAAATTAAAAAAAAATCTTGTTGGCTCAGACAGTTTCTAAGATCTTCCTTCTTTTGATCATCTTGAAGATTTTGAAGAGTACTGGCCAAGGTATTTTACTGAATGTCCCAAAACTGGGGCTTGTTTTATGTTTTTTTCATGATTAGATCTGGATGATGAGTTTTGGGGAGGAAGATCACAGAGTTAAAATTATTATTTTCATCTCATTATACTAAGGGCACATGCTATTAATGTAAATTATCGCTATTGATACTAATTTTGATTACCTACCTGAGATAATGTTTTTCAGATTTCTTCAGTGTAAATTTACTCTTTTCATTCTCAGGAAAGTTAATTTCATTAATAGTTACAGGAATATCAATAAATTATTTCTTCATAAGTTACGTTTGTGTTTTTCAAGGACTTTGCCCATTTTATTTAATTTGTTGATTTATAGATGTAAATTGTTTATACTATTCCTTTATATTCTCTTTATGTTTGTAAAATCTGAAATACTGATCCTTTTTCATTCCTAATATTAGTAATTTGTATCTTTTCTCTTTTTATTTTTTTCGCTCTTTTCTTATTCTTTTTATGTCTTATAAGTCAGGCTGGGGGGTTATAAATTTTATACTTCTCACAGAATTAGCTTTTGGTCTCATCGGTTATTCTCTATTGTTATATTTTCCACTTAATTCATTTCATTTCATTACTATTTATGTTCTTTTTTATGATTACTTTGACTCTTCCTTTTATAGTCTGCTCAGAAGGAAGCCTAGGGTTCATTGATTTTGGGGAGCTATCTGTATCATATAAGCATATAATGCTATATATTTCCCTCTGAGCACTGTTTTAACTGAAACCAACAAATTTTTGATGTGTTATATTTCCTCAGATATCTTCTAATTTCCTTTGTGATTTTTTCATTGACCTATGGACTCTTTAGAAATATGTTGTTTAATATCTAAATGTTTCTGCATTCTTCATTCCTTTGTACTGCTCGAAATTTTCATCTGCAAACATTTTCTCCCTAAAGAATTAACTTCCTGTAATATCTTTTATTATAAAAACTAAGATCATAGCATCTGGCCCCATTACTTCATAGCAAATAGGTGAGGAAACAATGGAAACAGTGACAGACTTTATTTTCTTGGGCTCCAAAATCACTGCAGATGGTGACTGCAGCCATGAAATTAAAAGACACTTGCTCCTTGGAAGAAAAGCTATGACCAACCTAGACAGCATATTAAAAAGCAGAGACATTACTTTACTAACAAAGGTCCATCTAGTCAAAGCTATGGTTTTTTTCAGTAGTCATGTATGGATGTGAGAGTTGAACTATAAAGAAAGCTGAGTGCCAAAGAATTGATGCTTTTGAATTGTGGTGTTGGAGAAGACTCTTGAGAGTCCCTTGGACTGCAAGGAAATCAAATCAGTTAATCCTAAAGGAAATCAACCCCGGATATTCATTGGAAGGGCTGATGCTAAAACTGAAACTCCAATACTTTGGCCACCTAATGCAAAGAACTGACTCATTGGAAAAGACGCTGTTGCTGGGAAAGACTGAAGGCAGGAGGAGAATGAGATGGTTGGATGGCATCACTGACTCGATGGACATGAGTTTGAGCAAGCTCCAGGAGTTGGACAGGGAAGCCTGGCATGCTGCAGTCCATGGGATTGCAAAGAGTTGGACACAACTGAGCAACTGAACTGAACTGAATATCTCAGTGTGCAGGTTTGATGGTGATAAATAGTTCAGAGTTTGTTTATCTGAAAAAGTGTTTATTTCTATTTCACTTCTGAAGCTATTTTTCCTGCATATGATATTCCAGATTAACAGTTTTCTTTTTTCAGTGTTTTAAATGTCATTCCAGTGTCATCTGGCTGACGTAGTTTCTACCAAAAAGTCTTCTGACATTCTTATTTTTCATTCTCTGTGTCTTTTTCTTTTAGTTGTTTGAAAAAAATCCCCTCTATTTCTGGATTTTGGCAATTTGGTTATAACCTTTTATGTAATTTTGTTTCTCCTGTTTGAGTTTTGTTGAGATTCTTGAATCTCTGGTTTATGGATTTCATCAAGATTGGAAAAACTTTGACCATTATTTCTTTATTTTTCTCTCTCCCTCTCTTTTCCACAACTTCTGGAACCCCCAGATAGATGTTTTCTCACACATTATTGATATTCTGACTTTTTTCCCAAACCTTTTTTTCCTCTGTGTACTTGATTTTGAAGGGTTTCTGTTGCTATGTCTTTGTTAACATTCATTAACATTTCTTCCTGATATAGCTAATCTCCTGTTAATTCTACTGTGTTTCTAAATTTTGGATATTGTATTCCTCATCTTTAGATGTTCCATTCAGATATTCTTATACCTTCCATTTATTTCCTCATCACATTTGTCTTTTCCTGTATTTTAATAAACAATAAAGTATAACTATAATTCTTAATATCCTTGTCTGCTATTCATGTCATATCTATCATTTCTAGGTAGGTTTCTACTGATTATTTTTCCTTCTAATAATGGTTCACATTTTTCCCATTGTTGCATGCCTAGTAATTTTTGGTTAAATAGTGGATATTGTGATTTTTACATTTTGAGAGTGCTAGATTTTTTTGTGTTGCTTTAAAAATTGTAGAGCTTAGTTATAAAAAGCTGTTAAGTTCCCTGGGATGTCTTTGCTCCTTTCATGCCTTGATGCTAAGTTTTCTTAGGTCTCAAGCAGTCTTTAGTCTATATCTAATTCATCCCAACTACTAAGGTGTAACTTCCTAAGGATTGTACCTGATATTCCGCATATTACAAAGTCTTTCCAGTCTCAGTGTTGGAAACATAACTTATTCTTGCCCACATGTGAATTCTAAGAATGTTTTTAGCCTTCTGTTTGCAGGATTCTTTTCTCAGATTCAGGTAACTCACTTTTCATACAGAAGCAGATCAGTATTCATCTAGACACTTGAGTGGTTCCTTCTACAGATATCCTGAACTCTTTTTCTGTTGAGCTCTTATTTTTCCCCATCAGTATTCTGTCCCACAAATTCTAGTCATCTTGCCCCCTCTCCCCCAATTTTGACCTCTTTATCCTGAACTCAGGATGATCATCAGACTGTTTGGGACCCCTTCCCTGCAAAACAGCCTGGAAATTGTCTCCAGATACTACATTGGAGCAATATCTGGTTTGATTCCCTTCTCCCAGCAATATCAATCATGTATTGCTTGTTGTCTAAAGTCTAAAAAACATTAAAAAATAATTTTGTACAATTTTCTATGACATTTTGCTTAAGACTTGAGAGTAAATCCAGTCCCTGTATTCTATCATGGGATGAAGCAGAAATCTATGATATTCTTTTAAGAAATTTTGTGCTGAGAGAGAGAGAAGGAGAAATAGGAGCTTAAAATTTTGACTGAAGCAAGGGAAATTTTTTCTTTCTGTTGAATAACATATTTCCTTCTGCAGGCAAGAGAGAATGAACAAAGGATAAACACCATTAGAGCAAACATCTGCAAGGAAAAAAAAAAAAAAACATTTTTCTCTACTCCCACAGTACTTCTGACACCATGTGTGTGGGGAGAGAGGGGAACATTTCCTTATATTAGACAATTCTTACACTAACTACCTGTCTGGGTTAGCATACCCCACAGGTTAAGGGCTCAATCCCACAAAGCTGCTCCCACATTAGACACCAATGTGAGGCTTAGGTTGTGACCTGCACTTCTGGCCAAGCAGCTATAAATCAGAGCTTCCACAATTCTTTCCTTGGGTTCAATAATTTGCTAGAAAAGCTCACAGAACTCAGGGAGACATTTACTTATGTATGTATTTTACATATTATAAAGGCTACAACCTGGGAACAGTCAATGGATGAGATGCATAGGGCAAGTCTGGGAGTTGAGATGCACAGAGCTTGCACACCATCTCCAGGTGCACCGCTCTCCAGGTCAGGAACCTGGAAGCAACTCCCTGAACCCCTTCATTTAGGCTTTTATGAGGCTTCATGATGTAACACAACTGATTAAATCATTGGCTATCGGGGATCAATCAACTCAACCTCCAGCCCCTCTCCCCTCCCTTTCAGGTGGGGCTGAAAGTTCCAACCCTCTAATCATATGCTAGTTGCAAATAGTCCCCCATCCTCAGAGACCAGCCAAAAGTCACCTCATTAGCATAAACTCAGGTGTGGTTGAAAGGGGCTCCTTTCACTTTTATCACTCTCCTCCAAATATTACAACAAAAGAGGCGAGAGCATTTTTTCACTTAGGAGATTATAAGGGTTTTAGGAGCTCTGGCCAGGAGCCAGGGGCAAAGACCAAAATACGCATTTCTTATTATATCACAATATCACAGCAATACTGGGCAGAAAGTTCCAAGATGCCCATTTCTGGTGACATTTATTTTCTCTGTGATATGGGGTGTACAGTAATCCAGTAAAAACGATATAAGATGTAAGGTTGAAAGAGCAGCTGGCAGATGCAAGTGGTATGAAGTCCACAGGGAGCACCAGAGGAAGCTTCTCAGGACCGCCTCGGCCACCAGACGTCCAAGCAAGGCCAGTGCACCGTCTGTGGTAGGGCTGCATTCCCGGCCCCACTCCCAGGTCCGGCGGTAAAGCTTTCTCAAGATTCTTGGCTCCTGTTACTCAATTAAAAATAGAAAAGAATTCATACATGGTCAGCCGTTGAGGTCAGAACCATGTCTTTAACCCATGGGAAAGAGCCCCCACTGGGAGGGGGGGTGTGAAGCTTTCAGAGAGGCACCACGTGGGGAGCCTGGCTGGCTTCACCTGGATGACATGAGGCCTGGCCTCTGGGCCTTGTTCGCCTGGCAGTCCCCACCAGCTCTCTCTTTGGATTGGCCTATATTCCCAGCTTTTACACAAGATGTGCCCAAATTTCATATGAAAAGTGTCTGAATGTCCCCAGCCAGGTCCCCATTCTTCCCTTCACAAGCTAAGGTCTGCTGTCCCATCAGAGCCTTTTCCAGATTTTCCATGAGTTAGTAAAAGGCGCCCCTTTTCATAAGTGTGCACAGCCCCTCTATGAGGGCCTCTATCTTCACAAGTGGAACTTAGGCTAGGCTGCAGTCCCTGCCCGCCTCTGTGGCCGGCCACCCTGGCACAGTGTATGACCCACACACCTGTACACAGCTGCTACGTGCCTGTGATCTTACCTTGTTCTCCTGACTTCTTTCTTGCTATTAACAATTAACAGTGGCTTTGCCTTATGAGGCAGACCCTGGCCTCTTAATTTGCTGGTTGTAAATCAGTATAGCTGACCCCCTAGGTTGGCCCCAACCCCACCCAGGTGTGCAAATGATACCTGCAGTCTATCTGCTTTGTATTGCTAATCCTTGAACCAGTGATGGTCAGGACAAAGATTACCTTAGGAGAAACCTCCTCTCTACTGGGAGTATGAATCTAGTGTCTGGCAGTGTCTGCCATCCAGGTTGTTTGAGATGACCTGAGTTCCTGGGACCCCTTACAGGAACTGGGCTTCTACTTCCCCACTCACCCCACCACAGGCTGTCAATCCCTACAACCAGCCAGCCTTCCACCCTTCAGTGTGCCTACTAGTCACTTCCTTCTCCAAAAGGGCCTGAGCCATGCCCTTCACACATACACTGGTCAGCAGGCCTTGTTCTGACCCCTCTCCAGATGCTGTCAGACCTCCTCTGACCCTGAGCCTGCCCTTCAGGGTCTCTGTGGGAGGACTTCATGGCAGGTGGAGTCTGGGTATCTCCTGACCCTACTGTATACTTTGGGATCCTCCTCTGCTCCTCAGAGCCACCTGAGAACCTGCTGTAGTTCTTTGAGAAAGTGTTGGTAGGAAAAGAGTCTGAAGCTGACGGTCAAAAATGAGGCCTGGGAATGGGACAAGGCAATATTTCTCAGCAATGTCCTGTTGATGAGAAAGTTAATAAGTAGTCAATCTAAGAAAGAAATAAGACAATTTTAATTTTATTCGAGCCAACCTGAGGATTATAACCTGGGAGACAGTCTTTCAGAAGTTCGGAGGTCTATTCTGCCTGCTAGGGGTCAAAGTACAGTTGTAGTTTTTGAGACAAAGGTTTGTACATCAAATGATATATTGACAGTTTATATGATCCATATCTGCACATAAAATGAGTAGCAGGACATCGTGTGCCCCTCCAGGATTAAGAAGGAAGATCATATCCTAAGGAGGTCTGGTTAATATACACTAAAGGGGAGAGAGGAGACCCAAACAGGCAGAGAAAAATTCAGTGCTTAAATTAAAATTCTACACTCAGATTTTTCTTGTCCTATCATAATATATGAATTTTACTTTGTTAGTCCTATGAAACACAGGTTCCACAGGGCATTTTACAGATAAAAAAAAAGAATCCATCTGGTCAAATACTACCTTCTCAAACCTACTGTACCTTCTCAACCCTACTGTAACAGTGTTCTTGAAATATGCTAATATTTCCCTTTGAAACAACCAGCCTACTCATTTCAAAATGATGGGTTTTCTCTTTCAGCCCTTTTATTGAGCACTTTGATTAAAGGTGTCTTTAAAATAAGTCCTCTTCTCAGTTCTCATCCCCAACTACCAGTGAAAGAACGCGTTGGGGAGGAGCTTTTAAATACCAAGTCGTCACTCCATGCCAGACCATGTGCTCAGCTGATCCCAGTGGAGGCTGCTTTCACAGCAGAACAGGCCCCCTGCCCTGTGTCACTCCATACGTAATAAGCAGGGGAGGGCTTTGCCTCCTGGGATGAAGATGCTCCATGTGACTGACCTCTCAGAAGAGTATTTGCAGAAATTGGAGGCCCGAGTCCTCAGCACCATGCAATAGACTTAAAAAAGAAACAAACAAAAAGTTGAGATGTGTGTATTTTCATAGTGTGCTGCTGCTGCTGCTAAGTTGCTTCAGTTGTATCCAACTCTGTGTGACCCCATAGACGGCAGCCCACCAGGCTCCCCTGTCCCTGGGATTCTCCAGGCAAGAACACTGGAGTGGGTTGCCATTTCCTTCTCCAATGCATGAAAGTGAAAAGTGAAAGTGAAATCACTTAGTCGTGTCCTACTCCTAGCTACCCCATGGACTGCAGCCCACCAGGCTCCTCCATCCATGGGATTTTCCAGGCAAGAGTACTGGAGTGGGGTGCCATTGCCTTCTCCATTTTCATAGTGTAAGTCCTCACAAAACAGAGTTCCTAGTAGACCAGGCTTCAGACACCCAGGTGGGGCTGCAATCAGGAACTTGGAGGGGCTGAGTGTTTAGTAGACCCCTCTGCTGTCAGTGCTCTGTGGTCTGCAGGACAGAGCTGCAGAAACATGTAAGGTGGGGCCCTGGCCTCTTCCAACAGTTCAACCAGGGAGATGACTAGGTCCAGGCATAGGTACATAGAGCAATGTATAGGCTATATGTGAGCACGCCATACCCAGTAGGCAGAATAGATCTCAGAGGAGAAAGAGCTCCACGGAGACATAGAGGATAGATAGATTGGTAGCTGCCAAGGGGCAGGGGGGCTGGGAGAAGGCTGGAGTGGGAGTTTGGGATTAACAGATACAAGGTATTATATAGAGAAGAGATAAACAGCAAGGTCTTACTGTATAACATAAGGAACTATATGCAATATCCTGTGATTAAACCATAATGGAAAAGCATATGAAAAAAGAATGTATATACTTGTATAACTGAGTCACTTGGCTGTACAGCAGAAATGAACACAACATTGTGAAATAACTATACTTCAATTAAAAAGCAAAAAGAAAGAAAGAGAGGGCTCCCTGGGTTGGGTCTGCAGCACAGCTTATGCTGCAGGCCACGTTTGAGCTGAATTTCAGGTGTCATGAGCAGCAAAGGCAAAGGCCACATGTCAAGATACTTCTTGTCGCCTCCCCTGCCCCATTTCTTCACATTTACACTCCCTAACAGAAAACCAACTTAATTCTGACATCTGCCTCTTGCCAACACAGCCCATGTGCTTTGGGGAAAGTTTGACTCTTCTTAAGCCAATGAGCACCTTCCATTCCTCTGGCCATATCATCATCTGGTGGGGAGTATGGTCTACGTAGGTCCAATCAGGCTAAATTTCTAGATTGCTTGGGCTTCTGGGGCAGAAGCACTGCTTCTCCCTCTGGACACAAGTGAGAAAATTCTGCAGTCTTTCTGCACTTGTGAGCCATCCAGCAGCCACAGGGGAGCCCCCTAAGCTGGAGGGCTAATTGGAGAAATAGAAATAGTCTCCAAGGCCACTCCTGAGCCTCTGATGAACCTGAAGCCCCTCTCTCTGGACAGAGCTCCCTCTAGCTAGTATACAGGAAGTGATACCTTAGAGAATATTCAGAAGCCCAGAAAATGTTGGGAAATTTACAGACACAACTCCAGCACTCACTCCTCTGCCAGCACTGGGTTGAAAGGTGGCGGCTACTACCATCAACCCAGGTCACCTCTACCCAGGCCAGCAAAGTGGGTGCCCAGCCCAGCGTGCTCCTCACACAGGAAGCTATAAATAGGGACCAGATCAGTCAGGTTGCTGGGGACTTCACTGATTTCAGCACTGAAAGCCTTACATACAATCAGTGACAGGGAAAACAGAACAGCTGGTCATCTACCATCCAATAGAATCTTCAGGAGAGCACAGCTGACTGGCAGAACCCAAGTCACCCAGCAGCACAGGGGTGGGGCCTTTGGGTTGCAAAGGTGGGAATCACTGCAGGACCAACCATCAGAATGTGGGGAGGATGGGAGAACAAGATGGCGGAGGACTAGGTGGACGTGGAGTACATCTCTCTCCACAGATATATCAGGAATACACCTTCAGACACAGAAGCGCATTCAGAACACCTGCTGAGAGCGGACAGGAGTACCTGACCAGTGGAAAATAATATATAGAACCATGCAAAACTCGGTAGAACAAAGGAACTCAGGGGGGAAACAGGAGCGTTAGTAGTACTAACCCTCAGTGGGTGGGAGAACTGAAGCAGGGGTCCGATCCCCACAGCAGGGCAATTGTCTCAGTCAGAGGAGAAACATTTAAGGCTGAGAGTGAAACAGCTGATCTGTGGCAGCCTAAATGGAATGAGAATCAGACAGTTCTTGGGGCACCCATACATATGCCTGACAGGAACATGGGTCTCCTGGAAGGGGCAGCAGCTGGGAGCTGGAGTTTAGGGATTGTGGAGCAATCCCAGGGTGAGGGCTGCTGTTGACTGCAGAGAAATGGATGGAGGGGATGTGAGGGAGGAGATTGTGGTGGGAAATGCCAGTGGAGGAAAACCAGGCACAATGAAAGCAAGGCAATACTGCTGAGTCACGCGTAGTGGGTGGGGCCATCACCATAGTCTCTCTCTCCCCACACGCCAGCATCGGAAGGTGAACAATAGAGAGGCTGGCCCATCAAATGCCTGACACACTGAACTACAGAGTAAGACCCTAGCCAGCGTGCCCCTTTCAGTGACTGATGCGCTGATCTACGATGTAGGATCCCAGCCAGGGGGGACCCTCTATGTGCCTGACACGCCAAACAACAGAGAAGGACCCCAGGCAAGGGAGCCCTCTAAGTGCCTGAACAGGTGGAGTTATGGAGAAAGACTGGCCAAAGAGGCCTTCTGATCACCAGCTACAAGAGGCTTGAAAAAATATTCTGATTGATAGGGTCATAACTCCTGTGGCAGAGGCAGTCTGTGTCCCTGCACACTTGGCACCACCAGGGTCCCCACAAGCGAAGCAGCTACACCACCTTCATGCTCAACTCTCACTGGGGCAGAGCTGCCACAGGCAGAAAAAGTCATACATCTATGCACGCAGGGTTGCTTCGGTAGTGTCCAGCTCTTTGCGACCCTGTAGACTGTGGCCTGCCAGGCTTCTCTGTCAGAGAGGGGATTCTCCAGGCAAGAATACTGGAGCATCTTGGCCAATACTGGTTGCCATAGTCTTCCAGAGCACTATATTTCCTGCTGCCCTAGCTGCCAACTCCCCCGAGTACCTGGTGCTGCCAGAACCCCTGCAACTCAAGCAGCTGCACCACCTCCACACCTGGCCCTCACAGGGGCAAACCCAAGCCCTTCAGGGCAGCCTCAGGAGCTAAACCCCAGTGGACGACCCACATGTAGAGGTGGAAATAAAACCACAATTGAAACCCAGGGGCAGTGTGGCTAAGGAAGAAGACCGAAAACCTTCCCACCAGCTGCACAAGCTGCAGATTAAATCCACACGATCAACTAGGCAGACTCTGTGTCTATGGAATATATAAAAGGATATTGAGAGTTCCCACAAAAGAAAACGCACTAGCTCTGATAGCTGTGGACATTGGAGGCAAGAACACACAGGAGTAGGACCAGACTAGAATCTGAGCTGCCCCCACAGCAGGTCCAGAGACCAGTACAGTGCTGGAAGGCATCCTAGGGAGGTAAGGTGGACTGTGATTCCCAGCGAGGGGAAGGACTCTGACAGTAGTGACTCAAGAAAAACATTTATCATTCTTATTTTTTGACTTGTTCTGTAGGTTCTTTTGCATTTTTTTTCTTTTCTTTTTTTCCCCACTCTGTTGTAGTCATTGATTTTATTGGCACTAAGAAATCCAATTAAGCTTTTGAGCTTTTTTCTTTTTCTTTTTCCTCAGTCACATCTTTTATTGTTGTCATAAACCTCTTCCTCTATGTTGGGCTTTTGCAGTTCTGTGGCATTTTCCTCTTTTTCTTTTCTCTTAATTTTTTAAACCTATTATTATTTTTTCTATATTTATTCCTTTGTTTGCTTTTCCTACTGTACTTTTCCCTTTGCAGTTAATATTTAATGTATGTAAATCTTCTTCATCTACCTCTATTTAACTTTGCATAGGTATTCTTTCTTTTTTTTCTCTTCTTTCCTCTCAGCATATTTTAGTTTTATTTTCATTGCTTTATTCCCCAATTGGCACCTTGCTTTAGTTTTGTTTTCCAGTTTGTGCTTTAGTTAGTTTTGTTCTTAACTGGTAAATATAATTTTTGATTTCCTTTGTTCACCGGGTCAATCTACTGTACTTTATTTTTGTTGGACTGTTTTCACTTTGCTCATGGGTGTATATGTATATGTATATATTCCATTATTTTAGTTATTATTTGCCTGATTTTGTAACTGCCATTGATCTAGGGTTCATCTTTGGTTTCTCATTTTTGAATATTTGCTTTACTCTCCCTTAAAGCCATAACAAACCACTTGTGGAATCTTCATTCCTGACCAGAGATCAAACCCTGAGCATTTGGAGTGGGAGCACTGACTCCAAGACCCTAGATTACCAGAGAACTAACCCTAGGGAGTATCAAATGGTGAGAACTCACACAAATGAAACCACTTGAATACAAGACCCGGCATCACCCAACCACGAGTAGTACCCCATGTGGGACGCCTCATCTAACTAACAAACAAAACAAAAATACAAACCCAATTATCAGCAAACAGCAGTACCACCTCACCCAGCCTTGCTCATCAGAGGAAAAACAAACAAACAAACAAAAACTCGGCACAAATCTCACCCTATACAAAGCTCACATAAACCACTGGACCAACCTTAGGAGGGCAGAAACCAAAATGAAGAAAGAATTCAACTATTTTAAAGGAAAGAATTCAACTTTCCTTGAAGCCTGGGGAAAGGAAACCTCAAACACAGTAACTTTAAAAAAAAAAAATGAAAAGGCAGAGAAGTACTGCACAAATGAAGGAACAAATTAGAAACACAGAAGTTCAAATAAATGAAGAGGAAATGGGGAAATTACCTGAAAAAGAATTCAGAATAATGATAGTAAATATGATCAAAAACCTTGAAAACAAAATGGAGAAAATGCAAGAATCAATTAACAAAGACCTAGAAGAATTAAAGAATTAGCATACAGAGACAAACAACACAACTACTGAAATTAAAAATACTCTAGAAGGAATCAATACCAGAATATCTGAAGTAGAAGAACAAATCAGTGAGCTGGAAGATGAAATTGTGGAAATAACTTCTGAAGAGCAGAATGAAGTAAAAAGAATGAAAAGAGTTGAGAACAGTCTCAGAAACCTCTGGGACCATATCAAATGTATCAACATTCAAATTATAGGGGTCCCAGAAGAAGAAGAGAAAAAGAAAGGGTATGAGAACATTTTTGAGATAATAGTTGACATTTTCCCCAACATGGAAAAGGAAATAGTCAATCAAGTTCAAGGGGCACAAAGAGTCTCAAACAGGATAAATCCAAGGAGAAACACACCAAGACACATACTAATCAGACTAACAAAAGCTAAACACAAAGAAGAATATTAAAAGCAGCAAGGGAGAAGCAACAAGTAACATACAAGGGAAACCCCATATGCTTACCAGCTGATCTTTCAGCAGAAATTCTGAAGGCCAGAAGGGAATGGCAGGATATATTTAAAACACTGAAAGGGAAAAATCTACAACCAAGATTACTGTACCCAGCAAGGATCTCATTCAAAGTTGATGGAGAAATAAAAAGACTTACAGACAAGCAAAAGTTAAGAGAATTCAGCAGCACCAAATGAGCTTTACAACAAATGTTAAATGGATTTCTAAAGTAAAGAAATACAACGGAAGAAAAAAGATCTACAAAATCAGCCCAAACAATTAGAAAATGGCAATAGGAACATATACATCAACAATTACTTTAAATGTAAATGGATTAAATGCTCCAACCAAAAGACACAGACTGGTTGAATGGATACAAAAACAAGACCCATATATATGCTGTCTACAAGAAACCCTCTTCAAACCTCAAGACACATAGATGGAAAGTGAGAGGATGGAAAAATATATTCCATGCATATAGGAAGCAAAAGAAATCTGGGGTAGCAATCCTCATATCAGACAAAATAGACCTTAAAGTAAAGAAGATTACAAGAGATAAGGAAGGACACTATAGAATGATCAAGGGATCAATCCAAGAGGAAGACATAACAATTGTAAATATCTATGGAGAAGGCAATGGCATCCCACTCCAGTACTCTTGCCTGGAAAATCCCGTGGACGGCGGAGCCTGGTAGGCTGCAGTCCATGGGGTCGCTAAGAGTCGGACACGACTGAGTGACTTCACTTTCACTTTTCATTTTCACACATTGGAGAAGGAAATGGCAACCCACTCCAGTACTCTTGCCTGGAGAATCCCAGGGATGGGGGAGCCTGGTGGGCTTCCATCTATGGGGTCGCACAGAGTCTGACACGACTGAAGTGACTTGGCAGCAGCAGCAGCATGCACCCACCATAGGAGCACCTTAATACCTAAGACAAACACTAACAGACATAAAAGGAGAAATTGACAGCAACACAATAGTAGTAGGAGACTTTAACACCACACTCACACCAATGGACAGATCATCAAAACAGAAAATAAGGAAACACAAGTCTTAAATGATACGTTAGACGAGATGGATCTCATTGATATCTTCAGGACATTCCATCCAAATGCAAAATCATACACTATCTTTTCAAGTGCACATGGAACATTCTCCAGAATAGACCACATCTTGAGTCACAGGTCAAACCTCAGTAAATTTCAGAAAACTGAAATCATATCAAGCATCTTCTCTGACCATGCTATAAGACTAGATATCAAAAACTGTAAGAAACACAAACATGCAGATTAAACAACACGTTTCTAAATAACCAACAGGTTACTGAAGAAATCAAAAGGGAAATCAAAAAATTTCTAGAAACAAATAACAATGAGAACACAACAACTCAAAACCTATGGGATGAAGCAAAAGCAGTTCTAAGAGGGAAGTTTATAGCAATACAATCCTACCTCAAGAAACAAGAAAAACATCGAATAGACAACCTAACTTTACACCTAAAGCAACAGAAAAAGAAGAGAAAAAAAAAAACCCCATAATTAGTAGAAGGTAAGAAATCATAAAGATCCAAGCAGAAATAAATGAAAAAGAAATGAAAGAAACAGTAGTAAAGAATAATAAAACTAAAAGCTGGTTTTTGAGAATAAAAACACAATTGACAAACCCATAGCCAGACTCATCAAGAAAAAAAGAGAGAAGAATCAACAAAAGTAGAAATGATAAAGGAGAGATTACAACAGACAACACAGAAATACAAAGGATTATAGGAGACTATTATGAACAACTATATGGCAATAAAATAGATAATCTGTAAAAAATGGACAGATTCTTAGAAAAGTTCAATCTTCCAAGACTGAACCAAGAAGAAATAGAAACTATGAACAATCCAATTACAAGCACTGAAATTGAAGCTGTGATCAAAAATCTCCCCAAAACAAAAGCCCAGGACCAGATGGCTTCACAGGAGAATTCTATCAAACATTTAGAAAGGAGCTAATGCCTATCCTTCTAAAACTCTTTCAAAAAAAATTGCAGAGAAAGGAACACTTCCAAATTCATTCTATGAGGCCACCATCACCCTGATACCAAAACCAGGCAAAGACAACACACACAAAAAAAGAAAACTACAGGCCAATATCACTGATGAACATAGATGCAAAAATCCTCAACAAAATTTTAGCAAACAGAATTCAGCAACATATCAAAAAGTTCACGAACCATGATCAAGTTGGGTTTATTCTAGGGATGCAAGGATTGTTTAATATGTACAAATCAGTCAATGTGATACACCATATTAACAAACTGAAAGATAAAAACCATATGATCATCTCAATAGATGCAGAAAAAGCCTTTGACAATATTCAGCACCAATTTATGATTAAAACTCTTCAAAAAATGGGCATAGAAGGAACCTACCTCAACATAGTAAGCCCATATACGATAAGCCTACAGCAAACTTTATTCTCAATGGTGAAAAATGGAATGCATTCCCCCTAAGATCAGGAACAAGACAAGGGTGTCTTGTTTCACCATTATTCAATATAGTTCTGGAAGTCCTAGCTACAGCAATCAGAGAAGAAAAAGAAATAAAAGAAATCCAGATCAGAAAAGAAGAAGTAAAGCTCTCACTGTTTGCAGGTGACATGATACTGTACATAGAAAACCCTAAAGACAGTATCCAGAAATTACTAGAGCTAATCAGTGAATTTAGCAAAGTTCCAGGATATAAAATAAATACACAGAAATCACTTGCATTTCCATATATTAACAATGAAAAATCAGAGCAATTAAGAAATCAATCCCATTCACTATTGCAACAAAAAGAATCAAATATCTAGGAATAAACTTACCTGAGGATATGAAAGAACTGTACACAGAAAATTAGAAGAAACTAATGAAAGAAATCAAAGATGACATAAATAGATGGAGAGATATTCTATGTTCCTGGTAGGAAGAGTCAATATTGTGAAAATGACTATACTACCAAATGTAATCTACAGATTAAATGTGATCCCTATCAAATTACCAATGGCATCTTTCACAGAACTAGAACAAAATCATTTCACAATTCATATGGCAACACAAACTACCCCGAATAGCCAAAGCAGTCTTGAGAAAGAAGAATGGAGCTGGAGGAATCAAGCTTCTTGACTTCAGGTTATACTACAAAGCTACAGTCATCAAGACAGTATGGTACTGGCACAAAAACAGAACTATAGACCAATGGAACAAGATAGAAAGCCCAGAAATACACCCATGCACCTATGGGTACCTTATTTTTGACAAAGGAGGCAAGAATATACAATAGGGCAAAGACAGCCTCTTCAATAAATGGGGCTGGGAAAAATGGACAGCTACATGTAACAGAATGAAATTAGAACACTTCCTAACACCATACACAAAGATAAACTCAAGATGGATTAAAGAGCTAAATGTAAGACCAGAAACTATAAAACTCTTAGAGGAAAACATACACAGAACACTCGACGACATAAATCAAAGCAAGATCCTTCTATGACCCACCTCCTAAAGTAAGAGAAATTTAAAAAAAAGTAAACAAGTGGGACCTGATTAAGCTTTTGTACAGCAAAGGAAACTATAAGCAAGGTGAAAAGAAAACCCTCGGAATGGGAGAAAATAATAGCAAATGAAACCACTGACAAAGGATTAATTTCCACAATATACAAGCAGCTCATACAACACAATACCAGAAAAACAAACAACCCAATCAAAAGTGGGGAAAAGTCCTAAACAGACATTTCTCCAAAGAAGACATAGATGGCTAATAAACACATGAAAAGATGCTCAACATTGCTTATTAGTAGAGAAATGCAAATCAAAACTACAATGAGATATCACGTCACACCAGTCAGAATGGCCCTCATTAAAAAGTCTACAAACAATATATGCCAGAGATGGTGTGGAAAAAGGGAACACTCTCGCACTGTTTGTGGGAATGTAAATTGATACAGCCACTATGGAAGATGGTATGGAGATTCCTTAAAAAACTAAGAATAAAACCACCATATGACCCATCAATCCTATTCCTCATTATATACCCTGAGGAAACCAAAATTTAAAAAGACACATGTATCCCATTGTTCATTGAGGAACTATTTACAATAGCTAGAACATGGAAGCAATGCAGATGTCCACCAACAGATGAATGGATAAAGAAGTTGTGGTATATATAGACAATGGAATATTACTCAGCCATAAAAAGGAGTGCATTTGAGTCGATTCTAATGAGGTGGATGAACCTAGAGCTTATTATACAGAGTTAAGTGAGTCAGAAAAAGAAAGATAAATACCATATTCTAACACATATATATGGAATCTAGAAAAATGGTACTGAAGAATTTATTTACTGGGCAAAACTGGAGAAACAGACATAGAAAATAGACTTATGGACATGGGGAGAGGGGAGGAGGGGGTGAGATGTATGGAAAGAGTAACATGGAAACTTACATTACCATGTGTAAAATAGATAGCGAATGGGAATTTGCTGGATGGCTCAGGAAACTCAAACAGGGGCTCTGTATCAACCTAGAGGGGTGGGAAAGGGCAGGAGATGGGAGCGAGTTTCAAAACATAGGGGTGTATGTATATCTATCGGTGATTTGTGTTGAGGTTTGACAGAAAACAGCAAAATTCTGTAAAGCAATTATCCTCAATAAAAAATAAATTATTTTTTTTAAATGTGGGGAGGATGTTTGAGTGTGTTGGGCAGCTAAGAAGGACAAAAGTAAAATAAACCGCCATTGCAGATTTCAGCATCCTTCACCACTTCTAAACGTGCTCACAGCCAGAGTCAGGTGGTGACTCCCAAGCATCCCACCTGAGTCAGGATGCTTTCTAGCAGCTTGGGCTGATGTGGGAGCCGTCGTCCCAGTAATATTCACCAGGGGGTGGGTCACAGGGCTTTTCTCATGAGACTGCACATCTAACATCTTGTACCTTGGGGAGCTGGGACAAAAGATTGAAAAATACTTGAACTGATGGAAAGGGAGAGTGACACAATTTATTTATTACATGAGAAAATGTTTAAAGTCTTAGCCCTCAATGAGAATGAGCTGTGCCAGTTTTCTGTGAACATGATGCTCTGACTCTGGCACCAAGGTCCGAATGAAGAAGAAATAAACTAGATGACCCTAAACACAAATCTACATGAACCAATGGGTGAGTGGAGGAGGGGCACAGGAGGCGGGGTCTCACTGTGCATTGATCATGTGAAGCAGGCCTGTCGGCATCACTTACAGTTGCTGCTGAAATATACTTGACAGGACAAGTCCCCTGCCGGTCTGGGCAGGCAGCTGGCCAGCCTGACATGAAACCCCCTTTGGGGACAACAGCAGGCCTGCTCCCCACCACCTGCTACCACCTCCCAAGCCATGGTTACGGCACAAGCCACTGGGGAATGTCACCCCCCCACCCTCAGGAACAGACGGGCTGAGGCACAGATGAACTCTGTTACTTGCAAAATTCTTCCACACACTCTCCAGTGAGCCCAGGTGAGTCTCTGGTAGCCTGGTGAGGCAGCACAATCAGTAGTATGATATCCATTTTAGAGATAGATAAACTAAGGTTCCAAGGAGTGTGACTCACTCAGCATCATCCTACAGCAAGTAAGACAAGGCCCAGTGAGAAAAGATTTATCACGGTGACTCTCTGTTTTAGTCACTAAGTCATGTCCGACTCTTTGCGACCTTATGGACTGTATCCCTCCAGGCTCCTCTGTCCATGGGATTTCTCAGGCAAGAATACTGGAGTGGACTGCCATTTCCTTCTCCAGAGGATCTTCCTGACCCAGGAATTGAACCCAGGTCTCCTGCATTGCAGGCAGATTCTTTATTAACTGAACCATGAGGGACTCCCTTTCGCAGGTTAGAGGCAAAGAAAAGAGACAAAACTTATTTGTTAAAATTCAATCATCAAAAGCAAAGTTGTGTTTTGTCACTCAGTCGTGTCCGACTTTTTGTGGCCCTGTGGCCACAGGCTCCTCTGTCCATGGGGATTTTCCAGGCAAGAATAGGAGTGTGTTGCCATTACCTTCTCCAGAGGCTCTTCCCAACCCAGGGATCGAACCTGGGTCTCCTGCATTGTGGGCAGATTCTTTTACCACTGAGCCACCACGGAAGCCCAAAAGCAAAGTTAATCATTCTTAAATGTTTGATTATTTCCAAATATTCCCTTTCATTTGGCAGATTCAGTTCACATAGTGAATTGATTTCTGCTTTAGGGGCAATCTACTTGATAACCCATACTCTGTGGCATTTTTGTCTTATATTCCACATAGAATGTTCCCTGAAGTTGCCCCATGTATTCTAAGCACAGAAAAGGAACAACACCTGAGCTACTCGCTTGAATCAGTTCCTTGTAAGTGTCTGGGGCCCCTCATTCCCTGTCATTCTGCCTCATGATGTGCACTCACATTCCCTGGAATGTTACCTGGCCTAAACTGTCTTGTCACTGTCTTTTTTGCATATTTCTGGATCTCACCCTCCCCAAGCCATTCAGACCTATCTTTGCTTCCCTCACCTCTTATTGACTCCTGTCTGCTCTGCACAGGGGGTCTTCCTGGCTCCCTTCCAGCACTCAGTTCTGACTCCTCTCAGCTTGCCTCACCCACCCCTTACCCTCCCTGGCAGGCTCCTTACTGAGGGCATCCCAGGGTGGACCCTTCAGCCATACTTGTATTCTGTTTTTTTTTTTTAATATAAATTTATTTAATTGGAGGATAATTATTTTACAATATTGTAGCGGTTTTTGCCATACATTGACATGAATCAGCCATGGGTGTACATGTGTCCCCCATCCTGAACCCCTCTCCCACCTCCTTCCCCATCCCATCCCTCTGGGTCATCCCAGTGCACCAGCCACGAGCATCCTGTCTCATGCATCAAACCCGGACTGGTGATTCATTACACATATGATAATTTACATGTTTCAATGCCATTCTCCCAAATCATCCCACCTTCACCCTCTCCCACAGAGTCCAAAAGACTGTTCTATACATCTGTGTCTCTTTTGCTGTCTCATATACAGGGTTATCATTACCATCTTTCTAAATTCCATATATATGTGTTAGTATACTGTATTGGTGTTTTTCTTTCTGGCTTACTTCACTCTGTATAATAGGCTCCGCTTTCATCCACCTCATTAGAACTGATTCAAATGTATTCTTTTTAATGGCTGAGTAATATTCCATTGTGTATATGTACCACAGCTTTCTTATCCATTTGTCTGCTGATGGACATCTAGGTTGCTTCCATGTCCTGGCTATTATAAACAGTGCTGCGATGAACATTGGGGTACATGTGTCTCTTTCAATTCTGGTTTCCTCGGTGTGTATGCCCAGTAGCAGGATTTCTGGGTCATATGGCAGTTCTATTTCCAGTTTTTTAAGGAATCTCCACACTGTTCCCCATAGTGGCTGTATTAGTTTGCATTCCTGCCAACAGTGTGTTCCCTTTTCTCACTGTTTGGGAAAGGGGATGAATTTTACTCAATCCAGCCAATTGGACTTTTAGTTCTTAGGAATCTGGAATTGAGCCTCAATGTGTGTGTGTGTGTGTGTGTGTGTGTGTGTGTGTGTGTTCAGTCACTCAGTAGACCATAGCCCACCAGGCTTGTCTGTCCATGGAATTTTCCAGGCAAGAATACCAGAGAGAACTGCCATTTGCTTCTCCAGGGAATCTTCCCAACCCAGGGATCAAACTTGCATCTCTTGCATCTCCTGCATTGGCACACAGATTCTTTACCACTAGAGCCACCAGATCATCCCTCAAATCTGCTAGGCGGCAGGATGGGGCCTGGGAGGGCCACAGATGGCCCGTGAGCCCAGAGGTAGAGGAAGCAGGTACTTAGAGAAGCGTGAAGCACAGAGCAGACCTGGGAGGCTCTGACAGGTGGCCGAAAGCCAGGCTCGCGGGAGCTCCCTCCTGAGATCAGCCTGGCCACAGGTCCTGGCTTTGCCCTGGTCTGCTTACACTGGGGGATTTCTATGTCTCGTACCCTAACCCTTGCTGCTCTCCACTGCACATTTAATTTGGTGGGAGGATTTAGCAGACAGCATCTACCCCCATCTTAACCAGAGCTTTATTCTGACTCCAGTTTTGCCACCTCAGGAAGAAATCTGATCTAATTTGTTCTGTAGTGTTAAGGGTTAAATTATGTTCCCCAAATTCATATATTGAATTGGTTCCTCAGAATGTAACTATATTTGGAAACAGGACCTTTAAAGAAGTAATTGTGTTAAAATGAGGTCATAGGTTGGGCCCTAATCCAATGTGACTGGTGTCCTTTAAGAAGAAGAGATCAAGACAAGCACAGAGGAAGGATCATGGGAGGACCATAGTAAGACACAGGGGAGGCACAGGGACAAGGAGAGCCCTACACAAGGTCTGTCTGTGTGTAGGCAGACCCTACACACCAAGGAGAGAGGCCTCCAGAGAAACTGGTCCTGCAGACACTTTAATCTTGGACTTTCAACCTCCAGAACTATGAATAGTAGCTGCGTGGCTACTGGGTGTGGCTTCCACCTCCTCCTGCCTTACAGGCCCCACCAATGGCCTCAGTGGTACAGCGTTCTCCTGAGTGGGGCACAACACTGCTGCCCTTGACTGACATACCCACTGAGAGGACATCCCCCACTCCCCTTACAAACACCCCGCATCAAACAGTGTGTTTGGATCCCTAACTCGCCCATCACCCCATTTCCTTGCTCTTCTTTGCAACATAATCCCAGAGTTTATTGAATTCTCTCCCTCACTTCCCCTCCTCCTTCTCCCTATTTTTATTCGATATTAGACTTGCAGTTGTATTTTACTGTATTTAACTTTCAAGGAACTTTAGATCCCACAGCTCAGTTCGCAGCACCTGTTTCCAACCTCCCTGCACCCTTGGTGTCCTGAGTCACCCCTCCATGGCCAGGGGCCGCCACATCCATCTCAGCCCTTACCTCCCTCCCAAACTCCAAACACTCCTGTCCACAGCTTTGCCATGTCTCAGAGAGTCTGTAGGACACCTCTCACTCAAAGCCCCTCCCCCGCCCCCTGTTCCTTCCCCAGGAACCAGCCCTATCTCCTGTCTTGCTGCCTTTGCTGACAGCAGCTCTGGGCAGAGTCCCCTTAAGCTACATCAACGTTAACTTCTTTCTCTCTCCCAGACCCAACTTACCACCTGCAGGAAGTCTCGTCGGTTCTACCATCAAGAATGAAGAGACAGACCCTTCTTGCCTGCCCCGCTGTACCCCAGTCTGAGCCACCACCCCATCTCAGGGATCGCATTTCCTTTCTGAAGATCTTCCTGCTGCTGCTCTCCATGCGCGCTGCCAACACAGCAGCCGGCATCCACCACATCTCCTCTGCCCCCAAATCCCCCAAGGCGTTCGTCTCACTCAGAGCAGAAGCCAAGTCCTATGGCACCCATGGGGCCCCACGTCCCCAGCTGGCTTCGACCTTTGACCCATCTCTAATCTCCTTCCCTTCACTCTCCTTCTGATCCACCAACACTGCCCTCCCCTGTTGACCCCACAGGCCAGACAAGCTTCTGCCTCAGAACATGCCCTGGCTACTCTGGCTCTTGCCTGGAAGCCCTTCCCTAGGGACTTGTTGGCAAATCCTCTCACCCCCAGCAGTCTGAGCTCCATGGGGCCTGGCCAGGGCTCCCCTTTAATGCTGTAGCCTGATCACCCCACTGTGCCCCGCCCCTTCTGTCCAGCGCACCTTCTGCCTCCAAACGCACTCTTCACTCTCCTTGCTTGTTATGTGTAATCTCATCACTTGTCTCACCCCTGTGCTGGAATGCAAGCCCCAGAAGGACCTTTTGTTCCCGGATGCTACCCAAGTTCCCAGGGCAGAGCCCAGCACCAAGCATGTGCCCAGTAATACTGGTTGAATAAGTGAGCGGAGCTCCTCACTGAGCCCACCTGCCACTGTCCCCTGCTTCCTGGAGCCTGAGCCTCCTGCCCTGTGGAGATCCTCAGGGGAGGAGTTCCTCACCCAAGGGGACCAGGTGCTGTTTACAGTCTGCCTTGACATCCCTGCCTGGGAGTGCCTACCCAAGTTCAGATCCACCCCAGCCCCACGCTGATGGCACTAACAGGCTTGTAACTGCAGTACATCCTGAGTCATCTGCTAATTTTTTGAAAAACCCTACAACACTGCTTTTTGTTTATTTCATTCCGCCTGCCCCCATGCCTGTTGGATCAAGTTCAGATGTACAGGTCTGTGAGCCCACTTCCAGCCGGGCACCGTCTGGACCACAGCTGTCTGCACACCTCCATTGCTGCCATCTCTCTGCCTGTCACCTGTCCCACTTCCGTCCCCTCGTCCATCCCTCCTCCCAGAATGATCACACTTCAGACTAAACTATATTCATCCTTGAATGCCTAACTCAAACCCTCCCCCACAACCCTTCCAGCACTCTGGTTCACATGTACCTACCTTTTTTTTTGAACTGTCATAATTACAACTGGGGGCTTCCCTGGTGGCTCTGTCAGTAAAGAATTCGCCTGCAACGCGGGAGACTTGGGTTTGATCCCAACCCAGGAGGAGGGCATGGCAACCACTCCAGTATTCTTGCCTGGAGAATCTCCATGGACAGAGGAGCCTGGTGGGTTGCAGTCCATGAGGTTACAAAGAGTCAGACACGACTGAGTGACTGAGCACAGCTTAGCACAACTACAATTGAGAGCTGCTTCTGATTTAAAGCCAGATCAATACAGTGGGAGATTAAGGACAGTTAACCTTTTTTTGTTTGGAAACCCAAATAAATAGAATCCTGGCTTGCTCTCTACCACATATATTGCATTTTAAATTTTCTGTTGACCTCTTAATTGTCCACCCCAGCATTTTGACACTTTATTTATTGCCTTCCTGTCTATTCTTTGTTTCAAATAAGGCAATACATTTCTTGAGGGTAAAGGCTGTTTCATAGAGCAACACCTTGATTAGAAATTCCTTAGGAGCATGGTTCATTTATTCAAAGTCAACTACGTTCAAAAATAAAAACAAAACATCTTCATAAATCATTCTAAGCAGAGCTTCCTGGTTACAGCTGCATGTCAGAAATACGTCAGTGGGCTTTCTGCTTCTCTCTAACCATTCTGGAGTCAGCTCGGCTCGCTTAGTGGGTGTGGGAGTCTGGGAGGTTCCTGTAGACACCTGGAGCCTCTTGGTGCTCATCCTCAGCCTCTGCAGCACCTCTCGGGCTAACCTCTGGGACCCACCTTCAGCTCCCCACCCCACAACCAAGTCTGGAGCAGAAGACCCAAATGAATTGAAACCCATTTCCTCAGCCTTGTATACACTATACTAAAAAGTGTGATTTTTTTTTTTCTTGAAAGCAGAGGTTTTTCTCTGTGTTCTTCATCAGTGTTTCCTATAACCTATAATAGAGCTTGAAAAAAGTATATACTCAAAAAAGTCTTTGCCAAATGGGTGACTCAGCTTACTGGAGATTTATACTTTGAACCCTTTATCCCCACTTACTCAATGAATGCTCAGGAATGGTCAATTATCTTCATGGGGAGAAATGTTCTCCCTCCCATTACCTCCTTATGCAAAAATAGCTCAGAAATTACCCCTAGGCCTGTTCACCTGATCCTGCAGCTGGCCTAACTGGGCTGATTCCCAGATACTTCCTCACAGTCACCTGCCCAGCTCACTGCCCCATCCTCGAAGCAGGACAAGCTGTGACTGTGTCTCCTTCTCATCACCAACCTCATCAGGCTCATCAAGCCCTTGGTCTCAAGCCCTTTTTTCTCCAGGGCTTTCCATCCGTCATCCCTACAGAGGTCAAACCTTTCTTCTGTTCTTTCATGCTTAACATTGCCCCAGCTCTGCACTCATTTCCTTCCTAGGACCTCCAGACACAGTGCATCTTGTGTCCAGCACATTGGCCCCCTTGGTATCGGATGTAGGAATTTTTCTTAGTATAATCTCTCTTTTCTGACATCCTAGAACATCCTGGATTCTCTTTCTGGTTAAGCAGTTTCTAAAAAGACATTCTGTCTGAGGATGAAGCATCTTTGCTAACAGAGGTATGGATAATTTAGGTGCTTTTTTAGAACTTCCCAAGAGATTAGATCCAGAGCAAAAAAAAATTCTGTGGAGCTGAGCTTAATCCTTAGCAGTTTTGAGGACAGACACCCCATAGAGCACATTTCACTTTTTAGAGAAATGTGCCCTTTCACTTTTTAGAGAAGTTCTAAACCCAACAGAGACCTGTAATGAACACGTGTTGAATAACTGATTGACTGACAGCCAGATGAGAATGCCGGATGTTTCTGTCTGGCTACAAGGTCTGGGTTTTTGGTTTTGTTTTTTTTTAGGAAAAATTGTGATTATTTTCACTGCAATTATCCTGCAAATTTCCTTCATTTTTCCTTTTGTTTTTTTTTTTCTCCCAACTTTTCAGCTTGAAAATTTTTAAATATAGACAAAGTTGAAAGAATAGGATAGCAATCTCATTATGGTCTCCACCTGGATTCAATAATTAATATTTTTCCATATGTGGTTTCTCTCTATATATTTATGCCTGTGGCCTGCTCAGTCACTTCAGCTGTGTCTGACTCTTCTATGTCCATGAAATTCTCCAGGCAAGAATACTAGAGTGAGTTGCCATGCCCATCTCCAGAGGATCTTCCTAACAGAGGGATAGAACCTGTACTTTTCTGTGGCTTCTGCATGGCAGGCAGATTCTTTACCACTGAGCCACCGGGGGAAGATACATGTTTATACCTCTCTCTATAAAATAACTCTGTCTATAAATACAAATACTTCTTTGCTGGCCCATTTGAAAGTGAGTTGCAGACATCACGACATTTCACCCCTTAAGTATTTCAGGCTGCCTCTGCTAAGAATGAGAACATTTGTCTACATAAGTACAACAGCATTATCAGAACTAAAAATTAATAATCATGTCAAAATATAATTTAATATTCCTTCATTTATTCTTAAATTGGAGATGTTTGCCTTTTGATTACATAATGACTTGTTTTCATAAATTCAATTTCAATTCTTTTTCCCTACAAGTCCACTAGATTTTATAGGGATAGGAAAGACCTATAGTTCACAGAAAACCACTGAAGTCTCTGGTTCTGGGATGATAAAGTGATAGTCAGGCTCAAAAGGTGAGTTGTGTCCAGAACAGGCCACATCGGTCCTTAAGCAGGATCTGGGGAAGGGTTGCTTTGGGCCTCTGAAGGCTGCCCAGGCCCACAGGGCTGTCAGAGACTCTGAGCCCTACAGCTGTGCAGTGTAGAACCTGTTCTCGCTTCAGTCTGCTTCTAGTGTCCTTTACATACTTGTCTTACCGAATTTAAACACAGTAAACGAGCCAGCTCCCCTCTTGCCAATTCTGATTCAGTAGGTGTGGGGTGGGAATCTCAGGAAATTGTATTTTTACAAAGTTCTCCAGGATTAGAAATCTGGCAGGGGGAGGGAGGAATGGAAAATCCCCCATGACACTGTCTGCCCACACAACACTTCTCTCTATATCTTCTGTGTATGTGTTTGTGGGTTTTGTAAGATGATTCCAATTATCTTCAAATGTGAGTGTTGTATAAACCATGAATAAATGAGCGACTTCCCCAGCACACCCATGCACATGTTCCCATCTCGGGACTCTGCAGCTAAGGGAAGAAGGGGTGTCGCTGTGAGCCTAGTGTGAATGGCCTGGGTCTTCACTTGGCCCTGCTATATCCTAGTTGCATGGATGGTTTAGAAAACTTACCTGAGTTCTCTGAGCCTCAGGCAGTCCTCTGAGATGAGCAGAGTGATAACTCGTGAGTACTTAGTGAGCTGTGCCTGTGTAGGATCGCAGCAGGAGTCCCTCTGAGTTGGAAGTCTGTTCACCCAGAGTCCAGGTCTATGTAAGGGGCCGCCGGGGCAAGTGCACCAGGAGTTTATGTATCTTGGGAACTGAGGGGTCTCCCGGGAGAAGCCCATTGTAAAACAGGGCAGCCACCATGGACTGGAGGAGAGGACAGGAAGAGGCCTTCTGAGCTTAGGGAAGCAGCTACTGATCTTCAGAAGGTTCTCCTCCCCACCCAGGTTGTGCAATACAAGAGTGGACAACAACGATTATCATCTCTGAGGAGTGTGGACAAGACAAAGGTCCTCAGCAGCTCTGGGGCAGCTTGCCCCATGCTGGCAACAGCAGAGATTGCCCTGGGGGCACCCCTCCCCTGGAATGGGTTTCCTGATACTCCTGGGTGAAAGGATTCGCACAGGCAGGAGGCAAGTCACAAGCACATGCTTAGTTGACGTCAGCACGGTCATGGGGATGTCCTCCTTGTCCCAGGCACTCATGGGGAAAGAACCATCCAGAATGAAAGGAGCTATTGTGCCATCTCCCAGCTCTAGTCTGGAGCTCCTGTCCAGGAGAGGCTGGGGGTGGGCTCCAGCACAATGATGGACAATGAAGAGCAGGAAGGAGGTGTGCGAGCCCCTGGGCAGCTGGCCCTTCATCCCCCATGGCCTGCCATTCCCCTAGTGTGGGGCAAGAAGGCTGTGAAGACACTTCTGGGCTGCTCTGTTCTCTGCTGGGTGGATTGCCGGGGCCAGCAAGGAAGGCAAGACAGCGGTGCTGAGAGGGTTCTGGACAGAGGCTGATGAGCCAGGCTGAGTTTCACTGAGGCTTTAGATGCCAAAAAAGAGTCAGTGATCCCTCCTCCTTTCTGATTGTTTAACTGAAGCATAACTTGCATATGGAAAATGCATCTATCATAGCTTTCCAGTCCATCGGACTTTTTCAGAAACTCAATGCCTCCCGTAGCCAGCACCCAGATCCAAAGCCAAAAGGTCCTCAATTTCCCCAAAGACTGTTTGCTGAGCTGCCTTGGGCAGGTAACACAACAGCACTGGGCCTCATCGTAAAACTGGAATAATCATAGCATTTACTTCATCAGGCTGTTCTGAAGATTAATAATAATCATGGAAAATAATATACAAATAGCACTTGGAACAATGCCTGGTGTGTAATAAGCACATCGTTAATGTCTGTATTTACAGGGCAATCGAATTCTTTAACCTAAATCACAATGATGAATAATTTCTAAGTCTCAATTCAAGTCAAGAAATTTCTGGGAAGATTATGGGAGGTGGTCAACGTATGTATCCACTGGGTATGGGAGGGACAGTAGTCCTGGACTCACCGTGGATGGGACTGTTATACTTCCAAGTGTCCCCTCCCATTAAAGCCAGCTCATGGTAGGACATGGGCAGCAGGCTTTAATGTCTGCTTTTTACAATGTGTGTTAGTCAGTCGTGTCCAACTTTTTGTAACCCCACAGACTGTAGTCTGCCAGGCTCCTCTGTCTATGGGATTCTCCAGGCAAGAATATTGGAGTGGATTGCTATTCCCTTCTCCAGAGGATCTTCCCAACCCAGGGATCGAACCCTGGTCTCCTGCATTGCAGGCAGATTCTGTACCATTTGAGCTACAGGGAAGAATTCTTATAGGAGCCTCAACATCCCTGGATGCTGCAGTCCATAGGTTCGTACACAGTGGGACATGATTGAAGTGACTTAGCACACACTGTATAAACGCACTTCAAATTTTAGGGGTAAAGAGCTCTTGTTATTCAATTTCAGTGTATAATATTCTGGTCCCATTTAAGAAGTTAAAATTTTGTTTTTCTATTCTTTCCTAATTGGATGTTTTCCCCTGCTAAAATAGTTTAGGGAGAAGGCAATGGCAACCTACTCCAGTACTCTTGCCTGGAAAATCCCATGGACGGAAGAGCCTGGTAGGCTGCAGTCCATGGGGTCACTAAGAGTCAGACACGACTCAGCGACTTCACTTTCACTTTCCATTTTCATGCATTGGAGAAGGAAATGGCAACCCACTCCAGTGTTCTTGCCTGGAGAATCCCATGGACGGAGAAGCCTGGTAGGCTGCAGTCCATGGGGTCGCACAGAGTCGGACACGACTGAAGCAACACAGCAACAAAAACAGTTTAGGAAAAGGAAAACTGAACAATCAGATTAAAAAAAAAAAAAAAAGGTTCTGTTGCATAAAGACACATATTTCAGCGAATTGTCCAGGGTTCCTGACATCTCTGCCAACAGCAACTGGGACAGTGAACGGCTGCAGAAATACTCCGTTTCATTGATGTGTTGCTGTAAGTAGGCACTGTTCCTGCTGTACTGAACACTCAAGAAAAGCGCCCTAAGGGCTTTCGGCAGGAGAAGATGACCCGGAAGAATGACTACCGCAGAGCCGCCTAGGCTGAGCCAAGGACAAGTCAGCACTTAAGGAGAGCTTGCACTCGGCTCATTACCCTGTGGGTGCAGGTGTGGCAGGAAGGTAGACACAGATGAGAGGAAGGGAAAGGAGAGTTCTGCCTGCGCAACCTGCCTCGGGAACCAAGATACAGTGAAATTTAGAGGCCTGAGCTGGGTAGCTTTACTCAAATGGTTTCAGGGTTCTGCATCTTTCTTCATTCGCAAAACGCAGCAGATCATCAGGCTCTATCACACTGTCAGTTAAATCGTTTCTTAAAGGAAACAAATCAAGCTTATAGGAAAGTTGGCAAAATAATTCTCATGCGCTCTTTACCTAGACTTATCACCTCCAAATACTGAATTTTTTGCTACAGCTGTTTTATTATTCTGCATCTATACTTTTCCTGAACTCTCGAGGGTAGCTTGTGTTTATCAGGCCACTTTAACCTCTGATACTTCAGTTGCTACTTCCTGAGAACAAGACTTTCCTATGTAGTCATACTATAGCTCCCACAACCAGAAAATCTCACCCTCCACACATGCGGGCAGTGTTGTATGGTTGAGCTATGTTGCTACCTATCCTGCACCCCTCATGCACTTTCATTAATTGCTCTTGTCACATTCTCAGCCCCTCATAGAGGATCATGAGCTCAAGTAGTCATCCTGTCTCCTTAGGTCCACTAGTCTGGACCAGCTCCTCGCCCTGTCCTTGTCTTGCATAATAGTGACATTTCTGAAGAACACAAGTCAATTATTTTACAGACTGTTCTTCACTTTTGTTTCTTTCAATATTTATTCACTCTGAGATTCAGGTTGTGTATCCTTGGCCAGAACACTAAGATGCGTTTTGGGTCTTTCTCAGGGTGTTTGTGCAGATGCAGGATATCCACTTGACCCTCATGAGTGAGTCATCTGATCACCTGGCCAAGGTGTTGCTCAATCTCTCCATTGTACAGTTACTAGTCTTCCTCTGTAACTAACAAGTATTCTGACAGAAGACATTATAAACATCCTCCTTCTCATCCAACTTTCCTGTTCCTCCTGCCCCCACCACACACACTTGAATATCTACTAATGAGTCTTCTCCAACCAACCATTACTATGATGGTTGCAAAACAGTGACTTTTAATGTCACCTTCCCTTCACTTTTATCAGCTGACATTCTATGGAAAGAGAGAGCCCTCCCATCTCCTCCATTTGTTTATCTATTAATTACCAGCATGTACTCTTATATTTCCATTTTATTCAGTATTTATTTTGACACATATGTGTCCTAGATTTAGACAATGGACCTTTTAAGATGGCTCCTATGACCTTTTACCCCCATCTCCCCAAACTGAAACTCTGTACCTTACTTTCTATTAACAGATGTTCTAGGCTCATCTAGTACCATCTAGGCTCCAGTCTAGATGTGGAAAATTCTTCAAGAGATGGGAATACCAGACCACCTTATCTGCCTCCCAAGAAATTTGTATGCAGGTCAAGAAGCGAGAGTTAAAACTGGACATGGAACAATAGACTGGTTCCAAACTGGGAAAGGAGTATGTCAAAGCTGTATATTATCATCCTGCTCAGTACTCTTGCCTGGAAAATCCCATGGGCGGAGGAGCCTGGTAGGCTGCAGTCCATGGGGTTGCTAAGAGTCGGACTGAGCCACTTCACTTTCACTTTTCACTTTTATGCATTGGAGAAGGAAATGGCAACCCACTCCAGTGTTCTTGCCTGGAGAATCCCAGGAACAGGGGAGCCTGGTGGGCTGCTGTCTATGGGGTCGCAGAGAGTCGGACACAACTGAAGCGACTTAGCAGCAGCAACAGAGTACATTTTGCGAAGTGCCAGGCTGGATGAAGCACAAGCTGGATTCAAGACTTCTGGGAGAAATAGGAATAGCCTCAGATATGCAGATGACACTATCCTTATGGCAGTAAGTGAAGAAGAACTAAAGAGCCTCTTAATGAAAGTGAAAGAGGAAAGTGAAATAGTTGGCTTAAAACTCAACTTTCAGAAAATGAAAATCCCATCTGGTCCCATCACTTCAATGGCAAATATATGGGGAAACAGTGAAAACAGTGACAGACTTTATTTTGCGGGGTGGGGGGGGAGGGCGGGCTACCAAATCACTGCAGATGGTGTCTGCAGCCATGAAATTAAAAGATGCTTGCTCCTTGGAAGAAAAGCTATGACCAACCTAGACAGCATATTAAAAAGCAGAGACATTATTCTGCCAACAAATATCTGCCTAGTCAAAGCTATGGTTTTTCTAGTAGTCATGTATGGATGTGAGAGTTGGACTATAAAGAAAGCTGATCACTGAAGAATTGATGCTTTTGAATTGTGGTGTTGGAGAAGACTCTTGAGAGTCCCTTGGGCTGCAAGGAGATCCAACCAGTTCATCCTAAAGTAAATCAGTCCTGAATATTCATTGGAAGAACCTGATGCTGAAACTGAAGCTCCAAACTTTGGTCACTTGATGTGAAGAACTGACTCATCGGAAAAGATCCTGATGCTGGGAAAGATTAAAGGCAGGAGGAGAAGGGGGCGACAGAGGATGAGATGGTTGGATGGCATTACCGCCTCAATGGACATGAGCTTGAGTAAGCCCCAGGAGTTGGTGATGGACCAGGAAGCCTGGCGTGCTGCAGTCCATGGAGTTGCAAAGAGAAAGAGTCGGACACGACAAACTGAACTGAGGCTACAGTCATGGATCAATCGCTGCTCAAAGGAAACTTTCTTGGGATGGAAAATGGGATTTAGAAACCAAGATCTAGTTGCAAGATGTACTTATTTATGCCAAGATATTGTTGCTCTGGTCCTTTCAATGGACAGACCTAGGAAATATGTACATACGTGAATATGGTATATGTAGAAACGTTTACTTATATGTGGACATAAAGATGAGCATAGATAAGTGTATGTATGTGTATGTATGCTGCTAAGTCACTTCAGTCGTGTCTGACTCTATGCAACCCCAGAGACGGCAGCCCACCAGGCTCCCCCGTCCCTGGGATTCTCCAGGCAAGAACACTGGAGTGGGTTGCCGTTTCCTGTATAAAATAATGAGTTCACACTGTTCTAATTCCAAGTCTACTTCAAGTAATCTTTGCCTTCCCTCATTCCACACTGTATCTCCCTTCTTCCATAATGAAAACCCTAGATCCCTGAAACAATACATTTTCGGATTTGCTCAATTGCACAATATGCATAAAATACTTTGATTGCAACAACCATAACACTATGAAGAAGAAGCATAAAGAAGAGTTCAAAAAATGTCTGGAGTTCTTTTGTTTTCTAGGCTGAGGGTATATAGCCCAAGTACTTTGTTTAAAAGTTATACATATTAATCCCTTTATCCCCTTTCAATCTGATTATGTTATCTATTCACAGTATAGTTGGGTTCAGGCATTTCTGTTTGGATTCAGTTTCTAGTGTTCCCCTCATAGTTTTATTGATTTTATTTTACTTTTGAATATGCAGGACATTAACATGTTTCCAGGACTTCCCTGGTGGCTCAGACAGCAAAGAGTCTGTTTGCAATGCGCGATACCTGGGTTCAATCCCTGGGTCAGAAAGATTCCCTGGAGAAGGAAATGGCAATCCACTCCATTATTCTTGCCTGGAAAATCCCATGGATGGAGGAACCCAGCAGGCGTCACATGGCGTCACAAAGAGTCAGACACGACTGAGTGACTAACACAAAAAACATGCTTCCAGGATCAAACCTAACAGGTGTCACACTCTTCCTGTTCCTCTTTCTCTTCCTCCCACTCCTTACAGGTAACCCATTTCATTATTTTCTGGTTTATCATTGATGTGTCAGTTGCCAAAATAAACAGATATTTGTATGTTTTCTTATTTTCCCTTCTTTCTTACATAAAAGTAGCATGTAATATATAAGCTATTGTATTTTGCATTTAATATTTCATTTAATGTTTAATAACATATCCCAGAAGTCATTCTATATCTGGTCATAGAAGGCTTCCTTATTCTTTTTTATAGCCCTAAACTGTGGAAAATTCTGAAAGAGATGGGAATACCAGACCACCTGACCTGCCTCTTGAGAAATCTGTATGCAGGTCAGGAAGCAACAGTTAGAACTGGACATGGAACAACAGACTGGTTCCAAATAGGAAAAGGAGTACACCAAGGCTGTCTATTGTCACCCTGCTTATTTAACTTATATGCAGAGTATATCATGAGAAACGCTGGGCTGGAAGAAGCACAAGCTGGAATCAAGATTGTCGGGAGAAATATCAATAACCTCAGATATGCAGATGACACCACCCTTATGACAGAAAGTGAACAGGAACTCAAAAGCCTCTTGATGAAAGTGAAAGTGGAGAGTGAAAAAGTTGGCTTAAAGCTCAACATTCAGAAAACGAAGATCATGGCATCTGGTCCCATCCTTCATGGGAAATAGATGGGGAAACAGTGGAAACAGTGTCAGACTTTATTTTTCTGGGCTCCAAAATCACTGCAGATGGTGACTGCAGTCATGAAATTAAAAGATGCTTACTCCTTGGAAGGAAAGTTATGACCAACCTAGATAGCATATTCAAAAGCAGAGACATTACTTTGCCAACAAAGGTCCATCTAGTCAAGGCTATGGTTTTTCCTGTGGTCATGTATGGGTGTGAGAGTTGGACTGTGAAGAAGGCTGAGCGCCGAAGAATTGATGCTTTTGAACTGTTGTGTTGGAGAAGACTCTTGAGAGTCCCTTGGCCTGCAAGGAGATCCAACCAGTCCATTCTGAAGGACACCAGCCCTGGGATTTCTTTGGAAGGAATGATGCTGAAGCTGAAACTCCAGTACTTTGGCCACCTCATGAGAAGAGTTGACTCATTGGAAAAGACTCTAATGCTGGGAGGGATTGGGGGCAGGAAGAGAAGGGGACGACAGAGGATGAGATGGCTGGATGGCATCACTGACTCGATGGACGTGAGTCTGAGTGAACTCCAGAAGTTGGTGATGGACAGGGAGGTCTGGCGTGCTGCGATTCATGGGGTTGCAAAGAGTCGGACACGACTGAGCGACTGAACTGAACTGAACTGGACTGAACCAACAGAGTATCTTGTCATGATTTCCAATTTTTGCCAGTTTGTTGGGGGAATAAATAGTATCTCTGTAGTTTTAATTTGCAGCTCTTTTACAAGTAAAGTGGAACATCTTTTCACATGTTTACAAACTCATAAGCTCTTTGAATTGTCTATGTGTTTTGCCCTTCTTAATATTTAAGTTCTTTATATATTAAGGATATTACTTTGCCCCTTTATCTATGATAGGTGTGGAAATAATTTCTTCCCATTTGTCATGTCTTTTTATTGTGATAAAATGTACAGAACACAAAATTTACCATTTGAATCAGTTTCAAGTGTACATTTCAGGGACATTAAACATACGCACATTGTTCTGGACCGCCATCCATCCCCAGAACTTGGTCATTTCCTCAAACTGGAACTCCGAACCCGTTTCCCCATCTCCCCTCTCCCAGTCCCAAGTAACTACCCTTCTTTCTCTTCCTGTGCATTTGACTCCTCTAGGTACTCCATAGAAATGGGTTCATAGTATTTGTCTTCTTATGCCTGGTTTATTTCACTTAGTATCATGCTGTATCATTCAGAAACTTAGTATCATTCAAAAAACTAAGATCATGGGATCCAGTCCCATTATTTCATGGCAAATAGATGGGGGAAACAGTGACGAGACTTTATTTTCTTGGGCTCCAAAATCACTGCAGATGGTGAATGCAGCCATGAAATTAAAAGACACTTGCTCCTTGGAGGAAAACCTATGACCAACCTAGACAGCATATTAAAACGCAGAGACATTACTTTGCTGACAAAGGTCTTTCTAGTCAAAGGTATGGTTTTTCCAGTAGTCATGTATGGATGTGAGAGTTGGACCATAAAAAAGCTGATCACCAAAGAATTGATGCTTTTGAACTATGGTGTTGGAGACTCTCAAGACTCTTGAGAGTCCCTTGGAGATCCAACCAGTTCATGCTAAAGGAGATCAGTCCTGGGTGTTCATTGGAAGGCCTGATGTTGAAGCTGAAACTCCAATACTTTGGCCACGTGATGCAAAGAACTGACTCATTGGAAAAGACCTGATGCTGGGAAAGATTGAAGGCAGGAGGAGAAGGGGGCAACAGAGGATGAGATGGTTGGATGGCATTACTGACTCAATGGACATGAGCTTGAGTAAACTCCAGGAGTTGGTGATGGACAGGGAAGCCTGGTGTGCTGCAGTCCATGGGGTTGCAAAGAGTTGGACACAACTGAGTGAACTGAACTCATCATGTTGTAACTTATGTCAAAATTTCCTTTCTTTTAAAAGTCAAATAATATTCCACCGTATGTCACATTTCGCTCATACATTCGTTGATGGAGACTGGGTTGCTTCCGTGTTCTGGCTATTGTGAGTAATGGTGCCATGAACACAGGAGCACTGTCCAAGTCCTTGCTCTCACTTCTTTTAGGTATGTACCCAGAAGTGGAATTGCTGAATCATATGGTAATTCTAGGTTTATTCTTTTTAAGGAATAGGAGTTCCAATTTCTCCACATCCTTTTCAATGTTTGTTATGTTTTGGGACTTTTGTTGTTGTTTAAAAGAATAGCCATACTAATGGATGTGAAGTGATATCTCATTCTGGAGTTTGTTTTGTTTTTTGCATAATCGGTGTTGAAGGTAGATTCCAATTTGCCCTCGTGGATTTTAGTTGTTGTCACAGGGTCTATTTCATCTTTGCAGTTTCTTTGTCTTTAGACTTCCCCACATCACATCCAGCCTTTGTTCTGACTTCATATCTACAAACTACAGTGCCTTCAGACCCGCTGCCATGCACAGTGGAGTTGAAGCTTTAGCCATATAAAAAGAGCTGGACACGACTGAGAAACTAACACTGAATTCTCTCTTGTTTGGGGGAAGCTCATTTCCAAGAAAGGCATACTTTTTGTACTCAGTTCTCATCTCTTTGCCTGTAGCCTGGATGCTTGAAAGCTGGACACAGAAATCCTTGGCTGGTACTTTCTTTCCTTGAGTGTCTTGTAAATACTCTTCTACTGCTGCCTTGCCTAAATATTTATTTCTATAAGTAACTTGATCTTTTTGCCTTTAAAATCTAATAGTTTTAATAAAGTATGTTTTGGAGTTGATTATTCCACTCAGTTCTCCAAGGTATATTGTTGTTATTTAGTTTCATGTCTGACTTGTTTGTGATCCCACTGACTGTAGCCGCCAAGCTCCTCTGTCCATGGAATTTCCCAGGCAAGAATACTGGAGTGGGTTGCCATTTCCTTCTCCAGGGGATCTTCCCGACTCAGGGATTAAACCTGTGTTTGCTGCACTGCAGATGGATTCTTTACTGCTAAGCCACCAGGAAGCCCCTTCCACGGTATATGGAAGTTGATATAAATTTTTTCTCTTATTTCTGGATTGTTTTCTGGGATTATAGTTTTCCTCCAAGTTTTATTGAGATATGATTGACATATAGCATTGTGCACAGAATAATGGTTTGACTAACATATATTCTGAGTCCTACAATGTTTGGTTAATATCCATCATCTCATTTAGATACAAAAAAAAAAGGAAAGAAAGAAAAAGTGTTTTTTCCCTTGTGATGAGAACTCTTAGGAGGCACTCTTAACAATCTTTAAAAATACCTCATAGTAGTGGTAACGATAGTCAGCATGCTGTAGATTACATCTGAAATGATTGTGTTAATATTAATTCTGCTTCACTGTTTGGTGTTTCAACTTTAGAGGCTCCAGTGATATGTATTTTGGTTCTTCTTTCCTGACTTTCATCTCAACAACTTATCTCTGAAAGCTTTTTTACTTCTTTATCTTATTCTCAGTTTCTTGATGATTTCCTTGCCATTATTCACTACTCTTTTACATAATTGTATTTGATATATTCTCTCTTGTGTGTTTTACAATTACTTGTTTCTGGGATAGTTTTCTCTTTATTTTTAATTTCTTTCCTGAATCTGATCAACTTTTACTGTAATTCATCCTAATTTTTATATAATATATTCTTAGGTTTTGAATTTCTGATTCTAGTGGTATGTAAACGTGTGTGTGTGTGTGTGTCTCTGTGTATCCAAATATACAAAACTTTGTTCAGCTTGAGAGTTTGACATACGGTATTAACAATTTTTCTCTGCTTTGTGGTTTTATTGATGGAGGATTTTCATCATCTGAAATGTTATGATTCATCTTATAAGAAATATATTTTCTTCTTTGCAGTAGCTTTTTATGCAGTTATTTTGATGTTTTAGTGTTACTAGGCATCCTGATACAGGGTTCATGGTTCTAGAATGCCCTCTTCTCTAGACTGTTGTTTAGTCGCTAAGTCATGCCTGATTCTTTGGCAACTCCATGGACTGGCTCCTCAGTCCACGGGATTCCCCAGGCAAGAGTACTGGAGTGGGTTGCCAGTGCCTTCTCCAGGGGATCTTCCTGACCCAGGGATAGAACCTGTGTCTCTTGCATTGGCAGGAGGTTTCTTTACCACTGAGTCACTTGGGAAGCCTCTTTCCTCTGCATACTGAAGTGCAGTTTTTAATAGATAACCACTCCGAGGGAGGGATTAGTTGTCATTTATTTCTGTGGGATCCTTAATTTTCCTTTTTCAGATCCTTTTTTTCCTTCACTACCAGATCTCCAAAGGGCACTGCCATTTCTCTATTTATCTGACACTTCCCAAAACCAAGGCTTCCTCAAGCCTGCCACATCCTGTCCCATTCTCTTTCAGACCTCTTCCCTTGTCCAGTCAAGTACCCAACCTGTGTTCAGTGTTTAGTTCTTGGGGTTGGACTTGCTCTTCATAGAAGGATTTAAGCCTGGGTTACACTTAAATCCTTGGCAACAGTGGAGGGAGCTCTGTTGGAATTTTATGTCTTTTCTTTATTCTTTTCTTTATTACTTCTTTATTTAAGAAGTACTTTGAAGGTCAGTTCATGGCATTCACTGTCACAGTAGAGCTGAAGGCTTGTTTGTGTTTGTGTTTTATTGAGGATGTGAGTAGAGATTCAGATGCAGACAGCTGCCTTTATCCTCTGAACTGGGCAGCTCCTGGAATCCCTTTTCAAATATTAAGCGCTAAGTAACATTCTTTCTTTCCTAGGAACACTGGAAACTTTGGTGTTGCAAGGGCATTGTCAAGGTTACTCAGATTCTGTTACAAGACAGATATGGTCTTCTTGCATCTTTAAAGCTGTTACGTGTGCTGCCTCTTCTTTCTTCTAATACCGAAACAACCGTGAAGAAACGATTTTAAAAATACGTGTTGCCTTCCTTTTTCCTCATTTCGTGTTTACTTAAAAACGAAAAAGTAAACCCTGCTATTAAGCGCTCTGTTCATCCCCAGAAACATATTCCCTTGAAAAAACACCTCTCGGTTTCTGCCGTTAGGCCCCCACCTCTGCGTAAAGAAATAAATAAAATAGACACCTGGGGATTAGGGGTGTTTTTGCTGCAAGATTGGTAAAAAAAAAAACAAACTGCAGTGAGCAGCAACCTAGTCGGGTCCTGGAGAGGGGATCTGCACCAAAAAACTCTGGTCGGTCGGCCAATAAGAGGGAGCCTGCCAGGGGTCTGGGGTGGTCCCAAAGACTGAGGACCGAGGACGTTGTGCTTTCGGCCAGGCAGCGCGAGGAAGCGGTGACCCGCTGTCCCCGGTGTGGGAGCCTGTGTGTGTGCGCACGTGTGCGCGCCTTCTCCGGGGCCCCGGCGACCACCTGTCACTCACAGGGGTGGCCGGGCGGCGGCCGGCAGAGGCACTCCCCGTGGGGCACCCGAGCCGCCGCCGTGGAGACGCGGTAATCCCCTCCTCTACCCCCGCCGGGCCCCCGCAGCCGCCGCCGATTGGTCGCCCTTTGCTCCCTGACCCCCTGGCCGCCTCCGCGGCTGCTGCTTCCTGCTCGGGCGCCGCGCGGCGCTCCCGGCCGGGGCGGAGCTCGGGCGCTGGGCGCGCGCCGCCTTCGCCGCCAGCCGCGCCGGAGGAGGAGCCGCCGCGCCCTTCCCCTTCCTCCGCTCCTCCCCGGCCCGCGCCCGCCGCGGCCCCAGGCAGACTCGCGAGCAGCGGCCGCGGCCGGCGGCCGAGTCGGGAGGATGCGGCGGCGCTCGCGGATGCTGCTCTGTTTCGCCTTCCTGTGGGTGCTGGGCATCGCCTACTACATGTACTCGGGGGGCGGCTCCGCACTGGCCGCGGGCGCGGGCGGCGGCGCCGGCAGGAAGGTGAGTGGGGTGCCTGCCCGCGGCCCGGCCCCCGGAACCCCCGGCGCCCATGCGCCCGGGCCCCGCCGCCGAGGCCCCTCGCTCGGACGCACCGCCGGGGACCGAGGGGTTTCCTGGTCCCTCCTGCCCTTCTCTGCCCGGATCTCGGCTCTGGCCATCCGCCCCCGCCTTGGGCCTCGCGACCGAGTCCCTCGGGCTGGGGGCGCCGCCGGCCGCTCGGTGCTCTCCGGGCTCGGGAGGGGGCGACCCCGCGCAGCTCCAGGGGCTGGGGTCGCTGACGCCTCTAGTCGCCCCCTGTCCCCGCTCTCTGCTCCTCTTAATTTGAGTGTCGTCCGGCCGCCGGGAGCCCAGTCCCCTGCGGTGAGAAGTTTGGGGGTGAGAGTATTGGGAAGCACAAAAGGGGGTGGGGGGAAGGGAGAGAGGCGGCTGCCTTTCCAACGTGTCACGTACCTTGGGAGAGAGGAGTCCAAGTTTCTTTTCAGCCCTTTGAAACCAGCCACTGCAGCCCCCCTACTTCCCCCTCTTCGCCACGCCGCGGCGAGGGGGCAGTTCTGGGTCTCGGCCCTCTTCCCCTGGGGGCGGGGGCGCAGCCAGCCCCGCGCCCGACGGAACAGACCGCCCTGGCGGTGCAGGCGGAAGGCCCCCGCGCCCGGGTGAGGCCGGCCGCCCACACCCCCGACGGTCCCCTCCCTGCCCCGGTGCTCGCCTTGACCGGCTCGGTCGGCCCTTCAGCGCGGCCCCCGGCGCCCGCATTTCCCAGCCCCTCGCTCCTGTTCAGTGGGGTGGTCCTTCTGCTGAGTGTGTTCTAGATGGGTTCCAAGGGCCGAGGGGTTGGGCCGTGGGGACCGCGTGAGCCGCTCTGCACAGCCAGCCGCTCTAGGAAGGAAATGGACCGCCTAGGGCGCCTGGCCTTGCGATCCTGCTGGGAGAGCGCGGCTCTGGGCGGTGCGCATGCCGCCAGCGGGGTTTGTCGTGTTTGGCAACTACCAGGCTTTGAAAGTGACCCCACACCGTGTAACCCCTATAGTGTGACGTTTAGTGTCAGCGCAAATCCAGGAAATTCTGAGTTAATGAAGGTGGACCATGGGTTGAACTGGAACCAGAGAATGGTATCCAGGAACAAGCAAGACGGTAGTTAACTGGATGAAGAGACTGTAGCCTTAAAGTCAGACCGTAGATGTCAACGCTGAGGCCTGGCTACTTCAGAGGTTTCCTTCTGTCCGTCCTTCTTTCCTTCATTCTCAGCTGAAGGTATTAGATGGAAACAGGTGTCTTATTTGATTCATGGTAAATTTCTTAGGCTATATCTAGAGGGGCAAAAAGGAAAAGTCTTCTCATGTGCAGAATTGGCCTAGCTTGTTTCTGAGCTGACAGGTTCTCTTAGCCCTATCTTTTCCCTATTTTAATTCAAGGAACTGTTATTTAGCTACATGGAGTTTGTTCATCCTTGAATGGTAAAGAGCAGTGCACCCTTGAAAATTGTGGTCATATTAAACTGGAATTATTTCAAAAGCTTTGCTTCCCAGCAAACGGTGCTTTTGCAGGTCCATGTAGCCTGGTGTGCTGGTGAGACCTGGCAAAGCTCCCTGCCTTTCATGTGAGAGAAAACCAAATACACAAGTCTTGCTTTGTGATCCCCTTTCCTTGGTCTGCAGCTTTCATTAGCACATGCGATTGGAAACAGCAACAGGGTGGCATTAGCATCTGGAGAGGTTGACTTCTCCCTGGTGGGCTTCAGCTGGTGGATGGTTTTTGAAGGGTCTTCCAGTTGATCCTTAAAAAAAAAAAAGTAATAGTCCTAGAACTCCTTGTGGCCAGGTGGCAGTAGGAAGCTTAAGAGACCACATAGAAAAAAATGTGGGAAATGAACAATTGTACATGGATTGATGATTTTGGGATTCTATTCTTTTTGTCAATGAACCATAAAATTTAATCCTGGCCCTTAGAATGGTTTGGCAGTTCGTCAGTTGAAGAAGAGTTGTGTACATGGAATAGTTTTTGAAGTTGGAGAAGACTCGTTAACATAGCTTGGACCTGTATATTAAAGAGAACACCCTAAGACCGTTTCTGGAGGAGTCAATAGAACCTGTGTCCTGAATTTCTTAGTCTAGAATCTAAATCTGCACGGTCTTTTCTCCCTCCTGAGTTGTTTCCATGGATTCAGAGACTAGAAAGTCTCTTCAAATTTAGTTCATCCTTGCGATAAAAGGAAATGTATAGATTTTCTGGCTTGTAAAATATGGGCATAAAACTGCTAAGGTAGTATGCATGTATAGGCAGAACTTAAATACTAGCTATAGTTTTTTAGGTGTAAGTGGACTTACATTTCTTCTCTTATTTTGTGCCATTCAAGTCAAGGCTCTAATTAGTCCATTTCTCTTCACCTTGACATTTTCCACAGGGTACCAGGCTTCAGAATTAGCCTCTGGGGGGTTGTTTGTCTGATGGGAGCCTGACTAGAGTTTCTGCTGCTTTAGCACCCAGCCCAGGCTTGTCACTGTGTGCCCTGCCTGTTGAACAACCCCTCTGAGGATGGTTATTCTCCATCAGGTGAAACCCAGAGAACCCACTCACCTCACAATGCAGGTTTAATCAACTCAGTAGGAGCAGAGACTGCCCTAATCAGGACTCAATGCTGAAGTTCAGTTTGTATGGTCAATACAACCTGACCATATGCACAAACCTGACCTTTGTGTGTAATATTGCTTGAAATTATATTTTATTTACTTTTGCATAGAGCCTTCCCTCCCCCCATATTTCTCTCTTTCCCCCAAATTGATGATTTGCACTTCAAGGATGCCTTGCCTTTGAGCATATTAAATACTTTAAAATTTTAATCATGTTAAGCCTCCTCTGGGCTTTGGTATCTTGGCATGATGGAGCTGCAGAGAAAGGAAGGGATTTCTGTTGGAATGAATGTACCTCTGGGTGAAGTGTGTCTCTTTTGGTTGGCGAGGGAAGGGTTTTCTAGTATGTGAAGAATGGTCTCTCCTGAGAGACAGAGTGTGTAGCCCAGGACCCATTGTGTGTGCTCCCACACCCTTGGGAGGCAGGGAAGGCATTCTCGTAGGGCCTGACCAGGGCCTGTCCTGGTCACTTCCCCTTGCCTTTCCTCTGTGAGCGGGTGCTGCAGTCCCTGCCCTGAGGTCCAAGCTGGGCGCCTTTGGGTCAGGTATGGAGGGGGTTTCTAGGAGAGGGGTTGACCTCTTCTTAAGAGTACGGAGGGGCCTCACTTGGCTGGAGTGGGTATGTTTGTAGGGGAATATGAGAATGTACAATTGAAAGAGTTTGGGACTGAATCGTAAAGGGCCTTGAATGCCAAGCTGAGCTGACTTGTTGGTTCATTGTTTGATTGTCCATAGGGAACCACTGGTGTTTTTTGAGTTGGGCGGTAGACATTTAAGGAGAATGGCGTGGATCCATTTATTGGTACTAAGACTAGACTAGCTTTGTACCTCTTTCTGCTTAGTGACCTTTACTAATTTACCAAACCTCTCTGACCCTCAGTTTCCTCATCTTTAGAATAGGGATAGTTCTTATTGCTAAAGACTAGAGGCCCTTAGTAGCTGTTGGCAAATAGTAGGTGCTGAGTAGATGGTGTCTAGGCTTGGGTGCGGGGAGGGAAAAAGCCTAGGATCTTCTTGAAAATATATTGAACTGTCATCTTGTTCTTTAGAGGTTTTTTTTTTTAAGTCCTTCATCCATTCCTCCCAGGTTGATTTGGTTGGTTCATTTGGGCCGGTACCATGACCCTGAGTAACATCAAAGAGTGCCTTTTTGAGAAGTGGTCTGGGCAACATGCCAGCTCTCTTGTCTGCAGCTGTGGTGTCAGAGTGGGGCTCCTGTCTGTGGGAAGCCACCAGGAGAGTGGGTGCAGGACATATCTTTCTTTGGTGGTGGTTTAAACCAGTGGAGTGCCGCTGATTGTGTCCCTAAGTGGGGTTCCTGTGGTGAGGACGCCGGTCCCCCCCACAACCAGGCTCTAGGTGCCCCTTTCACCCTCCGCCTGCAGGCTTGCTCCTCCTGGCAGGAGGGAAGGTGGCTGTCATCACCCACATGTGGGAGGTGAGGCGGAACACAGTGGCTGCCGCGTGCTTTCATGGACATCAGCAGATCTGTGAGCATGTCCATGAGGGGTTGAGAAGGAGACCCAGGCCACACCCTGCCAGCTAGTCAGCTAAATTCCACTTGAAAGGAGGGTTTGGAGTTGAGATCGAGCATGCAGGAGTTGGGGAAAGCTACTGTACAGCCAGAGAATCTGACAAATGGCAAATCTGACAAAGTTTCTCTAGGGAAACTTTTTTCTAAAGAAAATATAAGTGTCACTCCTCTGGAGCGCCTTGGGGCTCACACATGACAGGAGCAGGCTGTGACCGATGGCGAGAGCTGAGGGGCTCTTTCCCCAGCCCCCTGGTGAGAGTAAGAGAGCCCACCGTCCCCAGCATGGAGCAGGCTGGCTTGCCTGGGCTCCATCCGGACCCCAGGGTGGGCTCGGGGCGCCTGGGGAGCTGTTAGTGTTGTGTGGAGGCTTCAGGCCCCTTTTGAGTCTCCCATCCCAACTTCTGATGAGAGGTGGGTCTCCTGTTTGGATCAGGGGAAGGGGTATTTGAGAAGAGGTCAGAAGGAAATGCCAGCCCACTCCAGCATTCTTGCCTGGTGAATCCCAGGGGCGGTGGAGCCTGGTGGGCTGCCATCTATGGGGCCACACAGAGTCGGACATGACTGAAGTGGCTTAGCAGCAGCAGCAGCAGCAGCAGAAAAACAATTGGGGTGGGGCAAGGGGAGACGTATATATAATTATGTATATGAAACTATATATTGTTTATAATTACGTGATTTTATATACACACACACACGTTCACACTCACAATTTATTGTTGCTGCCATTCATGTTTCTGACATCTCTAGGGATTGAGAAGTCACTTTGGGAAGATGCTGATTTCAAGACAGGCAGTGCCCTGCTGCCTAAACCTCTAGCAAATCCAGTGGCATTTGGCTTAGTGGAGGGAGGTGGTAGGCTGCCTGGGGCAGAGACCAGGCACACACAGGAGCTGACTGCCAGGTTCTGGCCAAGATCCTGAGGAGAAGGCAAGGTGTTCTGGGAGAAATCTGTGAACTCTCCTAGTGACCCAGCAGAAATCATGGGGTGAGAAAACAGCCCAAACTGGCCAAGCTCACGCCCCCTGTTTGTTCTTCCTCTTCTCTCCCCGTGACCCCTGTCCCTAAGGACAACCATGGCAAGGGCACAGAGGCTGGGTCCAGGAGGCCCTGCCTTGGGGGTGGATCAGGGAGCAGGGGTCCCGAGGGAAGAGCGGGGCAGGTAGGGGCAGAGGGGCTCCAGAGAGGGGTGCTCATTTAACATCCATACGGAGGGCTCCCACCATCATGAGCTATGTGACATGGCCATGGGTGTCCTTAGATACGCTGAGCATGGCTCCTGGAGAGACACTGCTTCAATCAGAGCAAGTGTTGGCCCAGCCTTTACTGCCCTGACCTGAAGGGTGGCCTCCCCTTGAGGAAGCCTTTGATTCCAGGTTGCTGCTGGGGATGCCTGTCCCACCACTGTGGCCTTGCATCCTCGCCACCACGCTGCCTTATGGTGTGGTTCCTTCGGGAGGACCTCCCAACACCTCCTCTGACGCCGCCTGGGTGGGACCCGGCATAGACGGGGAGCCCTCCTCCATGGGGAGAGTTATGTCGAGCGTGTTGGTGCCAGCCTCCTACAGACACTCCTGCACTCCAAGTAGAGTTGACCTTGTTTTCCTAACTGTGTGAGGATGCTCTGACCTTGGCCACGCACTTGACCTGAAGGATGAACCCCCAGTATGGAGGTTCTAGTAAAATTTGTCCAGTTTATCTGTCCAGTCAGGAAGGAGAGCCTCTCCCACAGGCATAAAGAGCCAACAAGTCGTTCCCTGAGGAGCACCGCCCTCTCCACCTCCCGAGCCCAGGCTCCTGCTTGCATCTGCCTCCTACAGGGCAGACTGAGGCACTGGGCATTTCTGCATTTAGTCATGACCAGTATTATAGGCCCAGGAAGTAAGTGTCATTTTGTACAGATTGGGTTTCTTAGCATGCCGGGACAAAGATGGCGGTGATTCATTGTGGCTGGATTTGAAAAAAACAAAACCGTCACATGGAATCTCACTCCTGGCCTTATATTCCGATAGCTTTTCTCGGCTCTGGGAGTCCTGCGCCCCTGCCCCCACTCTTACAGGGGCTACCTGGTCACTTGTGACTCAGCCTGCCCTTGGTCTGCCCACCTGGCCTCCCAGCGCCTCCCACTGACTACCTGGTCCTGCCTAGTGACTCTCTGGGAGGAGGAATGGCCTGGGCACCAGGAAGAGAGTTGCTGAATTTCCAGAGCCCAAACCAGGACCAGCATTTTGGCAGGGATGGGGACGCCTGGGGGCAGTGGTCACTCTAACGCAGGGCCCCTCAGCCTTGACACAGTCGGCATTTTGAACCAGATAACGTTTGTTGGGGGCAGGGGCCTCTCCTGTGCACTGTCGATATTTAGCAGCTTCTGCTGGATGCTCGTGGTACCACCCTTCTCAGCTGTGACCATGTCGACAGGCCTTACCAGGCATTCCAGGGGACAGGTTCGCCCTCACTTAAGAACTGTGGTCAGCATGAACTTGATTTTTTTTTCTCCCTGCGGGGTGGGGCCCTTGCTTTCCAGGCTTCCTTCCATGCGCTGCCAGTGCCCAGATCCTCTGATGGTGGGAAGTTCCTGGAAGGTGCTCTAGAGAGGATGCACCCCCAGCAATACTCCACAGGAGGCCATTCCGTTTAGCTCCTTTCTCCGTCCTTACCATTTGCTGTGTGAAATGTTTCCCGTGTTCTTGTCCTCAGGCCTCTGTCTGTCCTGAAGTCTCTGCTGCCTGTTGGCAGGAGCAGACACGAAAACAGCCTGTGGGCCCTTTCATCGATTCTTCTGATGAGTATTGCTTGAGACTTGCTGTGTGCCAGGCACTCCTCGGTGTTTGGGCTATAGCAGTGAATAGAACCGCAGAAGGCAATGGCACCCCACTCCAGTATTCTTGCCTGGAAAACCCCATGGATGGAGGAGCCTGGAAGGCTGCAGTCCATGGGGTCTCTGAGGGTCAGACACGACTGAGCAACTTCACTTTCACTTTTCATTTTCATGCATTGGAGAAGGAAATGGCAAGCCACTCCAGTGTTCTTGCCTGGAGAATCCCAGGGACAGGGGAGCCTGGTGGGCTGCCGTCTATGGGGTCCCACAGAGTCGGACACGACTGAAGTGACTTAGCAGCAGCAGTGAGTAGAACGGAGACATCATCTCAACCCCTGGGAAACTTTCACCTGGGGGGCAGTGGGACCAAACACAGTGATAGGTAGTGAAAAGACGTAGTGTGAGAAGGGGCTGAGTGCAGAGGAGAGAGGGGCGCCCCCGAGGGGTCAGGGGCCAGGGAGGGCCAGTTGCAGGAAACAGAGGGGCTGGTGCCTGCAAGCTGCAGGTTGAGCAGGTTTGAGCCAAGACCCAGAGCAGGAGCAACTCTAGCTTCAGTGTCTGACCTGCTGGGTGCGCTCTCTGTGCCTTGATTTCCTTTGCTAAATATTGAGCCTGTTTTCTTTCTGGGAGTCTGTGGCCTCTGGTCTGTCAGTGGTGGAGTTTCCTCCATCCTGTGGCAAGGTCAGGTCTTTCGCTCTTTTTTAAAAATTTTATTTAATTGAAGGATAATTGCTTTACAGTATTGCATTGGTTTCTATTGAACAGCAACATGAATCAACCTTAGGTTTGTTTACCCATGTCCCCTCCTGCTTGAACATCCCTCCACCTCTCTCCCCATCACACCCCTCTAGGTTGTTAGGGAGCTGGTTTGAGTTTCCTGAGTCATTCAGCAAATTCCCATTGGCTGTCTGTTTTACATATGGTAATGTATGTTTCCAGGTTCTCTCTCCATACCTCCCACCCTCTCCTTCTTCCCCCCAGCTGTGCCCACAAGTCTGTTCGCGATGTCTATGTCTCTGCTCTGCAAATATCAGTACCATCTTTCTAGGTTCCATGTATATGTGTTGGTATTTGATAATTGTTTGTCTCTTTCTCGGGCCTTTTGTTCTTGTTCCTCAAGGAGTCCTGGGTGAGGAGTGTTCTTCTCCTGGTGAACACAGAATGCACGCTCCAGTTCACCCTCTCCCGCCTCGGGCTGGGGGCCACGCTAGGTGCTGCAGGTTAATGTGTTGCTTGACTTTGTGGGCTGTGCTCATGCCACAGCCTTCGTGGTGTGATTTCTGAGCTCGTCTGCAGGGCTGGCTGAACTGGGTGAACATCCCCGTCCACTGTCAGGCTCACCACTCAATTAGTGGCTCCTTTGTAGAGTGGTCTCCACACACATCACCATTTAAGGAGAAGTCCCGCTGGGCCCTGTGCACCTGCTCCTGTACGGAGTTTCCACTGGGATATAGTCTCTGTGAGTTGCTGTGGGTGGGGAGGCTTGTGGTTTTCTCATCTGCAGGAAATAGGAGGTTAGGGGCCTGCCTGTCCCCGGGTTTTGGAGAGGTTGTTCTTGGCAATGGGGTTGTGTTGAAGCACTGTAATCTGTGACATTTGTAGGGAATTAAGTGGACATGTGATTTCATTGCCTGCAGCTCCTTTAGGGAGTTCTCAAGCAAGAGCATCAGCCGCTTTTCATAGTAGTTATTGGCATTCATGAGGGGTCTTGAATGGGGTCTTGAATGCCTTGTTGGGGTATGGTGTGTGCTGTGCTGCCAACATGTTTCTGGATAAAAAACCAGAACGTGGACATGGCTGCAGAGGAAAGGTCATTTTAAAGACTTCTGACTCAGGAGCCACCATTCAAGGTTTCTTCATCTCTGCATCAGGGGCTCGTCCAGAAAGGAAGCATGTCTCCTCCTGAAGGGTGCTGCTCCAGAAGGGGGACACACTTCAGACGAGTCACCCTGTGGGAACTTTAGAAGTAAAGGCCTGTGCTTTAGCGACACCCGTAAATGAATGCTGACTCCTGTGTGCGAAGATGTGTGACCATCCTGGATGCTGAGCTGGTTGGCCTGGTGTGGGAGGCCTTGGAGTCATTGTCCTGGTCCTTCCTACCTCAGGGGCTACCCCACTGACCTAGATTGTGAGCTCTTGCTCTGTGACCTTCAAGGCTTGTCCCCTTTCTCCATTCCCTACTCCCACTCTCCCACTCCCATCCCCCTGCACAGTAAGTGATGCACCTGTTTTCCTTCCTATCTCACTTCTGGTGACTACTGATGTGTCCCTGTGTCTGGAATATACCATTTTTTGTCAAATCTAAGATGCTCTTATTTGTAAAACCACTATCTTATGTACCACCTGGAAAGAAAAACAGTTTCCGTTGAACTGTGACATGGTGGTTTCTTATCAGTTAACATTTTTATTTTCTGCTTATTTAAAGAGCTCTTTTAGACTTAGATATCGATTTTTCCATTTATCACTCTTGTGCATAGATAAAAAGGAAAATATATGTGAAATACATCTTCCAGTGTCTGCTTTTTGCCTCAAAGATGTTTGTGTCTGTTTATCTGAGACAAGAGTCTTCTTCCTCTGTACCTCCAAGCTCTGGTGGACGCAGTGCTTCCTGAGGGCCCTGGGCTCTCACCGTCGCTTGGCATCACGTAGAGTTGGCCAACTTTTGACTCTTCTGGGAATTTTATCTAACTTCCCAATTCACCCTCCACTTGTGTCCCACTTGATTTTGTGTCTGGAGATTACATTGCTTTAGTATTGCTTCTGAAATTTTCTTCCAAGGCACTGGCCTGCATCCTGCAGACTCTGCTGCGGGTGGGTCTTGTGTTGGAGCAAGTGCTGGGCATGATGGTGTGTTACGGCCCAGGATAGAACTATCCCTATTCTAAAGATGAGGAAACTGAGGGTCAGGGAGGTTTGGTATGTTAGTAATGGTCATTAAGCAGAAAGAGGTAGAAAGCTACAGAGGCAGACATAAGATGTTGGTCACTGTGAGGTACACCTCAATCTCATGTCAGACCATGGAAATAAAGGGCATCTAAGAATTCATGATTAGAGCCTTTCTTTTTCTCATGTGTCAGTTACCTTCTTCTGTGAGATCCCAGCTCCAGGCCCTGGCCTTAATGAGGGGAAATGGTAGCCTCATCAAAATGTGTGCATTTACATCTGTTCACTCCCAGTCCCCAGAATCCTTGTAAACTGAAGGACTTCCTGCTTTTTATTTTTTGAGAGATGCACAGTTGATGAGCACCTTCGAAAGGTTTTTGAGCATTTCTGGCTGCGAGGTACCCTGTTGAGTGCTGGGGTCTGTGGATGTGAACATGGTGTTCTGCCACCCTTTAAGTTCACAGTTGCTCACCAAAATAACTAGAGAAAGACCTAAGAAATAATAATTAGGGGTAAGTTGAATAGGGACTGGATAGTAGATGGAATTTAAGGCATCATTATTAATTTTATTTAGTGGCAGTAATGGCCATGTGGTTATGTTTTTTGAAAATTCTTACCTTTTCTAGATATAAACTGAAGTATTTACGGACACAGTGACACTACCACTGTTGAAAAATTGTGAGGGAACAAGATTGACTGAGTGTGCCGTTGAATGACTGATGGGCACCCGGGGTTCATAATACTACTTTATTTTTGCCTACTTAGAAAATTTTATTTAAAAAGTTTAAAAATTTTATAGGTATATGTAACTTAAATTAGCAAACCAGCAGAAAACTAGTAATTTAAAAAAAGGAAATTAAGACTTTGTAATACAGTCAGTGAAGGTTTCTACTCCCAGTTTCCAGTAGCTGTGTGGGGGGGGTGTGTGTGTGGGCGGCGGGGTGAGTTTCCCCTCCACAACCAGTCAGTGCCCAGACCCCAGCTGAATGTCGTGCCATTCAGCCCAGTTCTGACACTGCCCACCTGGAAATGCATCGGGTCCTGTAGGCAAGGCCGCAGTCCCGCAGACTCCCCACGCCCCACACCCCCCTTCAGGTGCCAGTTGCAAGCCCAGATTGTCACCCGTGTTTCTGACCAACATGCTATAAATCAGAGGTTCCCATGAACCCCTTCTTGGGTTCAGTTAATTAGCTAGAGTAGAAAACCCATCTATTTACTAGATTACTGAATTGTTACAAACGATATTCAAGGATACAAGTTAAGTCAGGTGAAGAGACACGTAGCAGCAGCTGGAAGGTCCCAAACAAAGGTGCTTCTCCTCCTGGTGCTTGGGGCCCAGCCTGGTGGCACATGGACGTTTTCCAGTTCCCCAACCTGGAAGCTCTGCAGACTCTGTCCTTTTGGGTTTCTGGAGGCTTCACTCCATAGACACTATTGATCAAGTCATTGGCCATTGGTGATTGAGTCAAACTCCAGCCCCTCTCCCTCGAGGAAATCACGGGATGGGATTGAAGGTTGCACTCCTCTATTCATGGTTGATTCTCTTGCAACCAACCCCCATCTGCAGGCACTTCCAAAGACCTCCTTAGCCCAGCAGTGGTGGAAAGGAGCTTGTTGTGAGTAACAGGACAGCCATTTCACCTTGTGGATCAGAGGACAAGATACCAAGCAGAACAAAAGATGTTTCTGTGGCTCTTACTGCTCAGAAAATCCAAGGGTTTGGAGAGCTGTGAGTCAGAAATAAGGCCCAGGACAAAATATATATGAGAAATATATTTTTGTCATATGAATGATCAAAGTATATTTCTCATCAATTACAAAAACATAGTTAAAACACACATAAGCCTCTATATCTTTCTGTAATTTAGGAATATCCAGTGATGGTTCTTTTTAAAAGGATGCCTCAGAGGTCGCCTCAGACCCTGAATTGTCTACCTGTATCACCAGGAAACTATTCTTATGCTTGGTATCGTTTCTTCTCTAAGAATTCTCTGGAAATTGCTAGTTTTTTGTGAACCTTTTGATGGTAGAGTAGCAATTTAGGTAGTTTGGGAGACTGCTTACTTTTGGCCAGGTTGCTCAGTGGCCCAGAGATGCTGTCGCGCAGCAGCGTCTGGCGTGGATGTCTTACGACGCTGCCGACCCCTTCTTGTGCGACAGGCACCGGAGGGCGGAACACATGCTTATGCGTTCACTTATTGCAGGCAGCTTGCCTGCTGTCACAGGTGATCCACTTGAGCTGTGGTTGGTTTGGGAAGCCACGGTGGGAGACGTTTAATAAATATACAGTATTCCTTTTTGTTTCCCCCACAGGATATTATTGTGAAAGCCTCATGCTTTTCATTGTACTTGTATATGAGAGATTTTTGACAAATATATGATGTTGCATATTTTCTGTGGAGTATAATTCCTGGTGCTGCACATTAGTATCAGGGCTGTGGCCGAGAAGCCTGAAGCATTTTGAGCCGGGGGTCATCAGTTCTTCCTCCCTGCCTGTTTGCATGCCTCCTGCCCTCACACAGGCAGTGTTCTGTGGATGTAGCTGTGACGTAGCGTGGCTAGGGCTGGAATGTTAATATTCCCAAAGCTGCCCAAGATTTGGCTCTAGGGAAGGTCGACTGCAGTCATGCTGGTCTCAGAACCGCAGTCCCGAGTCGCCAGTAGGTTACAAATGGCAGGTTTCTGTCTCGCTGCTGCAAAGCTGCTGCTTCAGCCTGGAAGGTGCTGATTGCCTAGGCTGGTGATCACTCCTTAACCTTTACATCGCAAAGTGCTGATGTCAGGAGCCAGCCCAGGCTGTTCTTGGGTGGTCTGAGTTCCGGGCCTAAGGCTGGGCATCAGGAAGAAGGCATAGCTTGGCTGTCCAGACCTCACGGACAAGCCCGCAGAGGCAGATGAGGCCCCATGAGGCCTCCCTGTGCAGAGGCTGTTGAGGCTTGTCTTCTGTCTGTGCTTGCTGACTTAGGAGGCCCCCCATCAGTCTGCATTAAGAAGCTGTTACTTGGGTCTCTCTTGTTTTCCAAAGAAGCGGAATGTAGGTAAAGTATCCCCTCCATGGGCATGACTCCGACTTGGCATTAAGTGTTTATACTTAAGATAGAGTTTTCAGCTTAAAGAGTTTTTCTGCCTTACCCGTGGGGAATGCATGGTGGCATATTGCCCCAGAGGGATTTTCTGATCCCTGTTGGCCTGATACTCCTTCCTGCTATCCCAGGGGTGTTTGAAAGCCAAGATTTCCTAGTCCTGGGAGAGTTTAGCTGAGGCTTCTGCAGGGAGGGGGGCTGCTGTGTGTGGGAGTCTGGACTGCCTGTGGGATGAATCTGGTGCCCCAGGCCCCCACGTGTTGGGTTGGAGGGGGTGGTTCTGCCCACTTGGCTGGCCGAGTTCCTGTGCCAGTGTCCAGGTCTCTATGGGTAGCTGGGCAGCTTGACACACCTACACTGGGCAGATGGAGAGTATCCAGCTCATCCTGGCTCAGGGCACGGGTTTGGGGGGAGTCTGCAGGGAAGAGCCCAGGGCGATGCTGCCATCAAGCTCTTGGCTGGATGGGTGGCTGACCTGAGCTGTAATGCTGAGAGGACCCACAGGATGTGTTGCCCAGGGGCCACTGCCTGGGTTTGAATTCTGGCTTCTCTAGTTGGTTCTGTAAACTCAGGCAAGATACTCAGCCCCTCTGTACCTCGGTTTCTGCATGTACCATCTTTCCTTGTTCAATTAGAGCGGGCCCTGGTAGCCACATCGTAAACGTGGATGTAAAGTCTCATGGTGTCAGGGTGGGAGGGGCTCGTGCCCTTGGCTGGCTGGGCCATCCTGTCATTGACATCATCCTTCCCAGGCATCTGTGCCCACTGAGCCAGGCTGCCGACCACCTCCTCCCCCCGCCGCCCCCCCTCTGCCCCCCTCCCCCCCCCCACACTGTTTCAGCCAAGAGCCTCCTTTCCAGGAAGCACCTCCGCCTGCATGGACCTTGTCTAGGGCCTTCTCCCTGGAAGGGAGGTGCGGACAGGCAAGGGGTCTGCAGCCCTTGCCCCTCTAGTGAGGAAACAGCCCTGGAGAGGGTGGCTGAGTGCCTGGCGGGCCCCGAGTCTGCGGAGGGAGAGGCAGCAAGCTGTGGGCCAGAACTTTGCCACCCCCGCCCCCACCAGGACATTGTTTCCCAATTTATCCCTTAGTCTCATGTCTTTAAAAATCATACAAGGATGTGGTTTTTAACTACGTGACTGTGTAATTAAGTTTTAAAAACTCCTAATTGGCAACTGTTTTTTTCTATATCTTGAGCTGTTATTATCTGAATACAGCATGTTATTTGAAAACTTTCCCACAAGATTTTAATTAGTAAGCATTCCTGTAGTCTCATTAGTTCAGTTTCTGACTTGCTTTTGAAACTAGGTGAGTGACAAGTGGCGACGAGTCAATAATCGCAGCAGACACCCCTGTGAGGGCAGGACTAGTTCTGTTGATTAGAACAGTGTACATGTGGTTTCTCTGATGCCTCTAATTAAGGTACCTTAGAACTAGACTGCAGATTAATAGACATGCTGTGTGATGATTTCAAGACGAGTGATCCACCTGGAAACGTGAACTTCGGTTATGGTAATCGAAGGAGGCTGGCTCTGACGTCAGACCTGGGTTCGAATCCTGCTGGTACTGCCTATTACCCTCGCTGTGTTTGTCTGTGGGGAGGGAGCTGATAGAAATGAGTGAGTTGGTGGGGACGATGCTGGTGCAGATTAATGAGGGTTCCTTTAATTTCACTGGCATGTGTACTCACTGTTCTTTTTCACAGATGCTTCGGGGGCCACTCTGGGCTCCTCTGAGGGGCGGGGGGGCCTTGCTGGGAGCAGACATCCAGGTGGAGGGTAACTTCATGATGTGAATTGGTGACTAGGATATGAATCAGGACGGAACCCCTGGGAAGACGCTCTCTGCCTTCTGTGTTCTGTCTCCCTCTCTCGGGCCTGTGGAATCGCTGTGGACCTGGCATGCTTCATTTTTGCCCAAGTTGAAGTTTTGGTGCTGAGTGGGGCTAGATATGTCACATTTGGATTACATTTGAAGATAGATATTGTAATTGGCCAAAGTGTAGTATACGTTCCCAGGGGCACCAAGAGCAAAGCAGACCTAATGGATTAATGGGCGTGGAGGAGCTGATGGGATGGTCATTTCATGGGTGTCTGGCTTCAAGTCCTGCCTTTTCAGTCCATAGACGTTCTGGCTGCCAGCTTCTCCTGAGGCTGTGGAGCTGACCCTCCTTGTGGGGTCCCCTTGCTCCATGCCCCACCCTTCAGTGTGAGCTGGGGGATGGTCTGGCTCTAATATCTTCTGTATTTCCTGTGTTACTTAATTACTCCAGGAATGGAGTGTTGGAGCTGTAAGAAGGAAGGTGTAGTTTTAGGTCTGTACACGTAGATACAGTGGATGAAACCTAGAAACCTAGCCATTGCCTAAGCTGACAGCCGGGAAACCACATACACAAATCACATTTAAAGTACTAATTAGGGAGCCAGGATGAGGGAGCCGGGAGCCAGGCTACGAGGTGACTAAAGGTCACTGGCAACCCTCTGACGCTTGCAGCACATTAAAATGTTGTGAGATTTAAAATCCCATTTTAAGACACTGGTCTTTCCTTGAAAAAGCTGTCTTAGCTGTTAAGTGATACCCAGAGAACATAAACGAAGGCGGTCGGCATTCTGCATGTGGTTTCTTCTGACTGCTGGCTGGGGGCATGCTGCGTGTTTGCTTGGTGTCTCTGGGATGATTGGAAGCGGCTATAACTGCATGTGCTTGAAGATCCCCATGGCATCTCTCAGCCCTTCCCCTGTGCAGGGCCCCGCTGCCCCATCCTCTGATCTGTCTGTGACAGAGGGGAACAGTGCCTGAGACAAACAGGGAGAGGAGCCGGAGCCGTGGCTGGGCCTGATCTCTGCTCGACCAGCCCTTGAATATTGGGCCACGTGCGTGTGGAGTGGAGGGTCTGTATCTCCAGATCCTGCTGATCCAGCAGAGAATGGGGCTTATAGCCCCGCACCTTCCCATGTCCCTCACCAAGTGCCACTGTTGACACCAAAACTCCCCAGCCAGCTGCACACTTGCATCCAGTAGACCAGCGGTCACCAAACTTTATGACACCAAGGACCAGTTTTGTGGAAGACAGCTTTTCCACAGACCAGGGGGATGCTAGCAGTGGGGAGCAGCTGTAAACACAGGTGAAGCTTCTCTCATTTTCTCATTGCTGTGTGGCTCAGTTCCTCACAGACCAGGGACCAGTGCTGGTCTGTGTCCTGGGGTTTGAGGATGCCTGTGGTAGATTGAGCATCTTGAGGGCCAGCACCTGCTCAGCTCCTCCCCTTCCAGCCCTCCTTCCTTACAGAGATTCATCAGTAGCCAAGGTGTACCAGCCCAAGGGAGGCCACAGTGGGTGAGGCAAATGAGGGTCTGGGAACATGCATTCTGAGTGGGACTAGGGTTAGGGGCCACCAAGGCAGTGTCAGATAGCTCTACGGGGAGCTCCACAGAAGCTCATCAGAAAGGACTGAAGAGGGCATATTTGAGGGAGAACTAATGTCTAGAAGGGTATGCTGGAAGACTGTCCAGGCGTGGAGAACGTCATGTGCAAAGGTGCTGGGGCCAGGTGAACTTGATGTGCTTGTACAGTGTAAAGCAAAAGGGTCAGCAAATGAAAGTGTGGTGGACAAGGGCCCCACAAGGTCAGAGAGTGCTCAGGGCATGGTTGCATTCAGGGATTTATCTGTGCCAGTCACCGTATTCCCTGCATGTGGCCTGGCACCCAGCACACTGTAGAGGCTGTGGTTGGTATTTTGTCAGCTTTAAGATGAGACTGAAATGGGTGGAGTCCTGGTGATGACAAGGGCCTTGAGCCTGGGCTCAGTGAAGGGTCTGCTGCCCTTGTGAGGTAGCCTGGCCCTGCTTCCCTCTCCCTGGACTTGGCTTCTTCTCGGGGACTGACCCAGCCTGGCATTGGCAAGTCACTGTGCCACTTTCATGCAAGTGAAAGCTTGCTCTTTGGTAACGTCTGTTGAAACGCATGATGCGACCTGTGAAGGGTTTGAAGTTGACCTCCTAAGTTCAGGGAGGAGCTTGGGTGCCCCAGATACGTGCTGAGTGACTGCTGAGGTTTGTCCACCTTTGTGAGTTGTAGAGAACCATTGATAGGATTTATTGCAGGGCTTGGTGTTCTGAGGATGTGACAGAAGACAAAATTATGTCCTCAATTATTTAGGGAGTTTGGAGGCACTGATGGCATCTGGAGTCATTGGAACAAGAATTCAGTGAGAGTGGATGCATATCACTACCCTGTGTTCAGCTGTCGTTAGTTCAGCAGTGGTTATTCTCCTAGTGCGTTGGTGGTGGTAGTGGGGGTGGGGAGGGCGGAAGGCACAAATCAAGGGGAAGGTAGGGTGGGCAGCAGAGGAGCATAGGAGGGGGAAGACTTTCTGCGGCAGGACAACTCACACGATGGACACTGGGCTTTCTGTGTCTTACATTTTTGGGGGTTTTCTTGTTGGTCAGGGAGGAAAACGAGTTGTGAAATGAACAAGTTTCTTTGTGTGCTCAGAGATTTCTTTTCCTTTCACCCTTGCTCCTCCTCCTTCGTTTCACCCCTGCGCAGAACAGACTTTTGCAGAAATGAAGACTCAGTTGCAGCCTGGCTTACTGGGCAGGATCTCTAGGAGAGGTTCAGGGGTTGTCATTAGTAAAGGCTGTTTGGCACATAGCTGTCTTCCCAGCTAAGTGTCTGCCCCTGCAGGGCCTGGTGGAGCTGGAGCCTGGTTCCCTGAATCCTGTCTCAGCCCTCCTTCCTGCTGTGTCTCCACACAGCTGTCTTTTCAAGGCTCTGTCACCTCATCTGTGAGGTGGAGACAGAAGGCTTTTGGGGCCGTTACAAGGGTTAGATGAGGTGTTGCCTCTCAGGCACTTATCAACCCTGTGCCCATCAGTAGAAAGTGTTCTGTACATTGGGTGGGGGCTGTGGATGTACGTGTGTGTGCATGCTTGCCCCTTAACTCAGCTGCTGGAAAGTCATTTTATGTCTGCAGCTACACACACACAGACTTGTGCACACACATGCAAACACATGCATGCATCTTTCCTTCTTCCTGGCCAAAAAAGGTGTACCTGGCACACTTCATTAGAAATGTGAAGTTGTTTTGTGGAGCTCAGCACATTTCCTTCCATCTCAGGGAGCAAGGTGTTTCACCTGTGAAGGTGCTGGCGGAGGTGGAGGTGGGGTTACACCTGGGCCCTGAGCAGGCCGCTTTGAACCCAGCACACCCTGCCCTGGGGAGCAGGGACCCGCCAGTTGGAGCATGCTTAGTGTTCATATTTTAAAAACTGTCTAATCTCATGACCAATGCTAACTACTGAATCTCACAAATGAAGTATTTGCAGAGTGAAGGGGTTTGCTTGTAGATTGCTCTTGACTTGCTGCATTAAAGGGAAATCTCAAGGATTGTTGTTTACAATAAAAGTAATGATCAGCATATATGGCAATGACTTGTTTGGAGCTTAAAGGAAATGCAACCTCCTTCGGGACTGAATGAATATCAGGAGTGGCCTGAGGTTTTCAGTAGTTGAGCAGTCTTGGGTTTCATTTTGCTATCTTAGTTTAATCTAGGTGGGGTTGGTTTGTTTTCACTGTAGTTTTGAGGGAGGAGGTATGATCCTATGTGTGAGGGTCAGTGACCATGGGGATGTAATTCTCAAGGAAAACTGATCAAGTACCAGCTAATCGAAAGCATCAGGAACTTTTTCATGATTAGAGGACACAGATTGTCAGCCACTCGGGGGAAATGAACAAAGCCATGCCTTCCAGTCTGCTATGGAATTGGTGGGTGATGCTCAGTGCCCTGCGCAACACCCTGACTGTTCCCCCACAGCCCTGCACATGCCCATTTGAGTGAGGGCAGAGGCTCTCCATCAGGGACCCATGCCCAGAGCCGAGACCCTCGGGGAGCATCAGGTGGTGCAGGCTGGGACACAGGAGTTGGGGGGTTCCCATGCTTCTGAGGTTCCTGGATTTAGGCTGATTCCTCTGTTGGGGAATAATAAACTACATAGAGTTTACAGATGCTGGAAGTGGGTTCTCCAGGAGGAAGTTGATGTTTTGTGTCTGTTTTCTTTACTTCTGTACAATTATGTTTATCTAACACATTTGTGGAAACCTTTGAGGCTTATATGATTATTTTCTTCAAAAGCCCTGGTCAGTTTTTCAGTGTGTAAAGAGAGGCCAGTGAGCTATTTCAGGTAGAATTTTGACAGAGAATCACCCTGGGTCTCAGGATTTCATAGGTTTGGAAACTCAATGTTATTAGTTCACCTAGGAGGTTATCCACCAAAGTCTGGGGTTTCCATAAACCACAGCTGTAAACTGTTGGTAAATAAGGATAGCATTCATAAATTACTAATGGAGCTGAGCCTGGGTGAGAAGGCACATGTGCTGGGTGACAACTGTGTTCTCATAGGTGAGCTTCCCTCCCTCTGTGGAAGTTTGAGGAATCGGCCTTCACCCTTCTGGGGATATTTCTGTGCATGGAATCAATACCCTTTCCCTAGGGTGCTGAAGAGATTCATTTTTCAAAAAACTCAGTGTGCAGTGTATTAAACTGTTGTCTCAGCTCCAAGTCCTTGGAGACTCTGCTCTGTGCCACCAGAGCTAGGACTCTGCACTGCACGTTTGTGCCCTGGGGGAGGTGTGGTCCAGGGGCAGCAGAGTGGGAGGCAGAGATTGGTCCTCCCTGCGGCTCCCTGCAGCCCCATGAACCCGTCTCTGTTTCTGCTGCCGTGAAGGCTCTGGTGTGTCCTTTCCCAGCATGGACAGAAACAGCCTCACTGCTCCCCACCCATCCTAGATACCTGTCACCAGCTGAGCAGCCTCCTTGCTCAGGGGTGGCCTCAGGCCCCTTCCTCGTGAGTTTGTAGGGCTCGCTAATTCCGCTTCTTCCTGGGTTCCCTCCATCCCGGGGTGGTGGCTGCTTTCTGCACTTGCCACCTGACTGATGCCTTGGAGTTTTCTTTGTGCCCTGTCAGTTACCTGCTCAACAACCTGATAAAGCCTCTATTTAAAAGCTTGTCCATTTTCTGAATTCTAGAAGTTGGATCCTGACTGTTGCACCTGACTTTCTTCTCAACATTCTTCAGTAATCTGTCAACAGAACTGTTTCCCCCCAAAATGTATTTTGCTGAATTATATCATAACCTATCTTACACTCCTTGGATTTTTTGCTTCAGTTTCTCAGCGAATCTGCGACTCTGTCTTCTCATCAGCTACGTTTGTAGATCGTCGCCAGCTAGAGTGAGCGATTTCCTAGAAAGATTGCCACAGATGGCTCGTGTCATTCATTCTTTTGGTTCTTTTTAGCTTTATTTTGGGAGGGTGACATTTTACAACCTTACCTCCAAATTCTGTGTCCATTACACAAGAGCTCTGAAATTTCCTTCCACTTTTAGATGATGGCTGTTGTGTACTTAAGCTATGTATACTTTTGAAAAGATTCGAGGTACCTTATCTGAAAAAGCATATTATGTGTAAACAGATTTGTTAAAGAGTTTAAAAATTTGAGGCCATATGATGGGGGGAGGACAGGGAGAAGGAGGAGAAAAGGATGAAGAAGGAAGTGTGAAGGGTGCCAGCTCCGAGTTTCATCCCCCAGTAAGTCCTGGGGTTGTTCCCATCTGTGTGAATCCGCTCTTCAGTGTAACCCTGTGTAATCCCAGTGGGGACTGTTATCCCCATTGACAGCAGAGCCCCAGCCCCGAAGAACTGCCAAGTAGAGCTCCAGTGTGCGTGCTTCTCGGCAGGTCTGAGTCTTGGTAGCTGAAGCAAATGGAAACTGTGGTGGGTTGCATAGCTCTCATTTTCTAATAAAATGAAGCATTTCTTGTGAAAATTGACATGTTCTTAGCACACAGACTTGATAAGACTCTCATAGATTTCAAAAGACTCCAAGACTTCTAATCTCAAAGACTTTCCAATGAGAATAGACTCACTGGAAAAGACCCTGATGCTGGGAAAGATTGAAGGCAGGAGGAGAAGGTGATGACAGAGGATGAGATGGTTGGATGGCATCACCGACTTGATGGACATGAGTTTGAGCAAGCTCTGGGAGTTGGTGATGGACAGGGAGGCCTGGCGTGCTGCAGTCCATGGGATTGTAAAGAGCTGGACACGACTGAGTGACTGAACTGAACTGAGACTTCAAAGATCATTGAGCATCATAATGGATAGTGTCCGTTGTGGGAAAAATTATTGAATACTAGGTGCTGGGATGCAGATGTGGCCTTTTATTTTGATCAGTTCCTGAAGCGGAGGTGGGAACCCCAGGTTGTTGCTGTGTGAAGGCATGTCTGAGCAGAGGACGCGATGCCCCCTCCATGGCCAGACCTGCAGCTCTGACCTGATCAAGGGCGCATGGGTTGTGTCCCTCAGCCTCCAGTCACCTCACTCAGCAGGGACAGCATGATGTGTTGCTAAGAGGTCAGGCTTTTGAGAAGTGGATTTGAATCTGCCCTGCACCATTTCTGGCCATGTGAGATACTTAAACTCTCTAACCTTAGCTTCTCCACTTATTAAATGGGAGCAGTCTCAGCCTTACTGTACTTAGGATGGAATACGTGTGCTTCCCTCAGAACATCTAGAGAGTTTGGCTTAAAGGAGTTTATATGGTGAACTAAAGCTATCAGAAGAGGAGTAGTCAGAGCCAGACAGCTTAGGGAGGGGAGATGAGAGGGGGCTGTGAGGCTGACCCTGAATGTGGGTACAGGTGTCTGGCTCTTGTTTCCACGGGTCTGCACGGGGCTGCTGCTTCCCCCTTTATAGATAGGAACAGGCTGAGACACACACAGCCTGCCCTGCGTCAGGGGTGCCCACATCCATCAGCCTTCTGGAGGTGTCCTTGCCCAGTGGCCTTGGGGGTGTGACCCCAGGCTGGTGCGGCCCTGCCCTGAGAGGCCTGGCAGCTGCCCTTCATTCTCCTTGGAGCCGAGCTGCTGGGCTGTGAGATGTCTAGGTCACTCTGCTAGAAAAGGGAGGCTTGGAGCTGCCGCGGGGGGGACAGGCAGGCTGTGGTATGGGAGACTGGGCAAAAAAAGGGCCCTGTGCCTGCCAGGTGCCCACTCTGGTGCCCTGAGAGGCACTAAACCACTGCTGTGTTAGCCACTGGCTTCTTGCAGGAAGGTAGCTGGCGAGGCCACGTGTTGAAAGGTATTTGCCTTAGTCCCTCGTGTCACTGAGCTGAGCCAGCTCCTGCCCAGCTTGCTTTCCATCTTAAGACTATATGCCAGTCTGCATGTGCAGTGTCTTCTCACTGTGGAAAATAGTGCTGTTGCTAAATCGTGTCTGGTTCTTTTGTGTCCCCATGGACTGTAGCCCACCAGGCTCCTCTGTTCATGGATTTTCCCAGCAAGAATACTGAGTGGGTTGCCATTTCCTTCTCTGGGGGTCTCCCCCCGACTAGGGATCGAACCTGTGTCTCCTGCTTTGCAGACAGATTCTTTACTGCTCAGCCACCAGGGAAGCCCCTAGGATGTGCCAGGTTAGGTTGATCCATGGCAGAAATTTTTCCCTTTTAAGAGGATTTTAATTACTGAACCAAACGGGTTAAAGATGTACTGTGTGTGATAATTATGACTAAAGAACTCCTGTTCATTGCAGATCAGTCATTTGCTTAAGTGATTTCTATGTGGTGTTTGTTAATATGTGAATCTTGTCACTGGAGGATTCAGAGGAGCACGTAATGGCTGCTTATTGCTCAGGGCAGAAGGTGATGCCCAGGGCAGAAGGTGGCACCCAGGCCTCTAGTCCTCTCCCTCCCTCCCTCCTCTTGCTGGGACCTCTTTAATGTTTCTGCATTTGACCCTCAGCTTACTTGAATTTTTTTTCCATTAGGCAAATTAGTCCTTATTAATTCCCAATTAACTCCGGTTTTCTAGCCCTGGGGGTGCCTGGTTGAGAATTACTGTCCATGCTGAGTCTCCTTAATACCCCTTCATTTATTTCTTCTCAAAGATAGAATCGATTTGGTCTGAAGTATGTGCAGTCACAGAATCAGAGAGACTTGAAAGCTCGAAGACATCTTTTCTTTTGGGTTTTAATTCACGCAGAGGTCCTCCAGTTCAGTAAAGACGTTCCTTTAGCAACAGATGGTAAACAGATTCTGCAGAGTGAGTAATTCCTTCATTTCTGTCTGAATGGTTTGTTTAGAAGCAAACAAAATGATTCCCACTTCCTATTAAACTTGTGAGAACATCAGAATTATACTAAGTTACTGTCCAAAGCTGTGGCTGGGAACAGGGAAGGAAAGGAACCAAAAATGAAAGGGCTTGTCTGGCATTTCACAACTCAGACCCAGGGTCATGGGAGACTAGTGTACATTAAACTCTTAATTTAATGAACCATTAATCCAAATTGTTAAAACACTGTGTATTTTACTCGGTAGGTATAATTTTTTATCATATTGACATTATCACTTTTCAGTGAACCAAGTAAATTTCCTTACTTTTTATATTTTCTTTTAAAAATTATTTTAAAAATTTTAAATTGTGGTAAAATATACCTAACATAAAATATTCCATCTTAACTATTTTTAAGTGTCCAGTTCAGTGGCATTAAGTACATTCACATTGTCTTGCAAACATCACCATCATCCATCTCCAGAACTTCATTTTGTAAAACTGAAACTCCATCCCCTTTAAATACTAACTCCACCCCAACCTGGTCCCTGGCAACCACCACTCTACTTTCTGTATCTATGAATTTGACTATTAAAGGGACCTCATATGAGTGGAATCATAGAATATTTGTCCTTTTGTGATCGATTTACTTCATTTAGCACAACATCTTCAAGGTTTGTGATGTAGTGTGTGTTAGAATTTCCTTTTTAAGACTGAATAATATTTCATTGTATGTATCCATTCATCATCTATTGATGGATAATTGTATTAACTCTACCTTCTGGCTATCGTGAATGCTGCTATTTCTTATATTTAACATGAAGATGAAACATAATTTAATCTATCCTTGATATCAGCAAAATGTAAAACATCACATGTACCAAATATACATTGAATCATTAATACTTAACTGGTTGGTAGTTTAGGGCAACTTTTTCATTTCTGAGTCTTTAGCTTTGGCATCAATAAAATAGATAACAATACTAATTCATCTTAGGTTTCAGGGATCAAAAATGAGTTAATATGTATGAGTGTATATTATAAAAAAAGAGTATGTAATTCTTAGTAGTTAATACCAGAATAACTTCTGAATTTTCTTCTTTGCATTCTGGTAAGTAGATATTTTTAGTAAAGATTTGGCATAACTTCATTCTTCTGGACGGAGAAGGCGATGGCACCCCACTCCAGTACTCTTGCCTGGAAAATCCCATGGACGGAGGAGCCTGGTAGGCTGCAGTCCATGGGGTCGCTAAGAGTCAGACACGACTGAGTGACTTCACTTTCACTTTTCACTTTCCTGCATTGGAGAAGGACATGGCAACCCACTCCAGTGTTCTTGCCTGGAGAATCCCAGGGACGGGGGAGCCTGGTGGGCTGCAGTCCACGGGGTCGCACAGAGTCGGACACGACTGAAGCGACTTAGGAGCAGCAGCAGCAGCAGCAGCAGCATTGTTCGGGAAACTTTATACTCTTTTTAGCACAAACTTGAACTGTTTGGGGTAGTTTGTGGGATTGGGGATTTGCAGGCATATCTAGCTTCTCTGGGGTCAGTGTGCTCCCACAGAATCTATGTCCCATTGGGAATGGCCTTCTTTCTTCCCTGTCTCTTGGTCTGTCTGCTCCTCCCAGGTGTGGGGTCTCCGCTATGGGACAGCATCTCTTTAGACTGTATGCACATGAACTGTGTAGCTTGTGGATTTGCTGTGTCCATTTTCAGGATGTACTTACTGAGCACTGACTGTGTGCTGGGGTGGCTTGAGATGTGGTGGTGGGGGAGACATTCACCCCAGAGATGGGTCTTGGGGGGGTGGCTGGAATGCTAACTGAAGTGGTGTCTACACCCAGTCGTTCAGTGACTCTGCCCGCCATACCCTGGCTTAGATGCTCCCAGACTGTAGAATCGCCTCCCCGCGGAGGAGAGGAGTCTATGATTTCCTCTGACCACATGCTTGCTTTCTTTCTTGGGAGAGCTGCACTCCTGGTGCATCAGATCCACCAGTGTGCTTTGATGCTGGCTCTTCCGCAGAGCACAGGCGGGCACCGTGTGCTGGGGAGTAGGGGCTACTGTGGACTGCTGCAGTCTCGCGCCCCTGACCTGCTCACCCAGTTCTCATCCCTGTGAGCAGGCAGGTGCCCAGGCTGGCTGTGATCCCCAGAAGCCAGCCCTGGTGACCTGGAGCGGAGCCCGGGTGGGCGGGGATGTGTGTCCGGGGCCCAGCAGGTGGCGGCCACTGTCCCTGGTTTTCTCAGGCAGTCAGGAGCCTAGTACGTTCATTGCTGCGAGTTTCTCGAGATCAGTAACATTCCATTGTGTTTCTGGAGCGTCCAGCGAGTCCACACAGCTCTGTTGCTGGGGCCACCCGGCATTTTTCATCGTTAACCATCCTGTGAGGTATAGGTGTTACTGACCTGATTCTGCAAATGAGCAGGTACAAATGCTGAATAACTTCCTCAGGGTCACGTGTTCCTAAGTCAGAGAAGTGTGATTAAAAGACCAGGAGGACTTTTCTCTGCTCTCCGAGCTCTGATGCCCGGGAGGTGCCAGCTGGAAGCAGGCTGGGGCTCAGCAGAGGGTGCGAGGCTGAATATTCTGTCCTTTGTTTCTGGAAGGAAACTTTTTCCTCTCTACGTTTTGATGGCTGTCAGGTAAGCTTCCCCAGGGTCATGTCCCGGAATCCCTCTGTGGGGCCCTGCAGATGGCTCTGCACATCCTGGCCTTTCTCTCAGGCCTGGTGCCTACAGGAGGGCAGTGTCGTTCCTGATGTGCTCAGCTTCTGTCTGTTCTTGGGTTTAAGGCATCGGATTCCAAGGAGCTGCTTCACCCCTAGCATCGCTGAAGCTGGAGTGAGTACTTAGCATTGTCCTTACCCCACCAGGCCCGCAGCGCCTCAAGGGCAGAGCCTGTGATTTATCTGTTGACACATCCCAGCTGCCCACATGGTCTTTGGAGAAGAGCAGGGGTTCCACATCTTGTTTGTTCAATGAACGATTTAAAAAATGAAGGCTCAAGTCCTAGAAGTAGTTTTAAGTTGCTAAGATTCCAGGGACTCCATCACTGTATGCTAAATTCTAAGGTTTAGTTAATATACCTCAAATGGTTTCACAGAACATCCAAGAAGCTTCCTTGTTCTGCACCTACTGTGTGCCTCCTACGGACACACCTCCTCCAGCTATTCCTACAAATGCTGGCGCCACCTAGCATTTCTTTTCACCATTAACCATCCTGTGAGGTGTAGGTATTACTGACCTGATTCTGCAAATGAGCAGGTACAAATGCTGAATAACTTTCTCAGGGTCAGACATTCCTAAGTCAGAGAAGTGTGATTAAAGTGCAAGGCTGCCTCACTTCACAACCTGTGTGTATATACACATATCCACAGGCATGTGTATGTACACATTCAGAAAGTGTCTGGGGAAGTATGCATGTATACACAAACCTGCACACACCCCACCTGGTGTGTGACGCGTTTAGGAAGTGTAGGGGGAGAAGTATACGTGTACAGTGTATGCATGTGTGTACGTATGTACACATATATATGTATGTGTATGTGTGTATATACGTATGTTTCCCCGACACTTCTTAAATATGCAATACATAAAATATGTGTGTGTGTATGTGTATATATATGTGCATGTATGTATGTACATATGTGTATGTTGTGAAAGTCGCTCAGTTGTGTCCGACTCTTTGCAATCCCATAGACTATACAGTCCATGGAATTCTCCAGGCCAGAATACTGGAGTGAGTAGCCTTTCCCTTCTCCAGGGGATCTTTCCAACCCACGGGTCGAACCCAGGTCTCCTGCATTGCAGGCGGATTCGTTACCAGCTCCGCCACAAGGGAAACCCACATGTGTATATGTGTGTATATATAACCCATCTCCCACTTGCTAAATGTGTCACACACCAGGGGTGCCTCATTGCAATTCTGACTTTTGCAGTAAATGTTGAATGAGCATCCTCCCTGTCTTTTGCTTCCTTGGAGAGGCTGGGATGCTTGGTCAGTTCCATCAGAGCTCCCTGGAGGCTGGCCGCTCTCACATGCACTTCCCCACTCTTGATATATCAGATGCCAATGTGTTTGTTGAGCAGAAAATTTTAAGCCTGCAGAATATACTCTCAGTTTGTCAAGATATATGCAACATGCCTTTCTTAGACTACTTAAAGGATCCTTGACATCCTGGTGGTGTTTTAACAAGTGTTCAGGTTCTGGTTAGCAAAGCTCAGGACCAGGAATGAAAGTTTAATAAACAACATAAGGGCAATGGAAGAAAAATGTGTCGTAAGTGGAACTGTGGGTTCTATAAATCTGTGATGGGTTATCATTCCTGCTGTTTTGTGTGTGATGATTCCAGTTGCTCCTGAGAATTTTCATCTCCTCCCTCATGTAACTCTGTAATGTGGACACCTTTCCTGGTCCTTTGGAGTGGAGTGTGCTGGAACTAAGGATCGAAGCCTGTAGAAGAGATTTAGGGTCAGCTTCCTCATCTCCCATTCTGCCCCTTGGCCAGACAGAAGTACACAGTGGATGGAATGAGACACTGCTCCTAAAATGCACCTTCCTTGTTGCTCTCCGCCTGCATGCTTGCTTGGCAGGCACAGTTCCCCCTTCCTGCGAGCCGTATGCATTGTGTAAAGTGCAAAGACAAATCCTCTGAGGGGCTGATTTTAGGTGCTAGTACACTTTAAGGGTATCTCTTCACGGCTGCTTCAGCTAAGCGCAGCCGCTGCTCCTTGCCTTGGATGAGGGGTATCTCCTCGCGGCTGCCCCTCCTGACCTTGAACGTGGAATAGCTCCTCTCAGCCCTCCTGTGCCCATGCAACTGCTGCTCCTTTGACGTGGGGTTGTGCTTTGCTGGAGTAGCCGTGAAGAGATACCCCACGTCCAAGGTAAGAGAAACCCAAGTAAGATGGTAAGTGTTGTGAGAGGGCATCAGAGGGCAGACACACTGAAATCATAATCACAGAAAACCAGCCAATCTGATCACATGGACCACGGCCTTGTCTAACTCAATGAAACTAAGCCATGCCGTGTGGGGAAACCCAAGATGGATAGGTCATGGTGGAGAGGTCTGACAGAATGTGGTCCACTGGAGAAGAGAATGGGAAACCACTTCAGTATTCTTGCCGTGAGAACCCCATGAACAGTATGAAAAGGCAAAATGACAAGATACTGAAAGAGGAACTCCCCAGGTCGGTACGTGCCCAATATGCTACTGGAGATCAGTGGAGAAATAACTCCAGAAAGAATGAAGGGATGGAGCAAAACCAAAAACAATACCCAGTTGTGGATGTGACTGGTGATAGAAGCAAGGTCTGATGCTATAAAGAGCAATATTGCATAGGAACATGGAATGTTAGGTCCATGCTGCTGCTGCTGCTAAGTCGCTTCAGTCATGTCTGACTCTATGTGACCCCGTAGGTGGCAGCCCACCAGGCTCCCCTGTCCCTGGGATTCTCCAGACAAGAACGCTGGAGTGAGTTGCCATTTCCTTCTCCAGTGCATGAAAGTGAAAAGTGAAAGTGAAGTCACTCAGTCGTGTCTGACTCTTAGCGACCTCATGGACTACAGCCTACCAGGCTCCTCCGTCCATGGGATTTTCCAGGCAAGAGTACTGGAGTGGGGTGCCATTGCTTTCTCCGTGTTAGGTCCATGAATCAAGGCAAATTGGAAGTGGTCAAACAGGAGATGGCAAGAGTGAACATGGACATTCTAGGAATCAGTGAACTCAAATGGACTGGAATGGGTGAATTTAACTCAGATGACCATTATATCTACTACTATGGGCAGGAATCCCTTAGAAGAAATGGAGTAGCCATCATGGTCAACAAAAGAGCCCGAAATGCAGTACTTGGATGCAATCTCAAAAATGACAGAATGATCTCTGTTTGTTTCCAAGGCAAACCATTCAATATCATGGTAATCCAAGCTTATGCCCAGCCAGTAATACTGAAGAAGCTGAAGTTGAACAGTTCTATGAAGATCTACAAGACCTTTTAGAACTAACACCCAAAAAAGATGTCCTTTTCATTATAGGGGATTGGAATGCAAAAGTAGGAAGTCAAGAAACACCTGGAGTAACGGGCAAATTTGGCCTTGGACTATGGAATGAAGCAGGGCAAAGGCTAATAGAGTTTTGCCAAGAGAATGCACTGGTCATAACAAATACCCTCTTCCAACAACACAAGAGAAGACTCTACACATGGACATCACCAGATGGTCAACACTGAAATCAGATTGATTATATTCTTTGCAGCCACAGATGGAGAAGCTCTATACAGTCAGCAAAAACAAGACCAAGATCTGACTGTGGCTCAGATCATGAACTCCTTATTGCCAAATTCAGACTGAAATTGAAGAAAGTAGGGAAAACCACTAGACCATTCAGGTACGACCTAAATCAAATCCCTTATGATTATACAGTGGAAGTGAGAAATAGATTTAAGGACCTAGATCTAATAGATAGAGTGCCTGATGAACTATGGACTGAGGTTCGTGACATTGTACAGAAGACAGGGATCAAGATCATCCCCATGGAAAAGAAATGCAAAAAGGCAAAATGGCTGTCTGGGAAGGCCTTACAAATAGCTGTGAAAAGAAGAGAAGCGAAAAGCAAAGGAGAAAAGGAAAGATATAAGCATCTGAATGCAGAGTTCCTAAGAATAGTAAGAAGAGATAAGAAAACCTTTGTCAGCGATCAATGCAAAGAAATAGAGGAAAACAACAGAGTGGGAAAGACTAGAGATCTCCTCAAGAAAATTAAAGATACCAAGGGAACATTTCATGCAAAGATGGGCTCGATAAAGGACAGAAATGGTATGGACCTAAGAGAAGCAGAAGATATTAAGAAGAGGTGGCAAGAATACACAGAAGAACTGTACAAAAAAAGATCTCCAAGACCAAGGTAATCATGATGGTGTGATCACTGACCTAGAGCCAGACATCCTGGAATGTGAAGTCAAGTGGACCTTAGAAAGCATCACTATGAACAAAACTGGTGGAGGTGATGGAATTCCAGTTGAGCTATTTCAAATCCTGGAAGATTATGCTGTGAAAGCTCAAAATGCCAGAAAATTTGGAAAACTCAGCAGTGGCTACAAGACTGGAAAAGGTCAGTTTTCATTCCAATCCCAAAGAAAGGCAATGCCAAAGAATGCTCCAACCACCGCATAATTGCACTCATCTCACATGCTAGTAAAGTAATGCTCAAAATTCTCCAAGCCAGGCTTCAGCAATACATGAACTGTGAACTTCCAGATGTTCAAGCTGGTTTTAGAAAAGGCAGAGGAACCAGAGATCAAATTGCCAACATCCGCTGGATCATGGAAAAAGCAAGAGAGTTCCAGAAAAACATCTATTTCTGCTTTATTGACTATGCCAAAGCCTTTGACTGTGTGGATCACAATAAACTGTAGAAAATTCTGAAAGAGATGGGAATACCAGAACACCTGACCTGCCTCTTGAGAAACCTATATGCAGATCAGGAAGAACAGTTAGAACTGGACATGAAACAACAGACTGGTTCCAAATAGGAAAAGGAGTACACCAAGGCTGTATATTGTCACCCTGCTTATTTAACTTATATGCAGAGTACATCATGAGAAACGCTGGGATGGAGGAAGCAGAAGCTGGAATCAAGATTGCTGGGAGGAAATATCAATAACCTCAGATATGCAGATGACACCACCCTTATGGCAGAAAGTGAAGAACTAAAAAGCCTCTTGATGAAAGTGAAAGAGGAGAGTGAAAAAGTTGGCTTAAAGCTCAACATTCAGAAAACTAAGATCATGGCATCTGGTCCCATCACTTCATCGGAAATAGAATGGGAAACAGTGGAAACAGTGTCAGGATTTATTTTTTTGGGCTCCCAAATCACTGCAGATGGCGATTGCAGCCATGAAATTAAAAGGCGCTTACTCCTTGGAAGGAAAGTTATGACCAACCTAGATAGCATATTAAAAAGCAGAGAGATTACTTTGCCAACAAAGGTCCGTCTAGTCAAGGCTGTGGTTTTTCCGTTGGTCATGTATGAACGTGAGAATTGGACTGTGAAGAAGGCTGAGTGCCGAAGAATTGATGCTTTTGAACTGTGGTGTTGGAGAAGACTCTTGAGAGTCCCTTGGACTGCAAGGAGATCCAGCCAGTCCATCCTAAAGGAGATCAGTCCTGAGTGTTCATTGGAAGGACTAGTGCTGAAGCTGATGCGAACTGGACATGGAACAATAGACTAGTTCCAAATAGGAAAAGGAATACGTCAAGGCTGTCTATTATCACCCTGCTTATTTAACCTTGGCCACCTCATGTGAAGAGTTGACTCATTGGAAAAGACTCTGGGAGGGATTGGGGGCAGGAGGTGAAGGGGACGACTGAGGATGAGATGGCTGGATGGCATCACCGACTCGATGGACATGAGTTTGAATGAACTCCGGAAGTTGGTGATGGACAGGGAGGCCTGGCGTGCTGGGTTTCATGGGGTCACAAAGAGTCGGACACGACTGAGCCACTGAACTGAACTGAACTGAACACTTTAAGGGCTTACAGGGCTCACAGTTTTTTATTCTTTTGAAAGAATCTCTTTATCCTGAAAAAAGAAGCTCAACTCTTTGTTTTAAAGTAAGGAAAGGGGAGAAACCCCTTGGGGACAGGTGTGTTGTGTTTTGTGTTGAGTCTCTGGAGCCCAGCAGGTCCTTGGAACACTGGGCACCCCAGCCCTTGACTGGAGGTCAGATTTCCCATGCTATAAATGCAGGAGGGGAGCTCCTGCATGAGACAGTGACTGCAGCTTCACAATACATGCTGCAGTGTTGGTCTTAAAGTGAAGTTGTGTCTTTCAGAAATTATAAGCCCAAACAGCTGATTTTCTGATTTAGAAACCCCAGTTTATTTTCTGAAAGAGTTTGCAGCAGATGTGGTTCTGTGGGGAAAGTTTATACCTCACGGGTTCCCAGTTTGCGGTCTTTGAGGTATTAGTATTTGTCAAAGCCAGGTGGAGGTTGCTTATTGATCTGACATAAGGCTATATGGGCTTTGTGACAACCACCTCTGCGTCTGGTTGGAATGACATTCACTAAGTGTGATGACTCAGGGCACCTTGTGGCTTTTTTTCCCCATCGAGAGAGCAAACTAAGTCACTCCCTGCTTCTTTGCTAGGTGTTGATGGAAAGAGTCCATAGGGGAAACGACAAAGAGGGTCTTGGGTAGTGGAGAGGTTGGAAGCCTTCCGGGTACTGTGACTGTGCCGGCCTGGGGACAGGTGGCCACAGGAAGAGTGTGGACAAGGTGTCATCGAGGACTCCCTCTGGAGCTGGGAGAAGTGACGTTTTGCGTTGATGCATCTTACTGGGCCTGAGACCTGTGTATGTTGGTCTTTCTGAGACAGTGTTTAAAACACAGCACTTTATATTAAGGATTCTTATTTTTTAAAAAACATTTAAAATATAATTTTAAAAAATTAGTTAATTTTTGGCTGTGCCAGGTCTTCGTTGCTGCACAAGGGCTTTCTCTAGCTGCTTCATGTGGACTTACTGCAGTGGCCTCTCTCGTTGCAGAGCACAGGCCCGAGGGTCTTCAGTCGTTACGGTATGTGGGCTTAATTGTCCTGCAGCATGTGAAATCTTCCCTGACCAGGGATCAAATCCACGTCCCCTGCATCGGCAGGTGGATTCTCAACTACTGGACCACCAGCGAAGTCTTGACGTTAGGGCTTCTTATAATCCTAGTCATTTGCCTGGCAGCCTTTATTACAGCCTCAGCTTCCTCCTAGGTGATGCTATCCAGAAAAACAGTTGCTAGAAAGAGCTATTTACAGAGGTAGAGAGAGAGTTGTGGTCCTTTAATAGTCTTTCTTAGATTTCACAGAGGCCAAAATCCCTTTAATAGATTTTGATGACATTCGTGGAATCTCGGTTTGTGCTGCAGAGACTTTTAGTGTGGCTTTTACTCTCTTTCCTGTGGTTCACTTTGCATCCATGAACGACCACTGCTTTTGTGCAAGGTGACTATTTTTATTCAGCAAGGATTGATGCAGGGATGAGCGTGGAGATGCTTTCCCGCAGCTGCTGTCTTTTCATCAAGACAAACATCCATGGCCATGGACACGTTTCCACCCTCAGCCTCAGGGTTGGGAAGATGTGCTGGTCAGCGCTCCTGTTAGGTTTGGGGCAGGTGTCGGTGGGCTGCAGGCTGCCTGCATCAGCCGGACTGTCCGAGGATGCATTTCTGCTTCCAGGAAAGTGCGTCCGCAGGATCCTGTGTGTGGCTCTAAGGAAAGGAGTTGTCACTTTAAAAACACCAAAAATGAAAAGAAAAAAAAAAAGGCACAATTATCATGTCAGCCCTGTTCGGTTAACCTTGATTTTGGTGTCAATTCTGGAATAAGTCAGCCGATGTAGACAAACCCCTTATTAGGTAATGGCTAGTTATTTATTCCTTCCCTTCCCCTAGTCGTTTACTTGGAGAGAGCTGCTTCCACTTGATATCCCCCAGTGACGATTTCTTCCTGCAGCAGAATTCCCTGCTCAGCGTGGAGGTGCTTTTCCCCGACGTCACAGATTTGGTGGTGGTAACGAATTGCTTCACGCAGTGCTTGCTATGCAGTCCCATGCTGGACATGCGCCCTGTCCCTGCTCACTAACCAGCAGCCTGTCCCTCTCACTCCCAGGCATCCTTATAAGCTCCTTAAGTTCTTTCAAGATGTAGGATGTTGGACCTGCATGGGCCGGTGGCTCTGGGCCTGGGAGGTGCTGCCAGAGTCGGTGGGGGAGGGGGGCTCTCTCTCCCAGGGTCTCCCCCACTCCCTTCTCTAAAACTTAATACAACCACTATCTAAAAAGGCTGACATCCTGTCTTCCAGGGATTTGGGCATAGATGGCCAGGGAATCCTTTCCTATCATGGTAAAATCAGTCATCAGAAGCAGCTGGTGGGCTTCAGAGAGCGGGGGCTGTCACTGTGACCTGCTTGTCTGCATTCTGCCCCCAGCTCTCTAGCATCAGAAATGGGAAGCTTTAAAACCCCTGCCTCGTTGGATGCCTTGAGTCATAAAGTAGATGTGAAACGCTGAGTGGGGGCAGGAGGAGGGAGACAGGTGGCTGGAGCTATATCCTCATGTAGGCTGACCTTTCTTAATAGGCTTTAGAAATCCTGGAATGTGTAATTCACCAGCCACAGAGCTCCACCTGTGTCCCCACGCTGGGAAGAAGGAGCTGTGTGCCTGTTCTTCCTCTGAGTCCCAGGAGGTGCTGGCAAATGTGCAGTGAGCAGTGATCGCCTGTGATGACTGATTCTTGCTGCTTACTAAGCCAATCAAAGGGCAGAAGGAGGCCGCTGTAAAGGCCCCTGGGGCTTTGCCAGGCTGAGTCACAGCTGATTTGGGGAAATGCCGCCCAGGACGCCTCCAGCCCCCTTTCTTATTGGAAGTCTGCAGCCGCACACTCCAGATGAATCAGAGTCGGGGAGAGTGTGCGGGAGACGTACCAGGAACGAGGTGTGGGAGAATCACAAACAGTGCTGGGTCAGGCCCACACCTCTGTGCTCCTGGGCCTTTCCTCCCCTCAGGGGTGTCCTGATGCCAGAGGCCGGGGGGAAGGGGCACCTTGGGGAGGGCAGATCCTTTCTGTTGGCCTCACCAGTCTCTGTGTGTGACTGACACACACATCTTTACACTTTCTTAGCCCAGGGCATGGCAGTGGGCAGGGCGTGCAAGGGCTGACTGGTGGGTGGCAGGAATCCTCTACCATCTTCCCCTTCCAGAGTGTGTCGTGTTCCCTGCCTAGATCTACTGAATCAGAACAAGGAGCCTGGAATTCAAACAAGGTCCCAAGGGTTATTGAAGAGCAGCCCCCACTGGACACCACTGCTCTGTGGGCTCAGACTGGCCTTGGACATTGTCCAGTCAGGACCAGACCCTGAGCTCCAGGGCCCCAGGGTTCTTCTCACACTGTGTCTCCTTGATTCTAAAATGCACATTTTTCCCCTCACATTTTAACATCTCTAAAATGAGGTTGCATCTTGTAATGGATGGTGTTCCATGGTTTCATTGATAACACTTTTCCTCTTGAGTGTTTGGTGGAGTTAATGGCCTTGCAGTTGCCGGGTCTTGAATTTGATGACCTCTGTGGCTCTCGCCTGTGCTCAGGGGACGTGTTCTCTCTGACCCACCTCATCCACATGGTGGTTGGTGTGGATGAAGGGTGGCCGGTACACAGAGAGCAGCATACAAAAGCAAGGACTCCTGTGGGTGTCTTTGCAGCCTGGCTCCTCAGGACACTGACATCTGCTCTGGTTAGCGACCTGTGGGCTCATGAGGATGATCACTCCCCTTTTACACACTGGCCTGCAGGCACCAGGCTTGTTTGTGACACAGCCAGTAAGTGACCAGGCTCCGAGGTCCAGGCCCTGCCCCTGTCGGCACACCCTTTATCTTTCGAGCCTCTCCCACTCACCTTTATTCTCAGCCCTGTTGGTGTTTCAGAGGCCATCATGGTGGATGCAGTAAAGATGATTCATTTCTTTAGGCTCTGACGTCTCAGAGGCTGGTCTTGTGCAATAGTTGCATATTAACTACGTGACAAGTCTGTGTCAGATCTTTTTGCTCAAGTCTGCACAGTGAGCAGGCATTGTCCTTTGTCTCCTGGACACTTGATGATAGCACAGTTCTGTGTTCTCCACGTGAATAAACCATGGGTCTCTGGGCAGTGAGTGTATTCCTCTGTGAGCCTGGCCGTGCCTTGCAGGGAGGGGCATTTTATCGCCCAGAGAGTTGAGTGTGAGAAGGGGCGCCAGCAGGAGAAGACAGCAGGGAGGCTGCCTCTGGGAGCTGGAGCACCCCTGGGGCCTGGAGGCGGGACCCTGGACACCTGAGGCTCTCTGCCCCTGCAGTTTGCTGAAACCACGTGTCATTTGGCCTCTGCTTGTAAACCCACCCACTCCTGGAGATGCTGCAGTTGTTTTGTTTTGTGTTTGGCTTTAGCGCCTGTTCATTTCACTTGACATCAAAGATTCATGGGGGTTGAGGTGGGACAGGATGATGTGATCGGAATGAGTGAGTGGAGAGCATTTCCTGTGCATTCACTCGTACCCCTGTTGCCGGTTTCTTTGGTCCTCAGTCCTCACTGAGTAGTTGCTCTTGCCAAGCACTGTGCCAAGTCCTTGGTCAGCAGGTGGGCCGTATACACTGGTGTCCCGGGACAGCCCTAGGGGGTCACGCGCTCCCTTTCACCCTCACAGGGGTTCCATAACACCTTGAAGAGGCAGTATTTTCAGTGACAAAGCAGAGGTAGTCTTGAGGCATGTGGTGGGCACATCGTAGTCGTGCAAGTGTCATCCTGACGGGTAGGTGATCTGAGCCCCAGGCCCCATGCTCACAGCTGAACCAAAGGAGCCGGTTCCAGAAACTTGACTGTAGAACCTGGAAGGCAGGCTGCCCAGCATTCCTCTGGAAGGTGGCATCCTGTCAGCAGGATGTAAGATCTCAAATGCACAGGGAGGTCACTCATGGGTGATGGTGAGAAATGGCTGTGGCTCAGAGGCTGACTGACGGATGCAGTGAGTTGCCTTCTCCTTGTTGGGGGACCAGCTGCCCTTGACAGGTGGAGAGGGACTCATTCGAGGAAATGTGAGTCGTAGTTTCTTCTCACAGACCGTGTGTGTGTGTGTGTGTGGTTTAATCTGTTGATTAAAGAAAAGCGAGTAATGGGGCTCTTTCAACTCCAAGTAGGTTTTTGATGACTAAAAGTGGTTTATGTATCTCTGCGGGAACAGGAGTTTTGGAGGGTGGTTTACGTGAGTAAAACAAAAAAATCTTCCTAAAAGATGTTCATTAGACTTGAGACATTAAAAATCAGAATCAGAGCTTGAGGAAGAGGGAAGTAGCACCCAGTAGTTCCTGGGGCTGAGGCTGCCTCTTGGAGGTGGTTGTGTGAGAACCTGGGGTCCTGGACTCGGCTCCCTGTGTGTTTCCTCCCATTCCTCATGCAGGTGTGGACAGAGGTCGTCTGTATAAACTGTAGAGTGCTGTGAGAGGTGCTGAGGTTTGGACAAGCTCACGCATAAGTCCAGCAGACTGCATAGGACAGGGCGCTGGGTTAGCGTGGAGGCAGCAGGAAGAGGTGGGTTCACTGCACCCAAGAGCTCCCACTCAAGGCCACGAGAGATTGTCCACCCGTGAAGCAATGTGGATGATCCTGAAAGAGCAGTTCTGGTCAAACGTTTATCAGTGAGCTCAAAATAAGATGATCTAGGAAGAGGTTTTCTAATTGTTTTGAAGGTGAAATCTATCCATCCATCCACCCATCCTGCTGAATATCCTTTTTTCTTTTATGCTATCTCATGAAAAATATGCAGATTCACCCCACTGCATTGATCTCTAACCCTGCAGATGGGACTTCCCTGAGATGCCTGTTTCCCTGAGAGGTGAGGACAGAAGACCTATAAGAGGACCTGATGCTTAAGGAGGTTTTGGGTGAATTTTGGCGAGATGTTTCATCAGATGTTTGAGCAGAGCAGTGGGCAAGCTGACTATTGCTGAGTATACTCTGATGTTCTCGCTGCTGTGAACTGATAGGCAGGGGGGAAGGAGGAGCAGGTGGGTGCTGTGCTCCCTTGGGGAGTGGGACAGGGCCCTGAGCGTCCTGTAGGACCACCAGGCCCATGGACGGCAGCCCTGCCACGTGCACAGGTTTGTATGGTCGGTCGCTCTGACATCTGTCTGTGTCTGGGATCACCAACAGCTCTTGGATTCTCTGGCCCAGCCAGGACTGGCTCTGGTGTGTGTATTATGGCACGGTTACTATTTAGGTAAGACTCAGGCTGCAACATTATGAAGTCCAACATCTATCAAGGTTACATCTGCAGATAATTGGAGACCCTGGTGAAATGGGGCAGGTGGAAGCCACCCAGCTCTGACACTAAATGGTTAATGATAGAAATATAAATGGACTCTGCTTATGAAGGCTGCTCTTCCTTTTAGGTATGTGCATTTGATGAGATCATTCATCTGGAATCATCAGAAACCAATCAGTGTTTATTCAGAGTCTGTGCTGTGCTCTGTGGGAGGTGCAGAACTGTAAGCCATGCCGAGCCCATGTCCACCGTGAGGAGCAGGGAGTCACCTGGAGGCTTGTTCTGTGCACGGCTGATACCTGGGCGAGGGCAGCCCCCGCTCAGGCTCAGTCTCTTGGAGGCAGGGGGTAGCCATCAGCAGCCAAGGTTAAGAACCATTGTCCTAAACAGATCACCCCTTTGCTGCAGCCAGGCCTGCTTCCTGCATCTCTTATGATACCTAGTTATTTTCCCTGCCATAGTCACTGACCCATTTATTTTCCACCCCAGGAGTTTGTAAGTTGAGGACACACTGTCAACAAACGAGACCCCAGCCTTGAAGGATGGTGGCGAGGGGCACCTTCCACTTGGGCGTGGACAGCGGGGCGGGAGGCCCCAAGTGACCCAGGTTCCCGCCCCCGTATGGCCCCCTCCCCTGACCTGCGGGCCAGGGGGCTCGCCTTGAATTCTGCACAGGCATCAGCACGCATCTTGCACTCTGAAGTCTTGAAGCATAACCAGGCCCACCTGGGTATTTGGATGGAGAGCTGCGTGGTGAGATGAGCTGGGGCAGCCTGTCTAGATCTTCCCACTTCTCACATGGAGACCTGCCTCCTCCGAGCCGCCTCCACGCTGTGCGGCTGTGCTGCTCACAGTGGCTGTTCGTCTCTCTGAGCCTTCATTCTCTTCCTTGTGAAGGGAGGGAAATACGCACCTGTCACTTGTACTGCTCACAGAGGCATCACTCGTGTGGACACTGACCCAGTGCAGGGTGTGTCTCTTGTTTCTCTTGATGCCCCCTGAAGGCCTCCAAGACCCCCGAGTCCTAGACCCTGCAGAGCCTGAGGACAGGCAGAAGGATGCTGGCTCCCCATGTCCCTGTCCTGTCTTCCTGATGACTCATTTCCCCCGGATGACCCCACCCCCAGCAGAGGTGCAGTGACAGGCATGGGGCTCTCCTGTTCTCCACAGAGCTCCCACAGCCAGCACGGGGCGGTGGCCCAGTGAGTGCTCTCACTGCTAGAGAATCTTACTGCTTCGTGTGCGAAGGTGATGAGAGGCCTGTGAGTGCCCCCACTGGATGTGGCCAGAGTGGGGGTCGAAGGGGGGCTGCTGGAGCAGCAGGAAAGGGAAGGCGGTGTTGAGACCAGGAGCTAGCTTTGGACGGGGCAGCAGAGAGTTCTGCCAGCCACAGCTCTGGCCCAATTGTCCTGGGGTGTGGATGTTGAAAATTCTGTCCCAAATGCCTCCACAGGCTGCTCGTGCTGTTGTCCACTGATGACATTTGATGTCTTTGGGAATCCAGTGAGGGTTACACCGTGAAACTTTGCTTCTTGGCTCCCAGGCCCAGTCTGGCCCTGGTAGAGATTTGATGACCAGTTCAATCATTTCTCGGAATAGCAATCAAGAGCACCTCCCTGGGCACAAAATGGCAAGTGGTGGAGCTGTGCTGTTCACGGGCTGGTGGCCGGAAGGGGTGGAGCGCCTGGCTCCCACGGGAGGGGGCCTCGGATGCAGCAGGAGAGGCTGTGGAGGCTGCAGGGCTGATGGAGAGGTGGGAGCAGTGGGGAGGAGTCCCTGAGAGGGGTCAGTCTGTGAAACAGGAAGACAGGGCCCACAGCAGCGAGGAGTGGTGGGAGAGGGGCAGTTACGGGGGAGCAGGCCCAGCACATTCATCTCACAAGTTTGTACCCTCTGGGTCTTTGGACATGGTTGGTGTCCGTGTGCCAGGCTTGTTTCTGGCTCCTGCGGTGGGGTAGCTGGTGTGGAGCAGAACCGTGTGTCACGTGTAGTGCTGGGTGGTCGCCTTGTGGGCCAAGTGCCAGGGGACCCATGTCCTTCCACCTGCACCCTCATGCTGGCAGCCGTTACATCCCGACTGAAGATAAACCGCGGTCTCGGGGGAGGGGCCCCGCCCTGCCCCGCCCTGCTCTGCCCCGGTCCGGCTTGCAGTTCGTTGCCCCTACTGTGGGCCTTCAGTTTTGTGGCGGCCTCCTTCACCCATCTTGTGCATCTTCCTGTGTGGGAGGCACGTTTCAGGGAAGAAGGGACAGATAATGTTCTCGGCTGTCCTTGTCTTGAGTCACAGATTCTGGGGCCGGGTTCCCCAAAGTCTCACAGGCCAGGAGTTGCAGTGGCCGGAGTGTGGCTCCTTGGGGGAGCCCAGCCCGGCCATGAGGGCGTGACGCTGTCACCTCGGTTCCGGCCCCCACTCCCGACGAGGGAGCTTCCGCGGCGCATAGAGGCTGGGCGAGGGGGCAGCGGGGCGCCCAGTGACACCGTACAGATTACTTGCTGTGCCTGTACAGTATCTGCTGGTTTCTGGCTTCTTTGCCTGAGCTCTGAGGGTCCATTTCAGCTGTGCTTTCCTGGATTTTATTTTTTCTCCAACATATTTGTCTAGGTACTCTCCTGGTTGAGTTGAAACTGAGAATGCGGGTGTGTGAGCGTGAGCTCAGAGGGTTTGGGCGTTAGCCCACCTTTCTGGAGAACGGGGGTGGGGGGCTGCAGTGGATTGGGTAGCAGGGATGCAGAATAGGACCACACGCACAGGACCTGCCCCTCCAGGCGAGCTCTGCACAGAGCAGGGAGACCCTGCGACCTCAGGGGAATTCGCGCTCTCCTCTCCCAAGTGCTGGAAGCACACTAGCCGGCAGAAGCTGAAAAGGATGAGTTGAGGGTGTTGGTCATCCCTGACTTGTCAGAATATGGGGGCGGGGAGGGGATGTATGTGTGTATATGTACCTATGTGTGTGTCTAGAGTCTAGAGTTTAGGACTTGAAATCTGGGAGCAAAATGTTGATTGCCCCTGTCCTATATCACCTGAGTGGTGGTCACCAGATTCACACACCGTAGCCTCTTTTTTGTTCTTTGATTTTTAATGTATTTTCTTTTAAAAGATCTTTTTGAAGGACTTCCCTGCTGGTCCAGTGGCTAAGACTCCACTCTCCCATTGAAGGGGGCCCAGGTTTGATCCCTGGTTAGGGAACTCGATCCCACACACCTCGACTAAAGATTCTGCAGACCTGGTGCAGCCAAATAAATAATTTTTTTTTTTTTTTAAAAGCAGACGATTGAAGGCTACTTTAGGCAGAACAGGGAGTTTACCCTGGGGATGTGGTGACATCTCATGGTCCTGAGAGCAGGAAGGCTGTCTGGCCTCAGAAAGCCATGTGAGCACTAGGGCATGGGAACAGTGCAGACAGACCACGGACTAGGCTACAACCTGGACCGTGGTGACCTTGTCGGGTCCCAGCTCCACTCTTCCAACCTTGCTTCTCTCCTCTCTCCGTGCTTGAAGCAGTGTCTGCAATGTCTGAAGTCCTTTGCTTCTGTCCGTGGGTATGAGGGCAGTGCAGGGATGAGAGGTGGGGTGGGCGGGCTGGGAGGAGGCTCCATCCGACTCCCCGAGGTGCAGGCCGCGCTCGAGGATCACGCCGGGCAGCACCAGGCTGGAGTGTTGCCAGGGCAGGAGCTTCCAGCAGACAGGCGTCTCTCCCAGGTGACAGTGCCTTCACGCACTCAGGAGGGCCACAATCACCATGGTCCACCCAGGGACTTTTGCGTTGAGGCCTTCCCAATGACTTGAAGTGAGACACGGCCTCAGGAGACTGTGTGAGTGTGTGTGTGTGTTCCCAAGTGAGGGGCTTCCCTCCAGTGCTGCTGGCCTTGTGAGGAGCTCTGCACCCACATAGTTCAGGCTGGACAGATGGCCACACAGCCCTTTCCCTGCTGGGTTTGAAAGCTGAGTGTGAGGAGATCACTGACTCAATGGACATGAGTTTGAGCAGGCTCTGGGAGTCAGTGATGGACAGGGAAGCCTGGCGTGCTGCAGTCCATGGAATTGCAAAGATTCGGACATGACTGAGTGACTGAACTGAACTGAACTGAGGAGGTCACTGAGTGGGGCCTGGCCTCTGATGGGAGGCAGCCTGAGAGCTGCAGAATGGCCTGACCCAGGCCCCTCACTGGACACCGGGGCCTCTGCCTGGGGCTTCGATGGTCCAGCTGGGGGTCCTGGGAGCATGGCCCCTGCCCTCCTGTGGCCTCAGCTGTCTCTGTGCAGCTTCTTCCTCTCTCTCTGCTCCCCCCTCCCCCCTCATCCAACATCCAGTCTGCCTTCCTCTGTGTCCAGTCTATACTTGAAGGCAAAGGGTGCAGCCCTTCTGACCAGGAGCACTGGGAGCGGGTGTGGATCCCCTCCCTCCAAGACAGAAGCCTGTGCAGAGCAGCTGGAGACCATCTCCAGGCAACAGCTGGGCACTTGTGAAGATGGGCAGCATCCTTTGCTAAGTGCGGAAGGGCTGAGGAGGGCCATCACCACACGGTTTGGGAGCTGAGGTGCCCATGGGACTTTGCCCAGCACAGACAGTGGTGGGTTTCAGGTGCCCCTCCAGCTCCCTTCAGAGGCGGTAAGTGCTGTCCGAGTCTTTGTGCCTGATGAGGCAGGCATCTACCTTCTCCGAGGAGCTTCTGGGGGAGGGGCCGGTGTGCTGAGCTTGCAGATGGGCGGCTGATTTGGGAGCTGGGGCCCCTCTTCCCCATGCTGCTGGGACTCTTCACCATGGTGCAGGGCTGGTCACTGAGTTTCTTTTTTGCAGAGTAATGTTCACGTGCGCTGTGTAGCTGGCACCCAGGGGAGGCAGTCGGTGGAGGACTGGCTGTCTGTGCAGCACTCAGTGTGACGGCCCAGCGTCAGTGTCCTTCTGAGGGAAGCTGGTTTTGTCCTCTGTCTCCTTTAAGTTCAGAGCTGGCTTCAGCTGGAGTTGGAGGTCCCCACACACTGAGCTGTATCCCTGGTAATCCTAGGAGTTTGAAATGGGCCACAGTGATTCCTTCTTTACCATATTGAATATCGGGTTTTCAGTTGAGTTTCCTGATGTTTTCATATCTCATTCCAGTGAGAGATTTAGTCCTTCTTGCCCTTTCTCTGCCTTTACCTGGTAGCCTCAAACTCTTACTTGTGAAGAGATTTTCCAGGTGAATGGTTTGTTGGTGAAATTCAGGAAGGCATGTGAGGTTAGTAAATTGATGGACATTTTCCATGTTATCACCTCTGCAAAACAATTATTTTTGAGTGGTAGTGAGGTGGAGGTAAGCCACGCCCCCTCCTCTCACTTAGCCAGAGGATGGGGAGTGGGTTCATGAGGCAGCGTGACGACCTGGACACTGGTGGTGGGCTTAGGCCACCCCCATGGGCAGGGATCTCCCGAGCTGGTGGTCCTGGATCGGGCGATGAGCTGGCCTGCTGAGGTGGAGTGTGCGCCTGATCTGGGATACATGTCCTCAGCTCACTTTTCTGTCTGATCTAGAAGCCAGGATTGTGCTCTGAGTCTCTGCGTACGTGTGGTGTGGAGTTAAACAGCAGTAAGAACGGGTCACCGTCTCCAATGTGCAGGCCAGCAGTTGACGAGGGGCGTTAGTTGCACGTAAGTGACCAGGCCTCCGTCTGCTGACCTGGCACATTTGAATCATAAATATGGCCAGTCTCCCTGTTGTGGAGTCCCAGCTTGACGGCGTAAAAGGAAGGACCCTCCGTGACCATGTCTTCTCCCACCCGCCCCCAGCCTCAGTGTTGGCACCTCCTTCCTCCTGTGAGGAACGTGTCTCAGTCTGTTCAGGTTGCTGTGACACAGCACTGCAGACCAGGTGAACAGCACACACTGATTTCTGAGGGTTCTGGGGGCTGGAGGGCTGACACCAGGCCCAGGGGCAGGGGATGGTTTCTGTGAGGTCCTCTTGCAAGATTCAGACTTCTGTGTCCTCGCAGGGCAGAGGGAAATGGGGTCCCTCCTTTATAAGGTCCCATTCACGCTGGCTCCCCCATCGTGATGTGATCACCTCCCAAAGGTCCACCTCCTAACACACTCAGCATTAGGCTTTCCACCTGTGAATTTGGGAATGCCAGTGTGCAGACTGCAGCGTGCAGGCTGGCGGTTCTCCTCTTGTGTCATTGCCTCCTGCCCTGTGCTCCCACCACCTCTGTAAGGATGTCACCCCAGCCTGCAGAGCTTGGTCCAGATCTCACCTTCTCTGGGAGGGCCTAGCTCTTAGCCCAGCCTGCCTTTTTTTTTTTTTTTTTAAAAAGGTATTATGGAGGAGTTCAAATACACATTAGACAGAATGGTATTATGAACCCCACACACCCATTGCCCTACTGCAGGCACCAGCAGCCTGAGGTCCATCCTGCCCCCGCCCTGGTCCCCTCCAAGCAGAGCCCAGACATGTTTCTTTTTTCATTTGTAAATATTTTACTATATATCTCTCAAATATAAGAACTTTTAAACAAACCTAATAAGGTGTGGATCATGCCCCCAAATGAACAAATTGCTTAATAACATCAAATATTTAATTATTATTCACATTTCCAGTTAGTTCATAAATGTCATAAACTTATTTTATAGTTTTTCCTTAATTCAGAATTCAGATAGTGTCACTCTTTATGATTTAATTGTCTGTTTTTGTAAGTCACAGTTTCCTCTTTTATCTTTCTTGTGTTTTGATCTTATTTCTTGGTTTGTTTTTATAATGCGTTTGTTTAGGGGGCTGGGCTTTGCCTACAGTTTTCCACAGTCTGAATTAGGCAGGTGCATCCCCAGGGTGGAGTTTATCCAGTTCCTTGGTGCTCCTTTATGTCTGTGAATTGGAGGTTGAATATGAAGTACGGTGAGATTCAGGTTTGGGTTTTATTTTGATTTTTGGAGAGGTGGGCTAGCCGCCCTCATGGGAGGAGTTTTGTTCTTCAGGCTGGAATCTCCAGTTGAGCAGCTGTTGGGATCTGTGCCTGCATCCCCTGATACCTGGCTTACAACACCCCATTCATCAACTGCTTTTACTTCCTAGTTTGAAGACTTTTGGAAAGGACAGCTCTGCCTTGCCCGACTGTCTGCTCACCTTGGGGTTCTGTCCGTGTGGGAAAGATCACACACTTCCGGGTTCTTTCTCTTCTGTTTCTCAGTTTTCGGTCACTGGTGACCAAGCGGGAGTTGTGTTTGCTTTGGATTTAGATCGTTGTGAACTCAGGGATTTAAACGTTTGTGTTTTGGTGTATTGCTGTTACTGTTCTTATTAATGTTAAACTCGTCCCAGCTTTGGTCAGTGGGACAGTCTTTAGTGGCTCCTGGGTCCTTTGGGGTGGTCCTCCTGGCTTGCTAGCTCGCATGATAAGATTTCCAGGGTCACATTGTTTATGTCCTGCCCAGACCTAGAACTGGCTTTTTTCCCAGAGAGCCTGGTTCCTTCTATTAGCAAGTGGTGTGTCTGGGTTTTCTCACCATGCTGTCTGCCCCGGCTGAAACTTGTGGGTACTGTCGGTATAACCGTGACAACCTCTTACCCTCGTGTCCTTTCCTGAGACGTACATGTCCAGACTCAGCATCAGGTTGGTCCACCTTTGGGTTCTTGGCCATTTTGGTGCCGTCACACAGAACATCGGAGCTTCTCCAGGCCTGCCCCCTAGCCTGTGTTCTATTGGGGTCTCCCCATCTCTTCCCACAGTCCCATCCACTGTCCTGGGAGCTGCTCATGAGCAGCCTGTGAGGTTGTTGGGTCTCAGCTCTCCTTGTGGATGCCTGTACCCATATCAGGCCTGCCAGGACTCTTCCTGAGAAGGATGTGGTTCCTGCAGAGGGTGTGTTTCTGGAGCTGCCAGGCTGCAAATCCCCCTGGTGCCTGAGCGTCATCCGTGTGTCTCCCTGAGTCTTTGTTCTTTGGAATGTCAGGCCCATCTGTGTGACCCCCCACATCTTTGCTGTGTGGTGCACTAGGTTCTGTGTTAAATGGAGCCTGTACACCTCTCCTCTCTGGCATCACCAGGCCAGCTGGACACACCGATGAGGCCCTTGTGGCTCAGAGCCAGACCCAGAGCTGCTTCTTCAGCCCTTCCCTCCACAGGACTCTGTACTCAGCCTTCCTCCCTTCCTTTTTCTCTGGTACACACTCGCACACCCTCCGGTGTGTTTCTTCCCGGTGACCGTGCCCCTGATCATCACACATGATCAGACATGGTGAGGCTGTAGCGGCACATCTTTTTCACTATGGTTGAAATAAAATTTCCAGTTATTTCCTTACTTTTTGACAGGTTGAGTGCCTCATCAGCAAACTTTGATGTAGGCACCAGGCTAGATGTTGATTAACCTTGGTTTACGATGTCTCACCTTGCTCCACATCTATCAGAAGTTCCCTAGGATGGGTGCAGAGCAGGTGCCTCTCCATGACACTGCATTGTGCTGGCCACTCAGTCCCCGTCTAGAGGCGACCTTACAGCAGCTGCAACTGGTGTCCCATGAGATGGAGCTGCTTCCCTGTCTACCCCAGGATCTGAGCATCCACTCTGGCTCATCCCTTTTGTCTGCTGGGGCCGTGGTCCTCTGTGTGAGGATGTGAGGGGAACCAGATCCCCCTAGAGGAGCGCTGTCTCTGCCCCAGCCGGGGAGGCACCCAGTGCTGGAAGAAGCATAGCAGAGCTTTCACACTTGGGCAACTCTGTTTTGCTTTCTGTCCTCTCCTCTTCATTTTCCTGATTCTCCCTCCTCTTCTGCTTCTGCTGCAAGACAGACTTCACTCTCTAGATCTCTCCTTCTTTTGTGCATCAGTTTTCCTATTGGCTGCATCGCTGCCAAGGAGAGTTTTAGCGCTGTTCCTAAATCCTAAGGTAGGGGTTGAAGAAACAGGCTTAGACAGACGTGCGGTTAGGTGGTTTGTGAAGCTTGTGTGTGCGTGTTGCAGGGGAGTACTGGCGTCTGTCTTAGTTCTGGGCGGAGATCCTCTGTTGATCCTCTCAGAGATGGGTGATCTGACCTCGGAATCACTAGTGCTGTGTGTCTCCTGGGAGGAGGGCCACGCTGGAGAGACTTGCAACATGATTATAAGAAAGATTAGCTGGCTGTATCCCAGCTGTTTCTTTTCTTGGAAAAGAAAGTGGCATAACCTTCCCTTGAGAAAATCCACTGTCCGTTAGATCCAGGTTTAGCAAATCTGAGACCCAAGCCTCGAGGCTCCCAGATCAGCGACTCCTCGCCACACAGTGAAATCCACACGTTTTCATGTTGAGAAGCATGTGTTCCAGGGAGGTCCTGCATTAGTGTTTGTGTTTGTATTTTATCTCATGTTTTTTAGTTGCATCTTTTTAATGCAAATTTTTTCTTCCCATTGTTGAGAAACCAGAAAACCACAGCCAGTCAGTCATTGTGGAGGGATGTGAAAGGTGGAGTGGTGTGTGTTTCCCTTCAGAGGATTTTAAAGGTCTCAGCTATTATTAACACTGAATTTATTGTCTATGTTTAGGATAAACCCACTAAAGATGATTGGGATGAGTTGTAAGTCTGTGCAGTGTGTGTATGTTTATCTGCCCCCTGAGTGGAATGCACATTGTGCTTACACTCGCTGCTGGGGCTTGGCTGTACCCATGCGTTGCTGGCATCTCTGCAGGGCTATGCTTCCTGGTTTGCATTACAGATAAAGTGTGCAGTGTCCTCTCAGTAATAACAACTTGTTAGGGGCTGCATCGAGTTGGGGATGCGCAGGAGTGATTATCATGAATGACTGTAAACCAGAGGGCTGGATTTCACAGACTCGTCGGAATGTGTGTGTGCAGAGAAGGGGCGATCTTCCCAGATCCTGTTTGGGGCGGGGGCCCCCCTCATATCCCTGCACAGAGCACAGTTGGAGGGCTGCCCTCATCATCACCACCGCAGCTGGGTTACAAGCCATCTGAGAATATGCACTGGTTGTTCTCAGCCCACTGTGAGTTTCTGACCATGAATGAAATTACCAAGCTTAGTCACCCACCCTATTCATGACTCTTGGCTCTGAGTGGTTGTTAGCTATTTCCAAAAAACAAGTAAGCCTTAAAGGATGAAAATTATGCTGTGGGCTCTGAGGGCGCCATCCATGGGAAGTGTTCCAGAAATGTTTTGCGTCATGGCAGCATCGTGGATGGGCCCAGGGTCTTCCCCGGGGCTGTGTGGGGGGGCCCAGGGTCTGCCCCGGGGCTGTGTGGGGGGCCCAGGGTCTGCCCCGGGGCTGTGTGGGGGGCCCAGGGTCTGCCCCGGGGCTGTGTGGGGGGCCCAGGGTCTGCCCCGGGACTGTGGGGGGTGCCCAGGGTCTGCCCCGGGACTGTGTGGGGGGGCCCAGGGTTTGCCCCGGGGCTGTGTGGGGGACCAGGGTCTGCCCCGGGGCTGTGTGGGGGGCCCAGGGTCTGCCCCGGGACTGTGGGGGGTGCCCAGGGTCTGCCCCGGGACTGTGTGGGGGGGCCCAGGGTTTGCCCCGGGGCTGTGTGAGGGCACCTCATGCCACAGGCATTAGACTATCAGGATCCAAACACAGCCCAGCCGTGCAGACTCTGAGGCGTGCGTGTGCTGCCCCCCCAGGTAAAGTCAAGCCCGGCGCCTCCCTGGCCCTGCAGGCTCCCCCGTCTAGTCTTTCACTCTGTGCCCATCTGGGAGCGTCCTGTCTGAGACCATGTTGGGACAGATCTTTACCTCGTGTTTTGGAGGTCTTCTTTGCTTCCTCGCTTTCTGATGACATGGAAGGTGGAGGGATGTATACCATCTAGAAGGCAGCAAGTGTGCTTATGTTGTGAGAAATAGGATGTTCTAATTGCCTTCTTTTGTCTCCTTTAGCCCAATGATCATAACCTTTGTTTGTTTCTCAGCATCTGCAGTTTTAAAATGACCTTGGCAAATGTGATATAGAAACCAAACCCCAAAACCTCTGTGTGAGCACTCTGAACGTGTGAGAACACCACAGTGTTGGTTTCTTAGACTTCTGTTCACTTGGTGAGCTTTGGAGACCCCGAAGTGCAGCTTCTGCCATGTAATTAAAATGTGCAGACGGTGGCTTATGGGTGATCTGAGAGGCTGGTCCCTGCCTTCCGGACTTCAGCAGCACCTGAACCAACCCTGTACCCGGCTCAAATCTGAAAAGCAAGGAAGATGGTGTCATCAGATCTATCCAGGATGAACAGTATTAGCCAGCATAGGTTAGATGGGATTAGTTTAAGCCATAGTACTGACAGGTACTTTCTTGGAATTGATTTGATTATTTTCTTCTCTTTAATTTTGCTGCAAACTTGGAGGGCGGGAGAGGGAACAATGCCAGCTCTGAAGAACACAGTGTGATGCTGTGCTGGTGGTCATTGCTGAAAGGGCTGTTTCGCCACTGGAAGAGCCCTTCTGAGCCAAGCTGGCGTGTCCCCTTATCACCAGTGTTATTAAGTGTCATTAAAGAACAAAGAAAATATAGTCAGGAATTCTCCTCAAATCTGCCCACAGGATGAAAAATCTCCCTGTTTGCACTGTGTCCGGAAGTAGCTGAGGTGTCACATATGGGGGTTTAATTTCAGGTCTCTGGGTGCTTCGTGAGGGCGGGTGGCAGTTCTTGTTAAAGAGACTGGAAGGTGCTTGTAGTATTCCTGAACACACTGGATTCATTCAGGTCCTCAGAGAAATAAAACTCAGGGCCTTGGAACTTCTACTTGCCTTTGGTTGGAGCCCTTCCCATGAATCCAGCAACAAAAATGGGGGCCCGCAGAGACAGGCGAGACCAACACTCATAGCCCTGCCCAGGTCCCCTCATGGCAGGTAAGGGTCCGTTTGGTCTGGGAATATGGTCTTTCCCTCCAGAACCCACCTGTGTGGCTGTGAAGTCCAGGTTACCACACTCAGTGGTCTGATTGCTGGAAGATCGCGGCTTGTCTGTGCCACCTCTGTCTCCTTCTTTACCAGGCAGACCACCTTCTCCCTTCAGATTTGGCTTTATTTGTTGAAGAATCTGAAAAAACTTGAGTCATCACGTAATCTGATCTCTACCAAGTCCTTCCTTTCTTTTCTTGTCCAATGTGAAGGCTTCTTGAACCTGGCTTAAAGTCAATAGATGTCAAGAGAAGATAACCAAGCTTCTGAAGGAGTGATGCCCCATTTCAGAATCACAGTGTAGGCTCGCTTTTCCAAGTCAGATGAACTGAGATGGGGCTAAGGAACCTGTACAGGGTGGGGAGGGGGCGTGGAGGAAGAGAGAACAGCTGTGGGAAGGTCCCTGTGTTTTTCAGATTTGCTGGATGCCGCCAAACCCCACCCTGAGGAGTGTCACTGGAGTGTCGGTCCAGACTGGGCTGGAGTTTGAGAGCATCATGAGTTTTAAATTAAAAGCAGATTGAATAATGGGAGATGAAAGGTTGACTTGCTGTGTTTGGATTATAAGCCTTTCAGCCAAGATTATGTCTTAAATTTTTTGTCTATTGCACATATGGAAATATCAGTAGTATTGAAGCGTTGTAAGTTGTGTAGCGGAAAGTGGGGGTCACAGATTTTGGTGGCAGGAGAGCTGTGCCTGAAGGGTTGGGCACTGAGAAATTATACTGGGGTGCAGAGGATAACAGGCCAGTTTGTATTAGGTGAGCAAGTTCTGAGGGTTTTCAACACTGATACTCCCGTTTCCTTTTCAGTGAAAAACTAAGCTCATTTTAAACCTTGTCATGCTTCATATCATCTTTTCTTTAGAATTGAAGTACATGTGCCCAGCCCTTCCAGAAGGGATTTTTGTCTGAGTTCTGATTTCCCCTCCTGTCTCAATTCCACGTTTCCATGACCAGAACTTGTCGGACAGTGGGGAGGGTGGGCTTCCCCAAGTGCCCGGAGCCTGGTGGAGGCCGCACACAAACAAAGGGACCGATGGAGGGGCCCCTTGGAGAGGAGACTCCCCTGATGAGGTGCGTCACCCAGACGGCGGGTGGAGACAAGATGGTTCTGGGCCATCGGCAGCCCAGGCGAGACCCTGAGATGGAGAACCTCCCTGGGCAAGGTGCCTGGGGCAGAGAGGGCGCCGGGGTCACAGTGAGAGCCACATGGGGGAGGCAGGTACCCCGTGCTGTGCATGGTGCACAGATGGACCTGGTGAAGAGTGTGGTCCAGAGGGGTCAGCTGTCCAGTGGCTTTGGGGCCCCCTGGGGTGCTGTGGGAGCTGCGTGACTTGGATGAAAAGGGGGCTGTGGTGGAGGATGAATGGAGCTGATGCTTTGAGAAGATCGGGGTGAGGATGAAACCCCCCATCCCACCCCACGATAGGGAGAAATCTGCTGGTCCCCCTGAGCGAGCACCCTCAGGTGGGTTACCCTGTCAGCTCACGGCCACAAGTAGCTTCTTGGTGCCCTCTGCTGAGGCCAGAAAAGGAGCTAAGGGGTGACGACACCCAGCAGGGGGTGAACAGTGCCCAGGACACCCCTCCCTCGGCGTCGGGAGGGAGACCTCAGCTCCCAGCCCTTCATTCCTGTGGGCGCACAGCCTCTGCTCCTGGGGCTCCCCTATTCCTGGTGGCTGGCTGTGGGTGTGCCCAGAGTGTATCCGGCTCTCAAGACGGATGTTGATGTTTGCACAGCGCAAGACCCAGAAAACATACACCCCTCCCTGTGGGCTGGCAACACCTCATTTGGGAAAAGGGCCAGGCAGAAGCTGTCCCAGAGTCCTCTTTGTGGCTCACCCAGGCACCTGCTTTGGAGACCTATCTCAGTGCTTGATTTAAACTTCATTTTGAAAGTCGTGTATGAAGAGAATGGGTCATGGTCACCTTTGCTATGTGCGTTCCTCACCGCAGCTGCCCACACCATCTGCCCATCAGCGCCCCCAGCTGGCTGGAGGCAGGGGTCCTCGTGGCTGCCATGGGTGCTGCTCGTCAGCGCCCCCAGCTGGCTGGAGGCGGGGGTCCTCGTGGCCGCCATGGGTGCTGCTCGTCAGCGCCCCCAGCTGGCTGGAGGCGGGGGTCCTCGTGGCCGCCATGGGTGCTGCCTCCGAGGTGTGCAGCATGGCGCATCTTCACAGATGAAGACAGGATGTCCCCGGGGTCCTGCTCTGAAAACATTGCCATGACCTCAGTGCCCCTATGGGGCCCCTGACCGCTGACAGCTTCTGAGGCTGTGCTGGGAGCTGGAGAACAAATGGAACCCAGCATCCACCTCAGATATGATTTTTTCCACCTTCCCCAGAGTGTCTCATCTTTGCAGGGATGGTCAGCAAGTTCTCCAGGGCTGCGGGGGTGGGGCTGTCACCCGCACTCAGCACAGACAGGGTTCCATGTGCCCTGGTACCCATGTGGGGTCTCCACAGGGCCTTCCATCATTCCAGAGATAATGGGGCTGGGGCTCCTCCCCGGCCCCGGACACTGGAGGTCAGTGCCTCGCTGCCCAGAGGGTCCCTCCACTGAGGATATGGAGCCCAGTGCCCCTGACTACAGAAAAAAGGTGCCCAGTTGGTTCTTGTGTCCTGGGGTTGGAACCACTGGGTTCCAGTTTGTCTCCAGAAAGTCACCATTTCTTGGGTGGGAGGATGGACAGCAAAGCAAAAACTTTCTGGGAGCAGAGAAGGGTGTTTGCCAGGGATGTTTCTGGGTGTGTCTCCTTGACTGGTCAGAGTACCTGAGCTTCAGCCAGGAAGCCCCTTCCAGACTCCTCCGTGCTCAAGTCCGAGTCTCCCCTCCTCTGGACCCCCTTTTCCCTCCGCTGGAGTGCTCCCTGACGGGCCCCACCCAGGACAGCCTTCTGGAGGTGGTCCAGGGCGCCCCGTGCTCGCCCGGCTCCCTGAGCCCGTCAGGGTGGCTCAGCCCTGTCGTCTGGGGCCTCCGGGCTCAGTGATTCGGGAGGAATTCTGCAGATGACAGCACTACTTCTGCCCTCTTTCTCCTGGGCCCCAGGACACCAGCCTCTCAGTGGCCATGTGGCACTGTTAGCAGCTCATAAGTGATGGGCGTATTTTGGGCACTCTTGTAATTTGTGATGAGTTTGCTATTCGTTTGTAGTCTTTTTAATCTGGCTCCTCGGGAATTAGCTAACTTGTCTGGTGCTCAAAATAGATTATGTTACTAGGGTTTAAAGCCAAATTCTGACTGCAGATACGCTGTGAATTTTTCTATTTCTTAATTCTTCTTTTCTCTCCTATAGCCTATGTGCTATTTGAGGAGAAAACCCACAAATCTAAATCTTTCGGAGGGGACAGTGTCTCCCAAGTGTCTCAGGAGTGACCACACGCCTGGCTCCTCCCTCGGTACATGTTCAGTCAGTGTCAGAGCATTAGCTCTAGAAGCTTCCACAACTGGGCCCCAGTGCAGGTATTTCCCCCTCAGCCCCCTCGGACTCTCCTGCTGGAACATTCTGAGTGGACAGACACAGCTGGTGTCATCCAGGTTGTGTGGAAGATCTGTGTGGCCTCGGTCTCCTTGCTGGAAATGTGCAGAGTTCGCTCGACAGCCCTGGTGTCTCTGAAGCTCCTGGTTGGCTGACATCCACCACTCTGCGACTTTCTGGTCTTAATGCCTGCTGCGTGTGCAAGTCTCCTGAATATCTGAAAAGCACTCTCACACCACCTTCTGCCATGCAGGTCTTCCTGATGTATGCTCAGCCTCTAAGCCCTCCACATCTTCGGGTTTTGAGGAGTTCTTCAGCACCTGCTCCACAGCCCCCTGTGCGTGCACTCCTTGCAGCTTCTGAGCTGGCGCCGTAGCCTTTTGTATGTGAGCCGAGCGTCCACGCACAGCTCAGGCACAACTGCCTTGCTTGTGGAGTAAATTCAGTGGCCTCAGAGAAGCACTCACCACAGGCTCTGGCAGCCAGAAAGCACTCATTAAATGCTTGTTTATGGCTGCTACTGTGTATGAGCTGAGCGAAGGATGCGCTGTGCTGCATGCCCGACTGAAACAGGTCTGGACGCTTCGTGTGGACTCCGGTGACTGGGGAGGGGGGGCCTCAAGGAGTACCCGTGGGACACAGGCCAGAAAGCTTGGGGTCTGCTGGGGAGGCAGCCAGCTTCAGGGTCCGGAGCAGACGGGCCTCCCTGGCTCTGGCTCCTTCCTCCTGTGGGTGCTCCCGTCTGCCTGTCCCTGGGGGACCTCTGCAGACGGACTGTCTGGAATTTCCACGTAGCTGGGTTTGGAGGTCTGAGCTGTCTGTGTTTAGCTGAGCTTGGCTGACAGTGGCCGACCCGCTTTGACAAGTTTGTGGGTCACCAGTGGAGCAGCACCCTGGGCCAGGGTGGAAGCTGTCAGGATGGTGGCTAAAGCAGCGGAGGGGCTGGTCCCTCGCCCCCCACCCCCGAGCCCTGCCCCCTGACTGCTCTGTTTCTCAGGGCAGCAGAAAGCTAGAGGGTGAGTCCCAGAGAGATAAGGCGGGGCTTGGCTGGGCCAGGTGCAGATAGCCCCAAAGGGAACAGAAATGGGGGACGCCAGGTCTTCCAACCCAAGAACCGGGGGCTTCTGGGGAATGAACATACTGACTCTTCTCCCTCAAGGGGCCCAGTGGCCATCTCTCTGGCTGATACTGGGGTGGGCTTCCTGGTGTGCACTGAAGCTCCTGGAACCCAGGGGAAGACTCTCCAGCTCACTCCTGGTGGACTGGAATGTTGCCTGCCAGCTGGCCCTGCCCCCACCTCTGGTTTTGCTGCAAGGCTGGGTCTTGCTGATAAGTGTGAAAATAGGAGACTTAAAGAAGGGACTGGGCAAGCCTGGTGACTTGTGAGTTGTTTTGGTGCTTACTTGGGGGAAAGAAGGAATGGATGGCAGTACTTTGATGAAAAGGGGCGATTTCTGCGTTTCTTGACGCAGGTGGAGCCAGTGGTTGGAAGAATTAAAGCAGTGATTAAAAAATGTTTTGAGTAGTTTGCTGCAGAATAAAGAACTACTGTTAGATTTTCTTTTCTTTCTGAATGTCACTAAAAATATTCTAGTCTGTTTTGTGATGGCCTCCTTTTGCCTTGGATGAGAGGGTAAGGGTAGTCACCTGTTACCCTCCTGCCTTATAGAACGAATGCATATTAAATATAAAAATATAGAAGAACATCATAAGAAGCAGAAAGAACTAACATATAATCCATACTTCAAAAGCAGCACTGCTGTGGTTCCTTCTGAGCTTTATTTTCTTTATTTTTTTAATATCCTTGAGATAAAAACATGTAGTTTTTTTCCCTGCTTTGAAAGTTTAAACACTGCATCATAAGTAAATTTTCATGATCTGAAAGCTTTTAGTAACAACGTGAAGTTGTGTCCCTATCTGCTGCTGCTGCTAAGTCGCTTCAGTCGTGTCCGACTCTGTGCGACCCCAGAGACGGCAGCCCACCAGGCTCCCCCGTCCCTGGGATTCTCCAGGCAAGAACACTGGAGTGGCTTGCCATTTCCTTCTCCAATGTGTGAAAGTGAAAAGTGAAAGTGAAGTCGCTCAGTCGTGTCCGACTCTTAGCGACCCCATGGACTGCAGCCTACCAGGCTCCTCCGTCCATCGGATTTTCCAGGCAAGAGTACTGGAGTGGGGTGCCATCGCCTTCTCCGGTGTCCCTATCTACCTAGCTGTTAATAATTCTCTGTCGGTCATTTAATTTACAATGAATAACTTTGTACACAAACCTTGGCTGCCTTTTTTACCGTTTCCTTAAGAATAAATTCTTATGAGCAGAATTACAGGGTCAGAGAGTTTGAACATTTCTGAGATAGATGTTGTCACCTTCTTTTCAGGAAGGTTGTATCAGTTCATACTTGGACCAGAAGACTCTTTTGTGCCTTTGCCACAATAGACATTAATATTTGCAAATAAAATCTCTGTTCATTGTGTCAGTGGTAGTTGACATTGCCGTTTTCAGTTCCTTAATTTTGCTGAATGGAACAGCTTCCCACTTAGATTAACTGTTTTTCCCATGACTTTGTATTTGCTGTTTACTAAATATTACAAATGACAATTGTTTGTCTATTTCTGGGAGGTTAGGCAATGGCACCCCACTCCAGTACTCTTGCCTGGAAAATCCCATGGACGGAGGAGCCTGGTGGGCTGCAGTCCATGGGGTCTCGAAGAGTCGGACACGACTGAGCAACTTCACTTTCACTTTTCACTTTCATGCATTGGAGAAGGAAATGGCAACCCACTCCAGTGTTCTTGCCTGAGAATCCCAGGGACGGGGGAGCCTGGTGGGCTGCCGTCTATGGGGTCACACAGAGTCGGACACGACTGAAGCGACTTAGCAGCAGCAGCAGCAATAGTTCAGCAGAGTTTTTTTGTTTTTTCTTTTTTTCTTTTTAAGGAGACTTAAGTTTGTGTAGTTAAATTCTCATTCTCTTCATTTGTGGTGTCTTCCATCGCTTTTAAGCTCAGAAATGCCTTTCTCACCTAGAGATCAGATGTAACTAATATTTACTTACACAGTGTCCTGATGTTTGGTTTGTTTGCTTGGTTTCCACATGTAACTCTTCATCCACCTGAATTTGTTTGATACTATGGGAAAGGGAGCTCTAAGTGACCCCCCTCCAATAGCTGCCCCGTTGTCCACACACAGCAGCCAGTTGCTCTATTTCAGGGCCTCTTTCTAATCTGTCCTCCCCGATCCTCCCCTGCTGGTCTGGGGCCAGGTGGGGGGCACCCCGGGCTCTCAGTGGGGAGGACTGGTTTCCTTGACTCAGCCTCTTTTAAAGCCGGTGATGCTCTGTATTTACAGAGGTCTTCCCCCCGAGTCAGCTCATCTTGAGGCTTTGATCTTGAGACGGGCGCCAAGTCCTGGAGCCCAGTGCAGGTGGGGCCAGGCCCCCTGCATTTGCCTGCTGCTTCTACCTGAACTTTAGGCGCCTCCCCGTGGGCCCAGCTCGAGAAGTTCCGGCCCATTGTTGGTGTTGCCACTTGTTTAAAAAATCCCCGAGCAACGTGCCTCCGTTTCTCTGCTTTTATTTAAGAACAGTGGGAATTTAAAACCCTATTTGACTTGCGTCTGAGACAGGTGAAGTTCCTATGAGACAGGATATTTGAGAGTATTTTGAACCATCTAGAAATGTTATATAATTTCAAAGCATTATAAAGTATAAATTCCAGTCTGAGGTGTGAGGCGTGTAAGATGTACTGTCGTTTTGCTATCTCTAAGAGAAAGACCAGGATAGGCTGTCCCACGGTCCATCTTCAGGCTCGCCTCTCTCTCAGAGGGGTCGACATGGGGACAGTCCTGCATCCAGGAGCAGGTTCGCTGGGTGTGTGGACCTGCCTCTGCTGACAGAGCCCCGAGGAGGTGCCGTCCGGCTGCAGGCGTGGTGTGGGTGCTCATGGAGGACTGCTGAGGAGGACGGTCCCTGGTGAGCCCAGGCTTTAGTCTCCAACAGGAATCTTCATGTTTGTGCAGATTCCTGAGGCTCCTTTCTCTTGGTGATTCTACTTGGTGACGCTTGTTTGAGAGAAGAATCCATTCTCTGCTTTTCTTTACCTCACTTCCATTGTGCTGACAGAACCTGTGAATTCAGCCCAGGTGCCTTCCACCTTTCTTTCTTGGAATCGTCAGGCGTCGACAGCCACATCAGACTGCCCTACCCTGAGGGGTGGTGTCGGAAGGTGGTGTCTCTTGGTGACCTTGGTGACTTAGCCTTCATCCTGCCCCTGCAGAGAATGGGGTGGGGATGTGAGGAGCCTCTTGAGCCTGGTGAGCTTGGGTGTGAATGTGAAATTTGTCTCTGCCTTTTGTTGCTTGAGGGGTCTGAGACGAGTGCCGTGTTTCTGACCCTCAGTTTACTGTAAAATGAGGATAAAAGATTTCCTCAGGAGCCTTGTCAGCATAGTGAAGTGAGCTAAGTGTGTGAAGCCCTGAGTGTGCTGTGGACACTAAACACACATCACTTTCCTTCTCACTTGTCTCAAGCATTTGGGGCAACACTGGGGAGAGCAGGAGATGTAAGTCCCACTCTTTTAACGGGTTATCAGACCCCGGATCAGAACATGCCTGATACATTTGCTCCTTGTCTTACTGTCCACGTGTGTCTGGCCATCCGCTGTCTGCAGGTGACCCTGCCATTGAGCTCTCAGGGAGGTGGGGTCCACACCTTGTTGGGGAGCTGTCAAGTCACCCTCTTCCCATTTAGCCCAGCGTCTCAGACGTTTCGTGTCCCTATGGCCTGTGTGTGCCAGGTGCCTGCCTGGCGTGATTTCCAGTGTATGGTGTGGCCTCCTGACCGCCCCCTGGCCCAGAGCCACAGCTCCCCCTCCCTGGGGGAGTATGTCCACCCCAAAGAGGGGGCTTCGCATCACAGACTTGGGGCCCTTCTCCTCCTGGAGGCCTGGGCACGAGAGTCCCTTGCAGATGACGGGCCAGTGTTCTGCACTGATGCTCTTAGGCTCTTCCAGGCACCACTGGTGTGGATCGTCCCAGGGCTTGGAGTGGAGGAGTGGGAGGAGGTTCCTGGTCATGCCCTTTACAGAAAGCGAGAATGTCAGTGTCTGGTCCAAGGTCATCCCGCAAGAACGTATGGAAACCACCTTGAGACCAAGCGCTTCTCCCCTACTCAGTCGCCCACCCCCCGACTACCTTCCCTGGCTTCTCACCAGTCCCCAGGGTGGCAGGAGCAGCAGCTGGGGGGTTGTGGGTCCTTTCTGAGTTGAGATTCTTTCCTCCCGGTGGAAGTCTGTGCTGCCACCAGGGCTTCTGCTTCCCCACTTCTCTCCTAGGGTAGAGCTCCCTGGGATGTGGGCCGCCCCAGTGCTCCTACTGGGAGCAGTGAGGCCAAACGCTTGTACAGAGGAGCTGCTGTCTGTCTCGCTGCTCCGGGCCTGCTGGAAGGCGGTGTAGCTGGGTCCCTGCCACGCAGGGGTGGCCAGCATAGAAGAAGGATTTCCCTGGAGTCGGCCTAGTTCTGACTCGTGCTGTGGTCAGGCGGGTGTCACCGCACACTGTCACCCGGAGGTGCACTTAGGTGCTGAGGCTGGGATGCGGGCCCTGCACCCCCTCACCTGCTGCTGCCGGAGGGGTGCTTCCTGCTGACCCTCAGCTGGGCAGCCCACCACCACCGTTCCAACAATCAGGAACGAGTCATTGCCTCTCCCAAGGCTGAGGGGTATATGTGAATTACTTAATTTTTTGAAGAAAGGCCATTGCTTTCTAATTAAGTTCTCCTGACTCTGGGGCTCTCCCTGGCCGGAGTGTCAGGAGCCCACTGCTTCAGACCCTGTGTCCTGACACAGCCAAGGGGATTTGCCAACCCTCCTTGAGGTGTGCAGCTTGGATTGCAGCCGTTTAACTAGACACACTGAAAGGAGAGAAAAAAATAGGATTGACTCAGGATTGATGTTGTACAGGGTTCAAATTTTATTTTGTTTCATGAGTGAAAATGGAACACTTTCTCCTTTGATATCCGTTGATTTTATGGAGATGAAGATTCCCTCCAAGTCTTTAAACACACCTTCGTCGTTGTCCTCTGGTATTTTAATTGTGATTTGTTTTACTGGTGGTTGTAGCTTATCCTAGTCCTTCATTCATCCCTTTTACCTTTTTTTCCTTGATCTTTGTTCAGTGATGGCTTAATTGAAATCCCTTGCTTGTCACTGCTGACACCTTTCCTAAGTCCTCTGGCTACAGGCCCCCCGCCCCACCTCCATGGTTCCATCAGATGTCAGTGGTGGGGATCCTGAGGGATGTCTCCTGGCATCCTGTTTCCAGGGACTGTGGTCAAATGAGACCAGCTCGGAGCCTCCAGCTTCTAGTTTTCTCTCACCATGGACTGCTGACAATCACCTTACTTCCCTGGTCCCTTTCCTCACTGTGAGACGGGGATTCATCCCCATCTCCATATAAAGAAGGAATTTAGGTGAGAACACTGAGGTCTCTGCTGCTCCTGAAGAATTGTGAGTTAGCATTGGAACCCGAGCACTGTCTCCTGTGCATCTGACTCGTGATGCGAGGTGTGTCCGTCTGTGTCCACTGTGCCGGCCTCTGAGCTATACGGCCCTACAGAGAGACGCCTGGTCTATGGAGATCCCGCCCCATCCCAGCAGTGCTCACCTCCTGGCCTGTGAGGGGAGGATAGTGGATTCTGTACACGGAGGAGACTCATGCCCTAGCCCCACTCCCTGGGTGGCCTGGAAGCAGGTGTGACGATTCATTAGGATCAGAGAGAACTAGACAAACAAAAGGACCATGTGTACAGTGGGCTTCCCTTTTCACCAAAACAGAAGGATTTGCAGCGTGTATTTTGGGCTGTGAGGTGGTGTGGAGGGTGCGAGTGGCTGATCCTCCACCCATGAATTGCTGGTGGGTGCACTGCTGGGTTACACGGAGGGATCTCGCCCCCTCCTCTGCAGTCTCTACAGGAAAGAGAGTAAGAAGCCCTGCTCTTGGTGGATTGGCTGCAGAGGCTCCTCCCTTTCCTCAGAGGAAAGCAGTCATTGGTGCTGTGGAACAGGTGTGCTTCCCAGCTGCTCATCACTGTGGCCGTGAGACCGTGCTGCACACTGGTGACATTGCTGCTGGGAGACAAGTGTGCTGCACACCTGCTGACATCACTGATACTGTGAGACAGGTGTGTGCTACACTTGCAGACCATTTTCCCTGCCGTGGGACAGGTGTGTGAACACCTGACCTCCAGGCAGTGCTTGTGCTGCCCTGAGTGGCTAATTCTACCTGCATGCTGTCCTTTTCTTTCTGATAAGCTGGGACCTCTCTAACCTACCAGTCAGCCCAGAGCTAATAGGATCATGAGAAAACGGCCACCAACAAAAAGAGCAGTAAACAAGAGTTCTGTTTTTTTGTTTTTTAAAATACAGTTCTAGGGAAGAAAAAGCAAAGCCCTGAGCTCAGTAATTTGCCAGTGCATGTACTAGGGGGTAAAGCTGGGATTCCGTTTGCTGTTGAAGGAAATCTGGTCTTGTTACTGCCTGTGAAGATTGCCCAGCTTCCTGGAGAATCATTTTGCTTTGTGGTTATAACTGGGTGTGGAGCTCCTTAAGCTGCAGGACGCCTTTCACTGTGCGGTGGGCTGGTCATTAGGTTGTGTTCACAGACTCGGTTGCGCAGCATTGGGAGGGAGAGCAAAGGTGAATTGGTCCAGCCTTCTCAGAGAGGCTGTGCTTGCCCAGGGGTCTGTGTCCCTCCGCAGCCAGCCTAGAGCCTGTGCCAGGGTGCCCTCACGCCAGGCCTCCTTCTCCCATGGCCAGAGCTGTGGGTTTGGGCGCATGAAATGGTTTCTCCTTGCCTTGCCTGCGCCTTATATTTGGGAACAGATAAAGAGTTAACTGCACCACGGTCCCTGCCAGGGATGTTTGGCAGAGAACCTGTGTTCAGTTTCTGCCCCTGCAGCTCCCTGTCTTGGCCACCCAGGCCCAGTTCCCCTCCCCGCCACCATAGTTTGTGTCCTGCAGTGCCTGGATGGATGTACCATGGTCTCTGGGAACCCACGGAGGGCAGGGCTCGGAGGACACTGTGGCTTGTAAGGTCCCTTTGAAGCCTACTGCCTGTTGCTATGGAAATTCAGAATCCTAGCTGGGAGTGTTGCAGTGGTGCTAGGAAGCTTGTCATTTCTGCAGGCTGCATTTCCTGGGCTGGCTCGCTCCTGGTCCTGCTGCAGGAGGCTTTTTTTTGCAAATGTGTTACAGATTCATTCTTCCCCCTCCTACACCTAATCCTGTCTGAGGTGTTTAGATACCCTCTTGTTTAGGAACCTCCCCTCAGTGCCCCCCTGCCCTGTCTGTTCTTCCAGGAGAGGCTTGTGTACGCCTTGTGGTGAGTGAATTGTCTAAGTCATTTAGTGTAGTGTACAGTGAGTGAGGTGGCTCTCAGAGGTATGTGTCTTTGTACAACCCACTTACACAGTATTTAAATTTACCCAAAGGATCTCCTATCTGTTTAACAAATGGTGGTGTTAAAAGAAAGAAAAATGAAGATATCTGCTTTCCTGGGTTGTAAACGAGCTGTATCCTTATTTCTCTGGTTTTGTGTCATCATGGAAAAATCTCAGCATTCATTCCTTGCAAATGGGTATGTTTTGAAACAAACCACAAACTAAGCAGGCGTGTATAGCTATGTGGATACCAACATATGTTGGTAGAATGTCTTTCCAACATTCTAGGTAATCTGTTTTTTAAAGGGGTTGTTAGTGGTGTGAATTAGGTCTGACAAGAAGATAGTTGGAGCTGATTGATTTTGGAAACAGTGTGTCGTGGAGTCTTGATGTTACAGCTGAAAGAAAAGACCTGCCGGTCATTTAAGATAGCCTCTGCTCCAGGGCTACGTATGAGGTTCAGCAGACCCTGGTTGTGCCCTTTATTTTTCTTTAAAACATTTTTTTTTATTTTTATCAAATATTTATAACAAAATTTACCATCTTGACCTTTTCTAAGTGTACCATTAACATTAAAAACATTCACATTTTTGTCCAACCAGCACCAACATCCATCTCCAGAACATTTTCATCTTTCCAAATTATAACTTAGTCTCCATTAAGCATTCCCCCTGCCCCCCAGCCCTGACGACTGCCCTTCTGCTTTCTGTCTCTATGAATTTGGCCAATTTGGTACCTCGTATTAATGGAATCATACAGTATGGGTACCTCACGTTAAGGGAATCTTATAATATTGGTCCTTTCGTGACTGGCTTGTTTCACTGATTGTCATGTCAAGTCTATGCGTGTTATAGCAGGTGTCAGAATTTCCTCCCGTTTTAAATGCTGAATAACATTCCATTGTGTGGCTATATCACATTTTGTTTTCTCATTCCTCCATCAGAGGACACTTGTTGCTTCTGTCTTTAGGGTGTTGTGAATAATACTGCTGTGAACTTGAGTATGCAGACCTCTGCTTTCAGTTCTTTTCAGTATATTCCAAGGAGAGGGGTTACTGGGTCATATGGCAATTCTGCTTTTATTTTTGAGGAACATCCATACTGTTTTCCACAGCAGCTGCACCGTTTACATTCCCACCGACGGTGTGCAGGGATCCCGATTTCTCCACATCATCACCAGCGCTTGCTGTTTTCTGGGGGTTTTGGTAGGCTTACTTTGCTTTTTGACCTTGGGTTGTGGAGGGAATTAAATGTCAACACATGTAAAGGGCTCAAAGCCTGGTCAGCACTCCAAAGCCTTGCTGAGCAGTTTGTGTCAAGTTTCAGCTTGTGGCCAGGGATGCCAAGCAGAGACCCTGGCCACACCCGATGTACCTCCCTCAGGGCTGCCCACTGAGGGCCCATGGCAGCACTGCCGTCACTCCAGGGCCATGTCCTGATGGTGGGTGGAATACATCTTCTCTGTCTCACGTTTCCCCATGGGGTGATGGGCTCTCTCTCCCTGTTTTTGGCAAGTGATTTCACAGGGTCTGTAAAGGGTTTTCACTTCTCTGTGAGTTACTTGTTTAGAACTTGGAGAATCATTGTTCAGGGTGTTGGTATCAATTGGTCCACCCAGAAAAGCCATGCACTGCTTAGCGAGAGATGGGACTGTGTTTCAGGACCGGGAAGCCTAACAGAGACCAGAGCTGGGGAGGCAGAGGCCTGTGGGGTGAGGGGAGACTGCAGACAAGCCGGCTGTGGCCAGGAGCCTTCCCCACTCTCCGCCAGGCAGCGTGAGGCCGGTCCGTCTCTTTCCCACAGCTGTGGAAGTGCCAGGTGTTTCCAAAGGCAGCACTTAGCACCCCAGCAGTCCTGCAGGGGAGCCTCGTGGCCAGGGTTCATGGCCAGGGTCTGGAGCCAGAGGTGAGTTTGCAGTCCACTCCCGGGCAGGAGGTGTCACCTCTCTGTGCCTCTGTCTTGCTGAGTGAAAGGACTGGCGCGTCCTGCCCGTGCGGGTGTTGAGGCCCACCTGAGTGGGTTTAGCACAGGGTTTAGCACGTGAGCAGGGACCATGCTGTGGGTGAAGATGGTCTGACTTCTGGTGTGTCTAGGAGTCTGAAATTTAACTTCTTAAGCAGAGCATGGCCTACTCTATTCACTTCCTGAATAAAATACATTCACTTATTTGCTGAATGCTCTCCGGGTACTTACTGCTCAGAGATTTCTCTTCCCTCTGCCTTACCTGGGAGCCTGTGTACACTGGTCTTCTTGGGTTTTCCAGAGTACTCATTTACCACTTATACTTTCAGTGTCCGCAGTGGGGTCAGCCTGAGCGTGCACCGAGGAGGTGCTCTGCCCTGGCAGAGGCACAGCCGGAGGTACGGGCTCACAGAGGCCTGAGTGTAGTGGTTGCATGGCTCCAGTGCTCCTGGAACCGGGTCCGGAGGCAGGACCCCCAGGGCTCTCCGAGCAGTGGGCGCCGGGGGTCGGGGACTGGGAAAGGGGTGGCCAGGCCACTCTGCTGTGTCACCAGGGAGCCTTGTCACCTGGGTAAGGTCCCCACTCCAGCTCTTGGTTTCTGCGGCTGAAAACTCCAGGGGAGAGACCACCTACAGGCTCTGTAGTTACCTCCTGGTTGGTGATGAATTTGAGGGGCCCCCTGCCTGGAGGTGGCAGTGGGGTGTGGGGAGTGAGGATGAAATGCACAGAACGGAGTTCAGGATGTGTGGGTACGCGAGGAGAGTGGTTCCCACCCTTCAGGCGACCCCCAGAAGCCCTGCGTGGGGCCCATGCCAATGTTGCTTTGTCCAGGGTGTGACAGATGCAGGGGGACCCGGGAGGAAGCGTCATCCGGCAGCTGCGCTCGCTGTCTCCTCCCGCCGCCCTTTGCCTGGCTGCAGCTCTGGTCCTCAGCCTCAGGTGCGCCCTCATCCTTCAGAGGGTGTCGCGCCTGCCTCACCTGTGACACTGCATGGAGGGTGTCCAAGGGACACCCAGACTTTCCAGCTGTGACTGTTCGTGTCTGTCTGTTCAGGTGCTGCTTGCCTGGCACCGAGTTCGGCAGTACCTAGCTCATTTTCTTTTTCCCAGGTGGTGGTGGTCTTCCCGTCATTAGGAATTTGTCAGTTACTGAGAGTTTTGTTTTTAGTGGCTTTAATTGCTAACCTTTACATCTTCATCATATTAAAAGCAGCATCCTTCTGAACAGAGGTGGTGCTTTTTAAAACCTTCAGAAATCTGAGTGCTCCGAAAGCTGTCGGGATGTATTCAGTTTACAAAAGCGTAACTGGACAGTGCTTTGCGACCTGACGCCTGTGGGGAGCCCTGTGTGAGCGCAGAGCTGGGCCGGCATTTTAACCTGGATCACGATGTAGAGCAGGTCAGAGGTGAGGCGGTCACTGTACTGCTTTGGGGCCACATTTCAAAAATGACCCTGGTTGTTCCCTGACTGAGTGACCGTGATTCAATGTCCAGCCAAGTGCTTCTGAATGTGGAGGCCAAGGGCTGATAATTACCTGAGCAGGGCAGCTGGAGCCTGGGACAGTGGGGGTCACTGGCCTGTGACCAGATGACCACAGATCCAGTGGCCCCTACTCCCTGCCTAGTGTTATAATTATGATTGTAAGAAATACACAGACTCCTAGCATTTTATCTTAAAAAGTTTTTTACTATGGAAAATCCATAGGCGTAGATGCTATCATCTCCTGTATTCCTACCACCCCCACTTCAGTGGCCATCAGGATTTTTCTGTGCGTGGTTTGCCTTTTCTTGTATTTGCTTTCTCCCCTCTTTGGCTGGTATATTTTCTTTTTTTAATTATTAAATTTTTTAAAATATAAATTTATCCATTTTAATTGGAGGCTAACCACCCTACAACACTGCATTGGTTCTGCCATACAGCAACATGAATCTGCCACGGGTGTACATGTGTCCCTCAGCCTGAACCGCCCACCCAAGTCCCTCCCCATCCCATCCCTCTGGGTCATCCCAGTGCACCAGCCCAGAGCATCCTGTATCATGCATTGAACCTGGACTGGCGATTCATTTCACATATGATAGTATACATATGTCAGCGCAATTCTCCCAAATCATCCCACCCTCGCCCTCTCCCACAGAGTCCAAAAGACTGTTCTATACATCTGTGTCTCTTTTGCTCTCTTGCATACAGGGTTATCATTATCATCTTTCTAAATTCCATATATATGCATTAGTATACTGTATTGGTGTTTTTCTTTCTGGCTTACTTCACTCTGTATAATAGGCTCCAGTTTCATCCACCTCTTTAGAACTGATGCAAATGGATTCTTTTTAACGGCTGAATAACACTCCATTGTCTATATGTACCACAGCTTTCTTATCCATTTGTCTGCTGATGGACATCTAGATTGCTTCCACGTCCTGGCTGTTATAAACAGTGCTGCGATGAACATTGGGGTACACGTATCTCTTTCAATTCTGGTTTCCTCCGTGTGTATGCCCAGCAGTGGGATTGCTGGGTCGTATGGCAGTTCTATTTCCAGTTTTTTAAGGAATCTCCATACTGTTCTCCATAGTGGCTGTACTAGTTTGCATTCCCACTGACAGTGTAAGAGGGTTCCCTTTTCTCTGCACCTTCTCCAGCATTTATTGCTTGTAGACTTTTGGATAGCAGCCATTCTGACTGGCGTGAAATGGCTGGTATATTTTCAAGCAGATCCTAAGCATTGTTTTTCTTCTGTGATGCTCCTGCATCACGAACCTGTGTCTGAGTCTTGTGTGGGGCAAGAAGAGCAGAGGGATTAGTGAGAGGACAGAGCTCTGTAAGGTACCAGAAACCTGTGAGAAGAGGTGGCCGGTTTGGTGCAAAGGGTATGGTGAGCGTTTCTGAAATGGTGGCTTCCAAACTGATTGTGGAGACAATGTGACTCTGAGTTAATCTTCCACAGTTTTCAGATACTTGCTGGCAGGCCTTTGGGAAAGACCCTGTAGTTAAGTCAGGCTCCTCTTGTTTGGTAACCTATGAAATCAAGGAGAAAAGGGGCTGAGATCCAGGGATCTCCGTGGCCTTGGGCTGCAGTGACTGGAAGCAGATTTTGGTTCCCGAGGTTGGGCCGCAGCAGCGAGAACGCTGAATCTTGGCTGCTAGACCAGTGGCTAGTGACAAGGCCCTGACCCCTTAGCTGTGTAGAAGTAAATTTCCACATAGAGATAGAAGGTAGTGAAACAAGTAATATTAGGAGGAAAAGGATATATGTGGAGAGAGAACACAGGTGGGCTCATGGCAGTTGAACACTTTTACGGGGATTTCTTCTGGCTTTCCTTTGGCCGGTCACCTGCTTTGAAGGATTCTGAGTCTGTAAGGGTTTGTCTCAGGGTCCTCCCACGTGTGCATGCCCATCTGTTAGCCAACATGGACTCCAGCACAGGGGCCTGTGGGTAGGTTGACATCACTTATTGTGGCCTGACGTGCCCTCCCTTTTGACCCATGGAACTTTTCTGCACATGTATAGTTAAAAAGGTCTCCGTGATCTCAAGAATGAGGAGTATAGGTCTCTTTACGTGTTGTTGTTCAGTCGCTAAGTTCTGTCCAAGCACGCCAGGCTTCTCTGTCCTTCACTGTCTCCTGGAGTTTGCTCACATTCATGTCCGTTGAGTCAGTGATTCTATCTAACCAGCAGGGCTCAGCTCCGCCGCCTCTTCGTCTTGGAGTATCTGTCCGCAGGGAACAGACTCCAGCTGTTCAGCCTGGGGCCCGTCTATCTTCTGCCTCAACTTCTGTCTAACTTCTGCCAGCAACTCCTGGCAGCCCCCCAGCGCCAGGCGGCTGCTTGGTGATGTGCACAGACTCGCTGGTCATCCTCCTCCATCCCTGTGGGCATCGAGAGTGTCCTGGGCCCACTGTTCCACAGAGTGTGCCCCCTGTGTTGCTTGAGAACAGGCAGATCCCAATCTAGGCTCTGGGGATCAGAATCCTGGAGATGGGAGCAGAAACCTGCATTTGGAGCCCTCCCTGTGCACCCAAAGTGCACAGCTTAGAGTCCGGCTTAGGCCCAGGCCTTCCAAGGTGGTTTGTTCTGGGAATCTGGTCTTTTCTTCTGCACCTTGTGGTCCCCTGTGTGTCTGGTGTTTGAAGCTGGTCTCCAGCTCCTGCTTTGTCTTGTGTTTGGAACACTTTGGTGCTGGGTGAGAAACGCCAGCCAAGCAGAATCCACTGGGGGCCCTTGGACCCAGCTGTTCCATGGCAGGGCTGGGGCGTTGGCAAGTGGATCCTGATCCACAGCTGGTGGGGCTTTGCTGCTTGGCTCTGGTGGAGTGGGTGGTGTCTCCAGGCCCAGGCAAGATGCCCCACAAGAGCGTTAGCTGTCATCCTGGTGGCGGCGAGTCCGTCCGGACGTGGAAAGGCACCATTTGAAACAAGAGTGAGGTGTGTGAGAAACTTAATCACAGGGAAAGCCGCCCACACCACCCACCCCTCTGAGCAGGGCATGTTTCCCAGAGGCTCCTGTGGCTCGTGCGGTTCAGGGATGAGCTGAGCTGAGAGCCAGTGCCCTACCTGTTCCACTCCTGCAGGCCACATTCCCAGTGCTGTGTGCCGCAGTTTGCTGCGGCCCTGACCTATAGTGGGTCCTTTCTCCTCCTTGGCCCTCACTGAGCTGTGGAGGCCTGGCTAAAATAAGCTCTCTTTTCCTTCCTCCTTCTGGGCTCGGAATGGAAAAGCCAGTTGTGTGCTTCCGCTGTCTGGAATGGGATAGGGGAAGCCTGGAAACTGAAGGCTGACCAGCGATTCCCCTTTGGTGCACGTGGGGGGGCCCCCACCCCCTGGGCAGGACTGGGAGTCCCGAGTCCCCTCTCCACCCTGCCAGGCCAGGGCCCTGAGCCACCACCCCTCCTTTTCCAGTACTTTTTGTTAATAACTAAATCATGTTTCTGATTCTTTACTTTCTCTGAGAAAACCTTTTCTTTGAAGTGTGGTTGGGACCCCTCCTTTCCTCCCAGGTTGGAGAGAAGCGGTCAGATCCCAGAAGAGGAAGGCCTCTGTGGGAGAACCTGTGTGCACCTTGCGTGTTACGTCTCTGCTGTGCTTGCCCTGCACAGCGGTGCAGGGAGCCCATGCTCTGCCGGGGCTGATCTTTTCAGAAGGAAAGGCAAGAAAACAAGTGATTACAGAGCAGTGGGACCAGGGCTAAGCCAGAGGGGTGGTCCGTTCCCTGGGAGAGGCAGGAAGGGAGGGGTCATACATGGCTATTGGCAAGTCATTTATAAGCTGGCAGATGGTGGAAGTGTGTGTAGGGGGGGTGCTTGGAAACAGAACCAGTGGGAAGGTGGAGGTGAGAATGGTGGGGGCCCTGAGTGTGGGTGGTGCTGTGCAGTGTTCCCCCTGATGCACTGAAGCGGGGTGTCAGGGAAGCCAGCCTGGGGGCAGAAATAGGAAGCAGAGTGCATAGAGCTGGACAGGTTGTAAGGCCCGGGGTCTGGGCCTGGGGTGGGTGGGGGTGTCACGGAGGAGGGGGTGGGGTAGAGGTGATCCCACTTGATGTTCTGAGATTTGACACCATCCTCAGTTTGGAGGAATTGCTTTTGTGCTCTTTGCAGGATGTCGTCCCTGGATGATTAATACAGCAATTAAAGCGAACACCCCCAAAACCTTTCCTCTGGCATTTTGTTTCCTAGTTTAACTGACCATGAGTTTTATCTCATTTTATTAAACATTCATTATGGTGAATTTCACAGGGCACCACCCACTTCAAGGTGAAGGTGTGGTTTTGCCTGTGTGCTCACTTTGCGGGTCCTTGACTCCTGGCGGAAATGACGGGAGAGCTGGTCAAGTGGGGATGGCTGTGGTCTGAGGCTGGTGAGTGCCTCTCCCCCAAGGGAGGGAGAGATCATGGGCTGCTTCAGCAGCGTGTATCTCCTTACTTGGCCCTGCCAGACCACATCCCCTCTCTCCGCTCCCCACTTCCATTCCCTTTTAAAGTCTCAGGCGGATCTTGGGGGTTGCTGACCTGGCTTCTGTTAGGGGGTTGAGGCTGCCGTCCTCTCCCTGCTCTGATGCCTTCCTCCCGTCCTTGGTGGGGTTCTGTCTCCTGGCAGATGTCTCAACCTCTCCTGCTGGGTGTGCACCATTGGGGAGCTGACACAGAGCCATGTTCTGAGGTTCCATTGCGCCTCACTGTGGCCCCCAAACAGGTGCTCAGGAGTCTTAGTGACAAGCACCACCCCATCCCCGCCCCGCCCCGGTGCTCCCGAGTGTCTGCACTCACGGACCCCAGGATAAGGTTGACAGTAATAAATACAGGTACGACCTCTTAGACACCTGGATAATATGCCCAGCCCGGCAGACACAGGCCTCCCTCTCTCTCCGTGTTTTGACTTCAGCTCTTCTATTTGGCTGCTCTGGGTCTTCGTTGTGGCACAGGGGCTTCTCATTGCAGAGCACAGGCTCTCGAGCACAGGCTCAGTAGTTGCCCCGAGGCCTTCAGGATCTTAGCTCCCTGACTGACGATTGACAAACCTACGTACCCTGCATTGCAAGGTGTATGTGTAACCACTGGACCCCCAAGGAAGTCCATGGCTTCAAGCTTCAAAGACAGAGATGCTGCCCAACAGAGATGGGTTGTTGGATGGCATGAAGGCCACCCACCAGGAGAGAGATCACAGGGAAGCTGGGTGCCCCTCATGCTCTGGGGGAGCCAGATGCTGTTGTAGGCCTTTCTTCTGGATGCCACAGGGGCGTTCTTCAGCCCCAGACATTTCAGCACAGTCTCTGTGACTGTGGAATCCTATTTTAAGTCTGTGAGCAGGGTAGCGGGTCCTAAGGCCCCACAGGACTGGCCAGGCCCTTGTCTAGCAGACTTTGCTGCCCACCCCAACCCCACCCTCCTTGCTGCAGAGGCCTCATCCTGAAGATGCCGCCTCCCTCCAAGCCAGCGTTCAGTGCTCAGCCTCTTACTGGGGCTCCTCTGATTCTCAGCCACCTGAATGCAAAGGCTGCTGTTCTTTAACTAGACCTCATCTCTCCCGGGGGGAACAGTGCAAGACCTCCTAGGGTACAGGAGCATCAGTCGCCGTGGCCACCAAATCACCAGCTTCAAGGTGCTATTTCATTGGCTGCCTGCAGCGTGTGCAATTTGGGTCTCGGGGAGGGAGGTTCCTCCTCCTCCCCGTGGTCCTGGACTCCTTTGGTGCTTGGGAACCTGCAGAAGGTTGAGGACCCTTGTATTAAGAAGAGTGAGGAAACCACGTGTGTGTGTGTGTGTGTGTGTGTGTGTGTGTGTGTGTGTCCTGCACAGTGCATGCCTGAGTCAGCTTAGTGAGGTAGGCAGTGGGCTTTGTTATTGTTTGGTTGTTTTATGTCCCAGCCATATAAATATAAATAGACAGATACATTGAATAATTCTGTGCCCTGGGCAGGAAGTTGCAGCTACACACCCTTCACTCAGAATAGCGCAGTGGGATGGAGCCCCCGTGGAGCCCCCCGGACTCCGCCTTCAGCCATGCGCGCTCCTGAGGACTTCTTTCCGGATCAGCGGCTGCTGGCACAAAGCTCAGAAGAGCTTCTCTGGGGCCTTCGGGGCTGTTGATCCTGAGGTGCCGGGGCCTGTTCGGGCCTCCCACCCTTGATTTAATCTGTAGAGGCAATCTGTATCCCACCAGTGTCCTCCCTGACTGTGTCCCCAAGTGGAGTGACGGTGCCCGTGTGACAGCCCCAGGTGAGGGTCCCCCCAGACCCTGCAGGCTGCTCCATCCTGGGCTCTGGAGTCGGGGAGCTGGCTGTGCATTTGGTTATTTGCCACAGGATAGCTGCCCACCTCTCTGTGCCTCCATTTTGCTTTCCTCTTGATCTCACGCGGAGGCCCACGAGAGGACACCCAGAAGTGACCTTGCAGGCATATTTCATACATCTCCCAGAGGGCAGGTTTGCTTCCAGAAATTTGCCTTTGGTTAAAACAATCAGAAATCCTTTTTTTTTTTTTTTTTAATTTTGAACCTATTTCTGAAAGCTGTTTTAAGAAGATACACAAAAACAGCCTCAGTTTTCTCTGTCCTGATGCTTTGTTTTCGTCAGCAGCCTTCTCAGAAGTGAACGTCTCCACTGGAGTTTGAATTTGGGGTTGGGAGGGCATGTGCGTCTTATTTTATTTTGGAAGTAAAGTCTCCTCTCCTTTGTGGATGAATCTTCTTATAGATTCTCTTTTCCCTTTACAGTAGTTTCAGAGTTCTTCTGGAGTTTTCTCTTGTTTTGAGACTTTAAACTCCACTGACTGTCTTTCCAGGGTGCCTCTGTAGAGCTGCTGTGGTATCTGGCCATAGAAGAGAGAAGGTTCTGGGACATGCAGCCCCCTGCTTGCCCTTTCTAGGTGGCAGGAGGCACAGAGCAGCCTCTCTCCCATCCAGGCGGTCAGCCTCCTGAACTGGGGCTCTGCAGCTCGCCTCTGACTGTGCCGCTTGGGATGGAAGCCCGCTCTCCCCTGAGCACAGAGGAAACCATCTTTGCTTTTCCTTCCCCAGGGACTCTGTCCTCATGGCCTCAAAGGGACTCACAGAACCCCCAGGCGGGGCTGCTGCTTGCAGCTCTGAGTACAGGCTGACGCCGCGGCAGTGCTGTATGCCTCTGTGTGCTTGTACTCAGCTTTCCTCTGGTTAAGTTACACTGTCCGAGTTGCTTCTGGAAACAGTATATTGTTTTCTTGTGCAAATATGTTCAGGATTTTGTGTAGCCTCCTGGCCTGGACTTTGCTCTCTGTCAGCATAATGATTACAGGGCGGTTGGTGACCACCCCTGCCTTCTCTCTCTGCTCCTCCCATCGCTGGAGCTCGCGGGGCTCCAGGATGTCCCCCCACAGGAACAGGCACTGAGGGCTGTGTCAGTAGAACCTCACTCCTGCATGTCCTGTTCTGACGGCTGTTTTCATTCAAACACAGGGGTGCACGTTAAGATCCAGGCTGTGTGTGTGCGTGTGTGTGCAGTCACTCATGTCTGACTCTTTGCAACCCGCCAGGTTGCTCTGTCCATGGATTCTCCAGGCAAGAATACTGGAGTGGGTTGCCATTTCCTTCTCCAGGGGATCTTCCTGACCCAGGGATCGAACCAACGTCTCTTGTGTCTCCTGAATTGGCAGGTGAATTCTTTACCACCTGAGCCACCGGGCAGCCCAGATCCAGGTCAAAGATAATAAAGGTGATAAACGGTCTAATCGTCCATCCAGGTACCTCCATGAGGCCAGGAACGACGGCCCTGCCAGACATGTAAACTGCCTTCAGAGCACAGGATGCCATAGCGGAGGTAATTCGAGGTTCATGTTTCCTTAGTGAAAGCACTAAGACCCTGACCCCTGTTCTCCGCAACGCCCCCAGGAGGAGGACTTCCTGTTCTCTGATGAGCTCAGACTTCCTCCCCGGCACATCCTCTCTGCTCAGCCAGGGTCCTCGTGGGCAGACCCGAGGTCGGGCTGCACGGCTCCTGGAGCTCATCAAAGGTCTCAGCTCCAAGGAGCAAAAAGACGCCTCCCCACAGCTCAGACCAGTGACAGCTTCTGCCTCTTTGCCTCGGGTGTGGACTCCTGGTGTGTAAGTGGACAGGCTGGAACCTTGAACATGACTCTTCCAAAGACGAGGGCAAGTCCCCAGTTTTAAATCTCAACCACTAAGTAGATAATGAAACTAACGTAAAGGTATTTTTTTAAAAAGATAGAAAATACTAGCACATAACACATAGTGAATGTAGATAGTATTTTATGAAACTTTATGTGTGCATATATGTATTGCTGCTGCTGCTGCTGCTAAGTCGCTTCAGTTGTGTCTGACTCTGTGTGACCCCATAGACGGCAGCCCACCAGGCTCCACCGTCCCTGGGATTCTCCAGGCAAGAACACTGGAGTGGGTTGCAATTTCCTTCTCCAATGCTTGAAAGTGAAAAGTGAAAGTGAAGTCACTCAGTTGTGTCCTAGTGACCCCATGGACTGCAGCCTACTGTGCTCCTCCGTCCATGGGATTTTCCAGGCAAGAGTACTGGCGTGGGGTGCCATTGCCTTCTCCACATATATGCATTATGTATATGTATTATATGAATTGTATGCTGCCTGTCTGCATCAAATATATCTCTTACTGTGGGTTTTGGCAAAAAAGCTTGACAGCCGCTGGGCTGCTGGAACGTGAGGGAACCAGCGCATCCTGCTGTTAGTTGCATGTGGTGAGTGTCACGCTCCTTCCCAGCCTCTGTCCACACACAGATGACCCCACGACCTGCCTGTCTTCACGGGGCAGGGTCTGCCTCTTGGTCCCCGGCTCCCAGGTACACTTGGAGGAGGACACCTCCCCATCTGCCTTAAGGTCTCAGGCTCCGTTTCCTTCCTGTTACCTGTTCTGTTGCCGTCTTCTGACTTCTGGCTTCTGGAAAGTCACTCCCGTCTTCCCTTGCCTTAAGGGTTTTTGTCTATTGCTATCAGTAAAACTTAATACTTGACTAAATGTATTCAGTCCTTTTAAATATATTTAAATGAGATAAATTTAAATGAACTGATTGAACTACACATGCCTGGTGCCATGCCTCAAACTGCAGATACTCACTGATGGTCTAGACTGTTCTTCTTACAGTCTTTCTGTAAAGAGTATTTCTGTATTCAGATTTGACAAATATCCTGAGACAGTAATTTATGAGGCTCGTCCTTGAACAACTTAGAGATTTTTCTGTCTGTGTTTTTTTAAATCATGACCAGTACACTTTAATTCTCTGTTAGGGAAAAAGTACCCGTAATACTTTCTGCATAGAAACAAGCATTACAGTGACCTTGGTGTAATTTACCCAGGCCTTTCAAAAAAATAATTCGTAGAGAATATCCAGTTTTGTCTGAGGACACCTCTAAGCCTTCGGTCATCAGCCCCTCCCGCACCCTCCCAGCTCCCACCCCCGCTGTCTTTTCATAATTGTAGCCCAAAGGTCTCAGTTGTGAAAAGTGCCTTTTGTCAGACACAGTGAGCTCAGCCGTCTCCTGCGCCCTGCTCCTCACTCTGTGAGATGGATTGCCGCCTTTGTCCTGGGCCCAGCCCTCCTGTCAGGCCAGCCGCTGCTAGGGGGGCCGCAGAGCTGGGGCCTCCTATCACTCCCTCACTTCCCTTCATCAGGGGCTGGTGGAATTGATACTTTCATACAAAGTGCTGGTGCCCAGCCCTCTCACCAACTTTTATGCAGATTGATTGTGCAGGCCTGTCTGCCTCGGGGTCGTCTCATGAAGACTCAGCAATGGTTTCTTTTTTCACCCATTATTTGGAGAGAATAATAAGTCTCTGTCAGATTAGCTTCTTGGAGGCTGGAAGCTTTCTGAAAAGAGCTTGCATAATCAGAGTGTCTGCTGAGCTGCTACCCAGAACTTATCCCTCTTGTGCGATAAGAATGTATATTTTGCATGTTGTAAGTTTTTGACTGTTCCTTCCCATTAGAAATCACGCAGTTGCACATCCCATGCTTGGTACTAAGCTGCGGGCCCAAGTCACAGAGGCAGGTGATGAAGTTTTCCTCCAGGTGGGATACTTCCTTAATAGAGAGAGACCACAAGCCCATGCACACGCTGGCCACTCCCACTTCCCCGGAAGGTTCAGAGCCCTTGACACCTGTCTTTTTAAGGAACAGTCTTGAGTCAGATGGTCCTTGAACAAATGGCCCAGGTCAGTGGTGAAGCCAAGGGTTGAATGCAAGGGGAATAGCCCTTCTTTCACATGCTCTGCTCCTGTGAACTGTCTGGGAGACAATATGTGTCCCCCGACAAAAACAAAGATATGGGGTCCTAGCCCCAGGACCTCAGAATGTGACTTTTTTGTAAGGAGGTCTTTACAGAGATAATCAAGTTACAGTGAGGTCATTAGGGAGGACCCTGCTCCATTAGGACTGGTGTCCTTATAAAAGGTGGACATACAGAAACACGGAGGGAAGACCACGTGAAGACGCAGGGAGAAGAAGACGACCATTGGCATGCCAGGGAGTGAGGCCCGCAGCAGCCCTCTCCTTGGCCTTCAGAGGGAGCAGGGCACTGCCCGCACCTTGACTCTGCACTTGTGACTTCCAGAATTGAGATAACGAATGTCTGTGTAGGGAGCAGGGCACCGCCCGCACCTTGACTCTGCACTTGTGACTTCCAGAATTGAGATAACGAATGTCTGTGTTTAGGCCCCCCAGTCTGTGGTGCGTTGTTATGGCAGCCCCAGCAAACTCAATCAGGTAGGGTTTGTCAGTTTATCATAAATCAGCTTTATAGGAGGTTTTCCCATTGGGCGTGCCGGCCCAAGATCCTTGCAGTTACGGTATTTCAACACTAGTACTTAAAAGACTTGCTGTGACCTCGCAGGGTCTTTGCCAGGAAGGGCCTTGATTCGGGGCTTGGCTTCCCACACATCAGGGCCCCCCAAATAGGGCTGGGCCTCTCTCTGTTCTGAGTACCTACTTCAGCTTGGGTGTGCAGCCTCTGCTGTCCTCCATTTGGTTTTCGGCAGAAGCATTTCCCCTTCTCCCTGAGTTTCTGCCTAAGAGTGTCACCACATGTACAGAGCAGGAAGCAGAGGGCAGTGCCCCCAGGGCTCAGCCTGAGGCTCGGGGGAGCTGTGGTGAGAAGTCAGGCTCTCCTGCCGCCTCTGACCTCCAGGAGAGCGGCCACTGCCACCGTGCCTGTCACAGCTCACCTCTGGCTCCCAAACAGTGCTCCGGCCAGGCTGTCCGTGGACCAGTAATTGGATACAACTCCACCAGGAGCTTTCTTTAGGGCAGCCACTAACTCAGAAATCTAAAATAAAATTTAATTTATTCTGGGACCTTCAAAAACAGGTCAGGAGTTGGGATATGTTGGGAAAGATCATTTAGTCCTTTCCCTCCAAGCCTTAGGATAGGTGAAGGGGCTGATGACCAAATAGGGTCTCAATCCTGGGGCTGGGGGTGGGCAGCGTAGGACTCTCGACTCAGCACCCCAACACACACACACTCAGAGCCAGGCTGTGGGGGCCACAGCACACGGCATCTAAAGACTGTTCCTGAGAGAGTGTGGTTATAAACCCACTGTGAGCAGTGAGATAAAGTGAGCAGTCAGATAAAGGAACTCAAAGATGAGGAATCCCCCAGCCTGATCAGAGGAGAGAGATTAGAGATGGGGCTGGTCAGGAGGAGGCCTTGAAGGTTACAGAGAAATGATGTCTCTGTGAGGAAATTTGGCTGTAGGGTCCAAGCAGGGCTGAGAGTGTTCCTTGAAAGGGTCGGGTTCCCTGGTGGCGCGCTGGAGAGAAGAGGGAATGACTGAGACTGGTTAGGACTGCAGAGCAGTGGACTGTGGGGGTGGCCAGAGGGCCATGGGAGAGCCCGTGGTGGCCCCTGTGACACAAGAGGGGAGGGCGGAGGTAAGGGAGACAGGGCTTCCATGGGTGATGACGGAGAGAAAGGATGAGGCTTTTGTTCCAGTTGTGGGGTGGGGCATGTTTGGGGTCCCTGCTCTCAAATGCCGATGGGAACAGTGAGTAGGCTTTGCTTTGGAGATGTGGCAGCGTGGGGCTGGGCTTGGAGAAGGTGAGAGGCAGAGTCTAGAGAAGCGGATGTGGAGCGCAGCCCTGTGCCCTGCATCCTGGGGGAGGAGTGAGCTGTGGGGACAGCACGGGAGGAGTCACTGCACGCACGACGGGGCTCCCAGTGGGGCTGCTTTCCAGATCTCCAGGGACGAGGCTGAGGTCAGCTGTGTGGTCAGCACTGGTTCTGACTTTAGCCTTGCTTTCCACTGTCACCCTGGGACGTCTCCTCATCCCTGGGAGGATGGTGATTGGTTGGTTAACTCTAAGAGGCTTATGTGTCTTTTGAGTTTAACCTTAGTTGCTAAAACTCTTGATTCTTTCCATGTGTTGCCAAGAGAGTTTTACCCTGCTTCCTAGACACTGGATATTGTATTCCCATTTGTCATGGATCAGTTGCTGAGGTTTCTCATGGGTGGGGCAGGGCTTTACCTTGACCCCAAACCGACCGCCTTTTCTGCAGCTCAGCTGGCAGGGCAGATGAGCCTGTAGGTTGTGGGGCCCTGGGGCGCAGGTAGGTGGCATTCTCTAGAGCACGCCTTCGCCCCTGGTTCCCACACACCTACATATTCCGATGCATTTCTGTCCATGCCTGAAACGCACAAGGTGAAAAGGTAATGGTGGAGGGAGAGAGGCTCTGGCCCCAAGAAGAAGCATCTTGCTTGGGAGATAAGAAGCATGAGCTATTTTGAGAATACTTTGATTCTCTATCTAGAGATCAATAAAATAGTTAAGGAACTGATGAAATGCAAGAAAGGCCAGGCTGGGCTGTATTATGTTATGATTTGGAGAAACTATTACACAGGAGGTCACGTATGACCCAGGGCCTGAAGGAACATGGAGACCCCATGAAGGGGTAGGAAAAGTCTTGCTGGGAGAGATCTGATTGGAAGCCGTGGATTTTGTGGTCTTTTGACCCTGGATCAGGGTCACTTCAGTGTCCTCATTTGAAAGCACTGATGGTATAGAGCTGAGTGAGTGAAGTTCAGTCGTGTCCGACTCATTGCGACCCCATGGACTGTAGCCCACCAGGCTCCTCTGTCCATGGGATTCTCCAGGCAAGAATACTGGAGTGGGTTGCCATTTCCTTCTCCAGGGGAAGAGCTGAAGTCAGCCTTAATTGAGTGTGTGAGCCGTTGAGCGTGATGCCTAGTGTGTACTGAGCGTGCTTACAGCAGATAAGGAAACGGCATTATGGCACAAACATTTGTTAGGATGACTTAATAAAACCCAAAATGGTAACAGCACTACGGTGAGGATGGAGAGTGACCAGAGCTCACGCCTGCTGTGGGAATGCAAACCAGCACAGGGTCTGGAGGACAGCTGGCAGTTCTTAGAGTTAGACATGCTCCCAGGCCACCCAGTAACCCCTTAGATATTTATCGGAGGGAAATGGAAATCTCTGTGCTCACAGAATTCAGAACCTTTTATTTGTATTTGCCCTAAACTGGAAACTCCTTCACTGGCCCTCCTCTGGGGAGTGGATGACCTAGGCGTAGGCGCCTGTATGTGGGATGTGGCAGCTGGCAGTGGGGATGGCTCCCCTGCACGAGGGAGCAGTCCACACAGTGGATCCCAGGCAGTCATGTGAGAGGAAGAAGCCAGAGTCAAAGGTCACATACTGCCTGCTTCAGTCTATATGACCTTCTAGAAAAGGCAGCGTTGCAGACAGAACACAGATCAGGGTTCCCTGGGAGTGCGGGTGAAGGTGCATGGGGGAGTTTTCTGGATGATGAGCTGCTGTGTCTTGTGTTGATGGTTGCATGGCTGTGAACAACTGTCAGAACTCAGAGCTGTAGACTAGAGTGAATTTTATTGTTATCTATTTTATACCTTACTTTAAAAATGAAAAAAACAAATCTTGAGCCCAGCCAAGGAAGTGAGAATGATCATGGTGTGTATGGGAACCTGAGGGAGCAGACCTGGATGAGCGCTGAGGGTTCGGTAAGAGACCAGTCTGAGTGTGTGGGGTGGGGTCTAGCTGCACTGGCACTGAAGGAGTGCTGTTGCCTGCCTGATGGGCTGGGAAACGGTGAGCCCTCGGGACTGCCTGGGCAGTGGCGGGCAGGATAAGGGTAGCATTTTGTGTTGTGAGAGGATGGATAAGGCCCAGCCTGGGGTCAGCACATTTCCCCAGCACGTGGACAAGGCCTGAACCCAGTGTTTGTAGGAGGGAGCCGGAGGGAGGCTTGACACTGTCACTGATGTGAGCTCCCTTCCTTAAAGACACCAAAGAGCAGAAGTGGTCAGCTGAGGCCGCAGAGCCTTAACTCCTAATGGGCGGGCAGCCTGGCCTCCTGCAGAGGTTCCTGTCACTCCTCCCTTTGCAAACATCACGTCAGATTGCGAGTGGACAGACTTGTGGTGCCCATTCGCTTCTCTTCCTCAGGAGCTCTTGTGTTTTCTTTCATCTTGCCAGGTAAAGGTCTTGGACTATTAGCCTCCAAGTTAGTTGGGCAAATGCTGTCTGGAGGGCTTGTCCATATGTCTGCACCATGCTGTGAGCCCCTGGTGACAGAGTCTTTCTGAACAGCATCCCAGCCCCAGCTGTTCACGACTGCACAGCCAGACGGGGGTTTGTTTGCTCTGACGTCAGATGTTTGAAGTGGGTGAAGGGGCAGCCTTTGTATCTGGTGAGGCTCCGACACTGCTTTTAGCAGAGCCGAGGAGGAACAGTTGAAATAGAGCTCTGCATGAAGCACCCTTTCTGACCCGCAGTCGGTCACCTCTGGTTTGCGGGGGCCCAGCCCTGGGAGCGCACTGTCCGCCCTGCAGTTGGTCACTATGGATGTGCTCTATTATTTACCATAGGAACCTTCTTTTCTCTTCCTTCCTCCACAGGAACGTGTGTCACATAATGTTGCTCAGTTGTGTCTGACTCTTTGCAATCACATGAACTGTAGTCCATGGAATTCTCCAAGTCAGAATACTGGGGTAGGGTAGCCTTTCCTTTCTCCAGGGGATCTTTCTAACCCAGGGATCGAACCCAGGTCTCCAGCACTTCAGGCAGATTCTTTACCAGCTGAGCCACCAGGGAAGCCCATGATGTCACATAAGTTTCCTTAAATGTGCCCATGATGCTAAGTCCCTTGATTGCTTTTCTCTCAAAATGTTCAGTGTTCCCTTCAGTTTAAGAAGGGTCTCAAAACCCTCAATGTGAGGTCAGCTGGAGAATTTCACCTAATTCCCAGTCTTTATTTGGATCCCTGCTTTGCATTTCGCCCTGGTCTGAAGAAGACACTGAAAACTAGTCTTGTTGGGCAGCAGGTGTGCCTGACTTTTCTCAGTGGGGAGGGAAAGGTTCTTCACTCAAGTTTGGCCCCAGGGCTGCATGCCGCCCAGAACCCCACATGGAGTCTTCAAGGACCCTTGGGTGTATCTGGCCTCCGGGTGCCAGGTCGCCCAGACCCTCTTGGTTGTGACTGGGTGGGCGGCCCCCCTGACCTGTGGTGAGGCCTGGGTAGGGGGAAGGCTGTCTGTCGTGGACGGGCCAGCTGAGCCCTGGTCAGCGTAGAGGGACACAGCCCACCCCCCTCCTCCAGACTGCCGCCTCTAGCCACGGTGGGCCTGCTGGTTCTCAATCCCTCTCTCACTGGGGACCTGCAGGACTGAGACCCTGCTGGGGAACTGCAGTCCTGGGGCCCCACCAGCTTTCCCAGGGCCCTGGCCCTGCTTGCCAGAGTGTGCTCCCAGCCTGGAGGACTTGGTGGGTGGGCTTACCATCCTTGTCTTTTGACCTGAAATGATGCTGGGAGTTTTGAGGGGGCAGGTGGGCAAGGAGACTGTGTTCTCAATCCAGGAGCTGTCCCACCCAGTTGCTCCCTGTCTAGTTCATGGGCCAGGGTTCTAGTCTCTGTGCCCTCTTCAGACCTTCCCCTCTGTCTCCCCAGGAGGACTACAGTCCTCCCCTAACAGCCCTGTCTCACACTCCCTCTCCCCGTGTCCTCCCTCCTGCGACTTCTCCAGCCCATCTTTGAGCCACAGCACAGTGATAACACCATTAGTATTGATTGTACTTGATACTAATGGTGGTACCTACCTTAGTATCAGTGCTAGTGTTAATGATCATGTAGCATGTGTCAGACACTGTACCAGGAGCCCACAGAGATTCTGTGCAGTGACCATTAACCACTGTCCCCAGGGAGGGCACAGACGTGCCAGGGATCACACAGCATGTGTCCAACACTGTCGTTCTTTCTCTTACATGAGACCAAGTTTCGGTGAACAAGGCCCGCACTTTATTTTCCAAAGTAGTTTTTATACCTTAAGTTATGCATAGAGGATAATGGGGGAAGGGGTAGAGTCTTGCAGCAAACCAGGCTTTCTTCCTGCAAACTTATCATATGCAAAAGCTTAGGTGATTTGCATCATCTTCTGGCCCGGAGGCCTGTTAACATTTTAAGACCTTTGCTTCAGAAAACTTATTTTTCTCTAAAGGTGATTGGTCAGGAGCCACCCTCCAAAAGCATTAGATAAAGTTGCGTTCCTACAGAGCAAAGGTGTGGTGGGCTATAACAAGAAAAAGAATTAACTCCAGGGTCCCAGGTTACAAACATTAAAGCTACTCCTTACACCAATTATATTAATCAATACACTGCCAGGGACACAGCAGGTAAGGGATATGGAAACTTAGCAGCAAACATTGGCTCAACAAGTGAAAATCCCTTCACCAATACAATTTCTAATCAATCTTTTAACTACTCAAAAGAATCTGTGTTTAGACAGTTTAGAACATCTCCTACCTCTCACAGTTGGGAGGCTCTGAACAGTCACATGTGGCAGGAAAAACCTATTCAGGCAGGCTAGAGGATTTCCAAAGGAGTTTGTAGGTTAAACACTGTCACACCCAGGAATTATTAACTGGAGCTGTAAGCTAACTCTTTTTTCAGAGAGAGGTAGTGGGGGACAGCCCCCCGTAAAGTCAGAGGTGTAGGTGAAAGCACAAAGCAGAAAGTAGGCAGACTCTGGTTTTGGGGGTAGATTGCTCGAGAATTTCCAGGGAGACTCCTGAGGCTTGATCCCGCCTTTGCGTATGCCAAGCCTCCTTCCTCATGACCTTTGCCAGAGGCGGAGCTCGCTCCCCACACAACACTCTTGAGGGTGGGACCTGATGGTGTACAATTATCTCTTCATCTCTACCTCCTGGGAAAGGACCTGGCCTAAAAGTAAACATTCAAACAAATACCTGTTAAATGAATAAATCGGTTATATATATCTAAAACTCAAAAGGTCTCTCACTTTTATCTCTCTCTCTCTCTTTTTTTTTTTTTTTGTACAGGCTCCCTCAGATCCTTTTATACTTTCTGAGGGGAATATAATATTCACAATGCAGGCTATTGCTCCAGCTGTGTGGCTGACACTGGTTTTGCTTCCTTTGGAACCCTTTGCCTGAATTGTCCTTGTATATCTTACCGAGGTGTTGTGGGCAGCTGCCATACAGCAGCAGCTTCCTGATGCCATGGAGCTGTTATTGGAAATGTCTTGTGGAGGTCTGTTCTGCATCCGTGTTTCCCTTATCAGCTGCTGCCGAGCCCACCACCCCGAAACGGGTGGTTTCTCACTTCCTGCAGCCCTCGGGTCGACTGGGCTCCCTGTGGGTTGTGTGTATTCATTCAGTCAAGTGACAGCTGGGTTGCCGGCTGGCCAAGCTGGCCCCACCTGCCTGCCCCAGGCCTTGCTGGTTGCTTTCTGGGGTGCCTTGGCTTTCCAGGACCCGGGCCTGCTTCCTTATGCGTGCGGGCCATAGGGACGAGTTCGGAGGGGCGGCCAGAGAACAGGATGACGAGCCTATCTTGGACTCTGAGTTGCTGCCGCCCAGTGAGCTACAGTAAGTCCCAGGGCCAGGGTCCAGGCGGCTTGGGGCCGTTCACTCCAGCACCCTGGAGAGGAGCAGCAAACAAATGGAGACACTTTAATCTGCCACCACCCGTGACTCCAAATCCATTCCTTTCATGACAAATTTTAGGATTTGCCACCAGAAATGCAGTCTGTGTTAAGGTACTTAGGGCTTCACGAGGGATAGGAGTCTCTGATCTGAAAGGGCTCTTACGTGATCGTGTCCTGTTCACCTTGGGCAGGTTCCTCACCTTTGACAACTTCTCATCACATCATAATTCTTCTTTATGTTACTTTGTTTACTTTTGTCTTTGGAAAGCTCAAGATAAGAATTCAAATGTGCCTCCTCATTTCCTCAGTCTTGATGTTCCATTCCTTTGGTGTTCCTATTTAGATTTTTTATTTTAAGCCACCCACTCCCTTTTGAAAGATACGAGGTATAAACTTTTGGAGATGCTCACCAGCAGAATTTCTTTAAAAACAAACCCTGGCACTCCCCAGTCATGGGTGTTGCTGGTGGGATCCGGGATTATAGGGCTGTTCCCTAGGCCTCTGTGCACATGAGTCAGAGTGTGTTCGCATGTTCTGCTTGATCTGCTTCAAGTAAACTCTTCTGTGTTTCACACCCATGTAAGGCCCTGACTTCTAATGAGTTCTTTCTGGCGCTTAATTCATCTGGTCCAACGCATCCTCACTGGAGAAGGCAATGGCACCCCACTCCAGTGCTCTTGTCCCATGGACGGAGGAGCCTGGTGGGCTGCAGTCCATGGGGTCGCTAAGATTCAGACACGACTGAGCGACTTCACTTTGCCTTTTCACTTTCATGCATTGGAGAAGGAAATGGCAACTCACTCCAGTGTTCTTGCCTGGAGAATCCCAGGGATGGGGGAGCCTGGTGGACCGCTGTCTGTGGGGTCGCACAGAGTCGGACACGACTGAAGGGACTTAGCAGCAGTAGAAGCAGCAGCAGCAAAACATCCTCAAGGTGTTAGCTCTACTGTATTCAAAGTATTTCACATTTACTTTCTTTAAACCTCTCAACGTCCAGCATTCTGGATATATGCAACTGAGAATTAGAAAGATTGATAATTTGTAAAGTTCTGGAACATGGATTTAAATCTAGTTTTTCTAGTTTCAAAGCCAATGGATACGTGAATCTTTGGGGTGTAGAGAGTAAATTAAGACATAAACTGGCTCTTTGAAACTCAACATTAAATTAAAATCTTAATTAGAAATAACTATATCAGATCAGATCAGTCGCTCAGTCATGTCCAACTCTTTGTGACCCCATGAATCGCAGCACGCCAGGCCTCCCTGTCTAGCACCAACTCCCAGAGTTCACTGAGACTCACGTCCATCTAGTCAGTGATGCCATCCAGCCATCTCATCCTCTGTCGTCCCCTTCTCCTCCGGCCCTCAATCCCTCCCAGCATCAGAGTCTTTTCCAGTGAGTCAACTCTTCGCATGAGGTGGCCAAAGTACTGGAGTTTCAGCTTCAGCATCATTCCTTCCAAAGAAATCCCAGGGCTGATCTCCTTCAGAATGGACTGGTTGGATCTCCTTGCAGTCCAAGGGACTCTCAGGAGTCTTCTCCAACACCACAGTTCAAAAGCATCAATTCTTCGGCGCTCAGCCTTCTTCACAGTCCAACTGTCACATCCATACATGACCACAGGAAAAACCATAGCCTTGACTAGACAAACCTTTGTTGGCAAAGTAATGTCTCTGCTTTTGAATATGCTGTCTAGGTTGGTCATAACTTTCCTTCCAAGGAGTAAGCGTCTTTTAATTTCATGGCTGCAGTCACCATCTATAGTGATTTTGGAGCCCAGAAAAATAAAGTCTGACACTGTTTCCACTGTTTCCCCATCTATTTCCCATGAAGTGGTGGGACCGGATGCCATGATCTTCGTTTTCTGAATGTTGAGCTTTAAGCCAACTTTTTCACTCTCCTCTTTTACTTTCATCAAGAGGCTTTTTAGTTCCTCTTCACTTTCTGCCATAAGGGTGGTATCATCTGCATATCTGAGGTTATTGATATTTCTCCCGGCAATCTTGATTCCAGCTTGTGTTTCTTCCAGTCCAGCATTTCTCATGATGTACTCTGCATATAAGTTAAATAAGCAGGGTGACAATATACAGCCTTGATGTACTCCTTTTCCTATTTGGAACCAGTGTGTTGTTCCGTGTCCAGTTCTAACTGTTGCTTCCTGACCTGCATACAAATTTCTCAAGAGGCAGATCAGGTGGTCTTGTATTCCCATCTCTTTCAGAATTTTCCACAGTTTAATGTGATCCACACCGTCAAAGGCTTTGGCATAGTCAATAAAGCAGAAATAGATGTTTTTCTGGAACTCTCTTGCTTTTTCCATGATCCAGCGGATGTTGGGAATTTGATCTCTGGTTCCTCTGCCTTTTCTAAAACCAGCTTGAACATCAGGAAGTTCACGGTTCACATATTGCTGAAGCCTGGCCTGGAGAATTTTGAGCATTACTTTACTAGCTTGTGAGATGAGTGCAATTGTGTGGTAGTTTGAGCATTCTTTGGCATTGCCTTTCTTTGGGATTGGAATGAAAACTGACCTTTTCCAGTCCTGTGGCCACAGCTGAGTTTTCCAAATTTGCTGGCATATTGAGTGCAGCACTTTCACAGCATCATCTTTCAGGATTTGAAATAGCTCAACTGGAATTCCATCACCTCCACTAGCTTTGTTCGTAGTGATGCTTTCTAAGGCCCACTTGACTTCACATTCCAGGATGTCTGGCTCTAGGTCAGTGATCACACCATCATGATTATCTGGGTCATGAAGATCTTTTTTGTACAGTTCTTCTGTGTATTCTTGCCATCTCTTCTTAATATCTTCTGCTTCTGTTAGGTCCATACCATTTCTGTCCTTTATCAAGCTCATCTTTGCATGAAATGTTCCTTTGGTATCTCTGATTTTGTTGAAGAGATCCCTAGTCTTTCCCATTCTGTTGTTTTCCTCTGTTTCTTTGCACTGATCGCTGAAGAAGGCTTTCTTATCTCTTCTTGCTATTCTTTGGAAACTATATCAGAAGAGGTGGTTAAATTCTCAGACTTTAACATACATTAGTGATGAGAGGCAAGCACTGCTTAAACAAATTCCATGCAGTTGGCATATCCTGGTGGTGATTCTTGAATTCTATAGACTCTATGGGTCTGCAATGGATAGAAGTCTCATGACTTTTTTAACTGTGGGATCTTGGATAACTTCTGTGTGTGTGTGCTTCACTTTTCTCTGCTGTAAAATGAAGTGCCTTGTTGGTCTAGGCCTGTGATGTGGAATGGGGGCTCTCGTATTGAGAGCCTATAGTATGTCAGGCTTTAGCGTCTACTGCACGTGTCTCCCTTCATTCCTGCAGTGTCCCCGTGGGTAGCAGTCGTGATTCCTACTGAATGAACTCCAGAGCAGGAATCTGAATTTGCCTGTGAAGCCTGAGTTCCATGCAGCAAATCACCTTCATGCCATCTTTCTCCTTATAATTAAGCAAGATAAAACGTGTGGGCACGAAAAGCAGCCTTGGGAAAAAAAATTAGTTTAAAAAGATAATTTTTTTGAAGTTGAATAAGGGAAGACAAGGGTGGGTTGCCCCGAGTTGCTGTGGACCCCGTCTCAGGCCAGGCCAGTCAGTCAGGCCGCTGAGCCAGGCCTGCGCCCGAAGGGCAGGGGATGGTCAGACCACCCAGGGCTGGCCTGGCCTCGTGGACAGAGTGTGAACTCTCGTGCCTTCACTACCCGTTGGCTCCATGCTCTTGATTCAGTCTCTTTGGTTCTCAGGTTTCTTGCTTTTCACCGTGGACGTTAACCCTGCTCCTCAAGGGCGTGTGAAGAGTGGCTGGGACACATGCACACGGCTGCCCTAGGACCCGTGAACTGGGATCTCTCAGTGAGCGTCAGCTCTGTGGGGGCGGCGCCCCTGTCATTGTGATTCCCACCCCCGTGTCCTCTGTCAGGACAGTCACTGACGGGCCTGGAAGAACAATGGGCTGTGGTCTCTGCATGTAGTTGCCAGGGAACTCACGAGAAGGTCCAGCTACCCCTTTGTGTGACAGATGAGTGCCAGCTGTGGCTGCAAGCACACAGGATCAGTTCAGCCTTTTGTTGACCAGTTTCTTGGGAAAAAACACTCAGAGGGAAAGGGCTGGACCCCGAGGAGCTGGGCCCTCAGCAGGCCTGCAGGAGCAGAGTCTGGCAGCGCCGAGCCCTGCCCAGGCCAGCACGCCCTCTCCGTCCTCCGCAACTCCAGGGCAGGGGCGGCCTGCGTGGGCTCTGGAGTAGTGCCTCAGCCACACACCGTGAACGCAGGGCCAGGCGCACACCTGTTTCTGGAAGCAGCTCCTGTGCTATTTTGGGCAGCTTTCGTGGCCTCAGGCCAGGTGTGGGCCTGATGCGTTATTGATATGAAATATTGGGTAGGTTTCAAGTTCCAACCTAAACATGCCTGTATTAAAATTTATTATTCATGAAAGTAATTTAATAATATGACAGAAAGTTTAAGACATGGAGACAACACTCATCATTCTCCACTCTCAACACAACCATGTTTCTTTCAGTGCATTTCATTCCAGGCTTATCTATATGGATACTTTTTTTTATAGTTTGTTTCATTGTATATGTAAAATTTTGTCTCCTGCGTTTTCATTTAATGTATTATATGCATTTTGCATATAACTGGGTGGTCTTTATAATTCTTAATGGTTGCCTAATATTCTTCTGAGGGGCTGTGACATAATTTAACCAACCTGTCAGTGAATATTTTAAGTTTCTTCTTTTTTTCTTTTATGAACAATGCTGTAACATGCATGTATAAAATTTGTTCCTTATTTTGGGTTAGTTCATGAGTATAAATTCACAGAAATGAGATTTCTCAGCTTAACGGTTCTGTGTCTTTCCAGAACCTGTCTTGATGTATGGCGCCAAATTACTTTCCAGTCAAGTTCAACTAATTTACACCCAATCCTTTTCCTTTTAAATAAGATAGTGAGACATTTGTAGCCCATGTTGTAATAACACATACTGGAATCTTGCGGAAGACATCCCAGGCAGAGAATGGACGTGTAAACAAGTGTGCCAGAGATAAAGAATCCAGCTCTCTGTCCCTGGCAGGGGCTGTGCACCTTGCCCCATGCAGAACATAAGCGGGAGAGGCACACAGCAAGCACCCCTGGAAGCTGCCCAGTAGGCTGGCTTCCCTGCTTCTCTTGGGGGTGGGTCTCTCTGTGCAGAGTCCTGCCACAGCTTGTTCACATTAGGGGTGCTCCATCTGGATTCTGTAATGTGGTCTCAATCTTCTTGTAGAAAAAAACTTGGAGCTGTGGCAAAACCAACATTTTACAACGGGTTCAAATGGAATCCAGACTCCAGAGTACCACATGAACCCCCTTTCCCAGGGGTCACTTGTCTGTGAAGTGGGCTAACGGGGCATGAGTGTGCTGTTGGCACAAATTCATTCTGAAAGAGGAATTTGAAATGAATAAAGACCTTTTGAGAAAAATAGATACAGGACACAGCCCTTCTGGAGGTTTTGGGTAATCAGTTCAGTCGCTCAGTCGTGTCCAACTCTTTGGGTGATACTCACATGGCAGTTAGCCATTGAACTATAAATTGAGAGAAGGTTAATGAGAACATGTAAATTTTAAATTAATAAAAATGCTATACAGTTTCCATTTACTGTTGCTCATTTGCTAGAAACTTTAGCAAGTGTCTCCCCACATCTCACTGAGATGCTCACGAGTTTATTTCTTGGTTGCATTTGACATACATCTTTTGAGATGTGCATCCTACATGGTATTTCTGGTCCTCTAGCCACATCCACTAGTTTTATTTATTTTTTAATCCATGTGGTCACCTTCATTTTACCTGCCGACCTTGATATGAATTTTCAAATATTCTTCAAACACCTACTCCTCCCGCCTTCAGGTTGCTGGCCCTGGCCTGGCCATGGGTGTGTGTTGGGCGCCCCTCCCTCTCCTCTCCCAGGGCAGCTCTGGGAAGGCTCCCTCCCCTCCCCTGACTATCCCACACTTGCCTTTTTCCCCACATCTAGGTCTCTGACTCTCATTATCACAGAAGAGAAGTGGGTCAGCATCCACATTGTCCTTGAACTAGGACTCTCCCCCAAGTCCCCGTATCCACCTTGGCGGGCATTTGCGTGTTCCTGTGGGGTGGTCGTCCATGAATGATACCCAGAGAGTCGGTGCCCGCATGCTCACTGCCAGGAATTTCTGACTCCGCGATGATTTGTGATTATAGAAGGGGGAAAAATTAATTACAAAATTTCCATTTAAGTTTCTAACCCTGGGTTCCTTTGGAGTCCTTCACATAACATTTTCCCCTGCAGACGCTCTTCAAAACAGACCCGAGATTTTGAGTCCATGGAGGGTCTCCGTCATCGCTCCCTGGAGCCAGTTCTGACTCAGGTGGTTCCCTGGAACTGAGCGGACCGGGACCCCTGGGGTGAGGACCAGTGGTGGGGATGAAGTGCGGGCTGGTGACACCTACTGGTTACAAGGTGGTATTGCAGCCAGTTCTATGCGCCCTCATCCAGCTGGGAGCCCAAACAAGTGGGGAAGCCCCTTTGCCTCTAGAGCATTGACCCTGAGGTTGGGTGCCGCAGTGGGGGAGGTGAGCATACAGAAGGGTGGTGGCATGGTGTGGCTCCTGGAGGTGGAGGGGAGCGCGCAGTGATCTGAGGCCTGTGAGGGTGTCCCTGCTCACTGCAGTGCCGCTCGGTGCTGGCCAGGCAGTTGCTTCTGTAACTTCTCTCCTGCCACTTTTTTCCTCATCTGTTGGGAATTATTTTTAACATTAAAAAAAAAATTTGACTTACACATAAGTCATGGGGGAAAATCTTTTTAAAACTCATTTTTTTTTTTTTTTGTAAAAAGACATTTTTGAGTCAAGTTTTCTGCTTCAGCTAATGTTAAGAACAGGAAGAGAAGCAGCAGTTAAGAAGGGGCTGTGTGCAGACTCCTAACAGGAGAAGCCGTTTGTCTCTGCTTACAGAAGAAAGAGGTGGGCTCAGCCCACGTGATAGAGAATGAGGCCGTAAATGGCAGGCACTCAGCTCACCTGTAGGCTCTGCTCCATCATCCACTCCGTGGATGTTTAGGACCTGGCCCAGGAGCTGTCCTGCATCATAAACTCCTTCGAGGAATAAGGAATGTTAATAGTCCTACTTGTGCTTCCTCTGCCCTGGGCCACCTGGTGCTTTGGTCGGGGGAGGGGAGTGATTGCTTTGGAAGAGGATTGTGGTGTGAAATAGATTGCTCCTAGGTGTGTGTCTTGTTACAAAATTGGCTTTAAAATCAGGAAATGCTGACTCACACCTTAGTTCCCTGAAGGATGTGGAGAGGGCTTAACATAGCCATTTAAAATGGACAGATACCCTAGAAATACATGACTGATAAATACAGGAGTGTTTAATGTGATTATTTTCCTTTTATGTAGGTGTAAGATCTATGTGCACACTTTTAGAGCAATTTTAGATTTACAGAAAAAATGGGAACATAGTACAGAATTCCCATGCCAACTATAACCAGTTTCCCTTATTATTAAAGAACCAGTATTGATAATGTTGTTATTAACTACTTTACTCAGATTTCCTGAGTTTCTCTTTAATGTCCTCTTTCTCTTCCAACAGCCTGTCCGGGTACCAATTTCACTTAGTCATTGTATCTCCTTAGGCTCTTCTGGGCTGTAATGGTTTCCTGCCTTCCTTGTTTTGATGACTTTGATAGTTCTGAGGAGGCCTGGTCAGAGATTTTGTAGACTATCCCTCATTTGGGGTTTGTCTGATGTTTTTCTCATGATTAAGCTGAAGTTACATGTTTAAGGGGGGTTCCCTGGTGGCTCAGTGGTAAAGAATCCACCTGCCAATGCAGGAAACGAGGGTTCAATCCCTGGGTCAGGAAGATTCCCCTGGAGGAGGAAATGGCAACCCACTCCAGTGTTCTTGCCTGGGAAATCCCATGAGATAGAGGAGCCTGGTGGGCTATATAGTTCGTGGGGTCGCAAAAGAGTCAGACATGACTTAGAGACTAAACATCAACCACAGGTTTGGGAGTATAACATACGAGATAACATATGAATAACATATGAATATATTTTGACAAGTCCAAGAATGAGCTCGTTATGGGCAGAAAGGAGGAAGTTTAGTGGTTGGAGTAGGATAATTAAAAGAGGAGTAAAGACTGGGTCTTCATAGTGGGAGAAGGAGGTTAAATGTTGTCAGTGAACATGGACTCAGAGTTTAAATGATGTAACAATTTGCGGGGGCCCTGCCAGTTATGTCCTTTCAGGGGCTTGGATAGAGGTGTTTCCATGTTGCATGTTGGGTCTGAGGTAGAAGGTATAGATACATTTCCTTGTATCAGCGGCTTCCTCATCCTCTGGTGAGAAGGCCTGGCTGCTCCCTGCACCACCTGGTGGGCCACCACCTGAAGAGTTAAAGGACTCTGCAGTTATGCTGTGATCACTTTGGAGGGAGAGTTCTGGGGGTAGGGATCTAGGTCTTCAACAGAAAACTACATCCACTCTTTAAAATTTGCTTTCAAGCAAACTGCTTAGCAGTTTTCTGTTCTTAGCTTGGCAGTGTGCTCTTAAGAAATGGGCTGTGAAAGCTTTCTTGAGAAAGAAGAATGGAACTGGAGGAATCAACCTGCCTGACTTGAGGCTCTACTACAAAGCCACAGTCATCAAGACAGTATGGTACTGGCACAAAGACAGAAATAGAGATCAATGGAACAAAATAGAAAGCCCAGAGATAAACCCACACACTTATGGACACCTTATCTTTGACAAAGGAGGCAAGAATATACAATGGATTAAAGACAATCTCTTTAACAAGTGGTGCTGGGAGATCTGGTCAACCACTTGTAAAAGAATGAAACTAGAACACTTTCTAACACCATACACAAAAATAAACTCAAAATGGATTAAAGATCTCAATGTAAGACCAGAAACTATAAAACTAGAGGAGAACATAGGCAAAACACTCTCCAACATACATCACAGCAGGATCCTCTATGACCCACCTCCCAGAATATTGGAAATAAAAGCAAAAATAAACAAATGGGACCTAATTAAACTTAAAAGCTTCTGCACATCAAAGGAAACTATTAGCAAGGTGAAAAGACAGCCTTCAGAATGGGAGAAAATAATAGCAAATGAAGCAACTGACAAACAACTAATCTCAGAAATATACAAGCAACTCCTACAGCTCAATTCCAGAAAAATAAATGACCCAATCAAAAAATGGGCCAAAGAACTAAACAGACATTTCTCCAAAGAAGACATACAGATGGCTAACAAACACACGAAAAGATGCTCAACATCACTCATTATCAGAGAAATGCAAATCAAAACCACTATGAGGTACCATTTCACGCCAGTCAGAATGGCTGTGATCCAAAAGTCTACAAGCAATAAATGCTGGAGAGGGTGTGGAGAAAAGGGAACCCTCTTACACTGTTGGTGGGAATGTACTAGTACAGCCACTATGGAGAACAGTGTGGAGATTCCTTAAAAAACTGGAAATAGAACTGCCTTATGATCCAGCAACCCCACTGCTGGGCATACACACTGAGGAAACCAGAAGGGAAAGAGACACGTGTACCCCAATGTTCATCACAGCACTGTTTATAATAGCCAGGACATGGAAGCAACCTAGATGCCCATCAGCAGATGAATGGATAAGAAAGCTGTGGTACATATACACAATGGAGTATTACTCAGCCATTGAAAAGAATACATTTGAATCAGTTCTAAAGAGGTGGATGAAACTGGAGCCTATTATACAGAGTGAAGTAAGCCAGAAAGAAAAACACCAATACAGTATACTAACGCATATATATGGAATTTAGAAAGATGGTAACAATAACCCTGTATACGAGACAGCAAAAGAGACACTGATGTATAGAACAGTCTTTTGGACTCTGTGGGAGAGGGAGAGGGTGGGAGGATTTGGGAGAATGACATTGAAACATGTATAATATCATGTATGAAATGAGTCACCAGTCCAGGTTCGATGCACGATACTGGATGCTTGGGGCTGGTGCACTGGGACGACCCAGAGGGATGGTATGGGGAGGGAGGAGGGAGGAGGGTTCAGGATGGGAAACACATGTATACCTGTGGCAGATTCATTTCAATATTTGGCAAAACCAATACAATATTGTAAAGTTTAAAAATAAAATAAAATTTAAAAAAAAAAGAAAGAAAGAAATGGGCTGTGGAAATAGAACATCTTTTTAACACATCTGGTAACCTGGCTTTTTTTCCCCCCAAACTAGAATGGTGTTCCTGGTGGTGGCAATTACTGAACAGTCATTAAATAACAGTGAAAAGTAGACATTTGATGAGAAAAGGTTCAAGAAGTCCTTCAGGTGGTATTTTTGGTAACTTGATCTGCCTCTGAGCATACGGTCTAGTCAGCTGAAGGAATTTAATGGTGACAAAATGTATTTCAGTAAGGAGGGAGTGAAAACAACCTGTTTATTTTCTCTTTTTCCTCCCCAGTGATACTTTTACCTTTGTAACAAATGTTGCATTAGGCATTTAAACTTTACGAAGGCTGCCTTTGATGGTTTAGCCATATACGTTTATTCTTTGTTATCTGGTCTTGTATGTATAGGCGTGTTTGTTTTGGTGGTGGTTCATAATTCACACATGTTACCATGGGGGAATAGTCTGTGTGTTGGGTGGTGGTGAAGAGGTCAGCGTGCGGTGGAGTGACAGTTCGCGGCACAGCCTTGCACGTGCGCGTGGCCGCTGCGGTGCTGCAGTGTGCTGTCGTCCGTGGGAAGTGGCCTCATCTGTGCCTGCCTCCGCTCAGAAGGGGTCTGGGCCCCCCTCTGGAGTGTGGATTGAACTGCTGACTCACCTCTCCTGGACGACCAGGAGCTGTGACTGCATGCGGTTCCCGGGCTGGGCCGGGGTCCCCTGTCCCGCCCCTCTCCCCCCCCAGCTCGCTCCCTGGATGCAGCGCTGGGCCCCGTCTGACCTTCAGATGGCCACAGCCCCGGCTGCCATGTTGGTTCGTTAGAGACTGTGGGCCAGAAGCAGACAGATCCTTGGCCTTCTGACGGTGTGTGAGGTATTAAGTGTTTTTTTCCTAAGTTACTAAGTTTTGAGGGGATCTGTTTGGCAGTGGCTGGTAACAACAAGAAGTCACCCCACCCTTCTGGCTGTCCCCTCACCTGGGACATGAGGGCTGGCCTAGGGCCCTTAGCAAGGTGATGGCTGTCTGCTGAGCCTCAGGGGTCGCCTGACTCTGGCTGTGCCCCGACACCGACGGTTGCTTCCCACCTCTGTCCAAGCCCCCATCCCTGCTCCCCCTTGGCCCAGCCCCCCACCACCAAGACTGACACTTTGTCTCAGGCAAACACCAAGCCCACGTTTTATTTATTTCCTCTTATTTTGAAACAGAGACAGATCACATTGGAAATAAAGTGCAGAAAGTTATTTTAATAGCTAAGCCTATTTATCCTTAATTTTCATAACTATTCAACAAACCAACCTATTGGATTTACTGTTTCTGAAACTAATGTCATTTTGTTAAAAGTCATTGCTCCTTTATCTACTTAGAAATAGGATGGATTTTGGCTGCCATACTCTTTAATTATGGTAGATAAATAGACATTTTTCAGTTGTTTATTTTCATTTGATCTCACTCCTGGCCTGATTTAATTCCACTTGTGTTTCAGGCAATAGACTGCTTCTCAAGGTAATGCATACCTTGAGCTTTTGGACTGAAAACTAACCAAATTCAAGTATGTAATAGTAATAACTACCTGCCAGGTAAGTCAGTGAGGAGGGCAGGAGTTAGTGTATGCAGTATCTGGCCAAATGCCATCTGAAAAGGGAGAGAGTCTCAGTGCCCTGGTCAGTGCTTTCCGCATCTTTCTGGGGCTGCATGTGAGTGTATCCAAGGCTTCATCCAAACGATGAAGTCATGCGGGGCCAGTGGCATCCCCTCAGTCGGGTCAGCAGAGAATCCTGGTCCTTGGGTCACATTTCCTGACAGAATGTCGCTTTCATTTAGAACCAGCAAGCTCGCCTGGTGTGCATGTATCTGCAGCGTCTTCGTGTGTGGATGAGTCATTACATAGTCAGTGTCAGCATCCCTCTTCAGGCAGGAGGAGCACAGCAGAGATGGAGCTGCATCCTGGGAAATAAAAGCAGACTTACGGGTCGGATCACAGGCTTTGGATTCTCTGCAACTGTTGACCCAGCCAGCATCAAACCACATCATTACTCCACTAACCTGAGCAGTTTATGCTTGTCACTGCAAAGAGGATCTGTCTGTCCGTGCGTCATTTTCTCTTAACACAGAACACAGATCACCGGTGACACATCCTGGATACCAGCAGATCCTGGGTGAAGGAGCCGCTCTGATTATATTCAGTGCGTTTCTGTTTTTAAATAGAGCCTCCACTGATGTGTGTATGTCTTACGATATGTGTAAACGTATGAGGGGGATGGTTGTAATGAAAGGTTTCCTCTGGAAAGTGAGCAAAGCCAGTAAAATTAATCTGAGTAAATAGAGTGAGGGTTTTTTTCGATTGCATTTATTATTGAGCAGTTACCCTAAGACCACCACCGTGCTGGGTGCTGTGGGTACAATGAAATGTGCCGGAGACCACCCCGTCCTTTGCCTTGGAAGGGCCTGTGTTGCTTTTAGGTATTGGCCATTAGTGGATTATAGGCAGGACATGTGATCAAGTGCTCATACCTGGGTCTGTTCCCTGGGACTCCCAGGGGCCCTCCAGTGCCTTGGCCCCACATCCCCATCTTCGAGGAGGCAGGCTTCTTACTCAGACCCCACCAGCAGCAAAGCAAAACCGTGGCCAGAACCCGGGGCTCTGGCTCACAGGCCAGGCCTCATCTCAGCACGCCATGTGTCTTGGCCTGTCCCTGGCATGCCAGCCTCTCCTGCCACCCTGGACTGTGTCCTCACTCTGGTCGCCTTCCTCCCATCTTGTTTCCTGCTTGTGGTGTCTTGGGGTAACCCAGCATCTCCAGGACAGCCTCCTCTTCCTTCCTAGTGCCAGCCCTGCCCTGCCCTAATGACTTCCCCATGTGTCTTGTGGATGACTGTCCCCTGTGCCACTTCCCTCCCACCTGCGGCCCCCCAGCAGTGCCCCCACCCCAGCCGCCTCACCTTCTGGCCTCCGGGCCCGTCTCCCACCCCCTCCAGTTCCTCCCTCATCACAGCCAGAGTGACATTTCCACAACACAAGTCTCAAATCTCCTCCCTGTCATTCTGTTTCCTCGTTTTTCTTGTGGGGTCTGGTCTGGACTCTGCTGAGGGGCAGCGGCCCCAGGCACGGGTCATGATGGCCCAGGGTGGGTGTCCCTGCACCCTCGTGCTGTGTGTGCTAAGTCGCTTCAGTCGTGTCCAACTCTCTGCGAGCCCATAGACTGTAGGCCACCAGGCTTCTCTGTCCGTGGGATTCTCCAGGCAAGAGTACTGGAGTGGGTTGCCCTCAGCCCTTCCCAAATGTCCAGCAACAACACGGGGTGGCGACAGGCCGTGAATGGGCAGCCCTGCGGTAGACGGTCGTGTGGGCGTCATCTCAGCCAGTGGCTCTAATGGGCCAGCCCGACTGAGAGGAGTTTTCAGTGCCCTGTCATGTCCTGAGGGGAATAGGAAATGCACTGTTTTTCTCTAGTTTTGACTGTTGTGGTGGTAGAGGGGAGCTGTCTTCTCTAAGGGTGGGGCACGGGGAGGTTTGAGACTGAGCTCTGGGCTAGACTCCAGCCTTGCAGTGTGCTCTGACTCCATGATTGGTGCCTCAGCCTTCTTTCTCATCAGTAGACTGAGACTGAGGATGGACACGTGGGCAGGGTCTAGGATGGGCTTCAGCCCCTAGCAAGTGCCCTGTGAGTGTTAGCGGCCAAAGTGCTCCTCTTCCCTTCCCCTCTCCCTCCTCTTTGTCCCCTCCTCGCCCTCCTTACCCTCCTCTAGGAGCAGGTAGTCAATGTGGTGATTTGTACTTTTTGACTTTGAGTGCAGGACTAAACCAGAGAAGGCGATGGCACCCCCACTCCAGTACTCTTACCTGGAAAATCCCATGGACGGAGGAGCCTGGTGGGCTGCAGTTCATGGGGTTGCAAAGAGTTGGTCATGACTAAGCGACTTCACTTTCACTTTTCACTTTCATGCACTGGAGAAGGAAATGGCAACCCACTCCAGTGTTCTTGCCTGGAGAATCCCAGGGACGGGGGAGCCTGGTGGGCCGCCGTCTATGGGGTCGCACAGAGTCGGACACGACTGAAGTGACTTAGCAGCAGCAGCAGCAGCAGCAGGACCGAACAGTCCTTTGTGGATGACTCCCTAGAAACGTATTCTTGGATTTTTGTGATACTGTGAGAATCGGGCTCTTGTAACTTGGTTCCAACTGGGCCCTGGCCGGCCATCCCCTCCCGCTTTCTGAAGGGCCGACTTGAGCTGCTTGCCCGCTGTGTAACCTGGACAGTGTGCTTAACCTCTCTGATCTTCTGTGCCCTGTTGTTGGATAGGACTAATGAAACGGCAGACTTGTTGCCAGGATGACAAAGTATCCTCGTGCAGTGCCTGGCGAGTAGGTGCTCATCCGTGGTGCTCAGCATCCCGTCACCTGCTGGGATTTGCGGTGCCCTCGTTATATAGTCGGCCCTCATCTTTGGCCTCAGTTCTTCGGTGGGCTTGGTTCGTTGCCACCTGGCTGGGATGAAGCGGGGAAGAGTAGACACAGGTTAGGGAGTTTTACATACAGACTAGTCAATCTCGTCAGTGTGAAGAAGATGACGTTTATTTTCTGAGAAAACATGGATGATTGACTTACAGATGTTGGTTTGGTGAACATCACAGCATGGGGGCCCCACCAGCAGCAATTCACGTGTTGTTGTTGTTTACGTTTGATTTTATTCAAGTGCAAGGTTAAATGGTGTGAGTGGTTAGCCAGTGTGTGTAGTAGGCCAGATGCCTGTGGAAAAAGTTATTAGCCACAAAATGCTACCAGCAAGCTACAAAACAAAAATTAATAAAGCTTAATTAATTAAAAGTCTACACAGTATGATTCTGGTAGCTTCATTACTTGCTGGATTTGGTATTCACATGTCTCTTTATATTGTGAAGGCAGAGAGAGGTCAGATTCTCTCTCTCCCTGGCAGTTGCCAAGATTGTCTTGAAATCTTTGCCAATAGTAAATTGAAAGTTTATTTATAACCAAGTAATCTCAAAAGTCAAAATATAAATATCCTTCAAAAATTTTTTTGCAGCAAAAAGTATTTAAATGGAGTACACGCTGTGCATGCTAAATTGCTTCAGTCGTGTCCAACTCTTTGCAGCCCTATGGACTGTAGCCTGCCAGGCTCCTCTGTCACATGGAATTCCCCAGGCAAGAATACTAGAGTGGATTGCCATGCCCTCCTCCGGGGGATCTTCCTGACCTAAGGATCAGTCCTCCGTCTCTTAGTCTCTTACATCTCCTGCGTTGGCAGGCGAGTTCTTTACCACTAGCGCCACCTGGGAAGCTCAGACGGGGTCCGGATGCATTTTAATTCATACATTACAGAGTGGGCTGAAGTGAAGTGAAGTGAAAGTCACTCAGTCGTGTCCGACTCTTTGAGACCCCACGGACTATACAGTCTTTGGAACTCCCCAGGCCAGAATACTGGAGTGGTTAGCCTTTCCCTTCTCCAAGAGATCTTCCCAACCCAGGGATCGAACCGAGGTTTCCCTCATTGCGGGCAGATTCTTTACCAGCTGAGCCACAAGGGAAGCTAGGATCTTCAAAAGTCATAGCACTTGGAGGCCTGAGAAGGCCTTGTGATAAGTGGGTGGTACGTTCCTCCCCCACGATCCCTCCTTTGCTGGGATAAACCAGCTTCATTAAACCTCAAAAGCAACTGAAGGACAAGCTGGCCTCTAGAGGAGGAGGCTTAGGCTCAATTACTCTATTCTACCTTTTGAGTAAAAATGCAGCTTACTGGCAGAGCCAGTTGCATTTAGGGAAACATGTCTGATTTGGCCCAGCCCCTGAGAATTACTCTTTCTGCAGATCTCACTTTACATTGTTTAGAGCCAAAATGTGTCTAGCGGTCACACAGTCCTCGCTGGCTGGAGGAATGCTGGCTGAACAAATCCAAGCAAGACAGGCTGGGTTTCCCCTGAGGGAGACGGCATCCTCATAGCATCTGCTGGGGAAATGGCCAGTTGATGATGGCTTGGCCCACAGATGTCTGTCTGTGTGGGAGGATTACGAGCCATGGGGTATTGCTGATTTGGGGGTGTATACAGAAACCTTATGGTATTCACAGAAATCAGGTCCCAAGTGGTTGAAAAATAAATTTAGCTCTGTGGTCATGAGGTTGTTATTTAGCTTGATTAATATTGATAGATTAGAGTAAATTGTTTGCGCAGATGAGTTGAATAAATTCTGCTAGAGCTTCTATCATCTGGTTTTACATTAAGCCCTTAATTTGTAGCCCTATTAGCCAAAAGGAAAGCCCGGCCATCCTTTCCCCTCCCTCCACTATTATTCAGTAGAATTACAGAAATCATTTAATAACCTCTGAGCCTGGTTCAGTTGCCCAAGGGAGACTCTGATCCTATGGTACCCTTAAGCTGTAGAAAGCATCCTGAGAGCTACCCTGATTTTAATGGCTTTGATTTAGCCACTATTGAATTCTCTTATTTAATCTAGTTTCCCTGTCTCCCTTCTCCACCCTCCCGAAGTCTCCAGAGTATTTCTTTCAATACATAAGTGTTATACATAGCAAATGGAGAAAGAAAAGCAGGTCCCACACTTCTGTCCTTGGGTCTCCACCACTGAGCAGGTCTGGGGTGCGATCCTGTAGATGGGAGATGTCACCTTGCTGTGTCCCCACCGTCCACTTGCCTAGAAAGATTCACTGTTTATTGACCTGATGAATGGAAGTGTGCTCCAGGAACCTGTCAACTCATTTGGTATCTTTTCTCTCCCAGGAGGACTGGAATGACATTGACCCAATTAAAAAGAAAGACCTTCATCACAGCAACGGGGATGAGAAGGCACACAGCATGGAGACCCTCCCTCCAGGTACTGCAGCTGCCTCCAGGGCCAGGCCAGCCTGGGCTGCTGGTGGGGGCTGGGGGGTGGGGTGCGGACCTGTCTTGCCCCTAGTGAATGAGCTGGATGTGGTGGCATTTGGAGCAAGTCTCCTGTCGGGTAGAGAATGGATTTCGCAAGGCAGTGGAGACACTACCCTAGAGCAGCACTCTCCTGCCTTCCTTCAAGCCCTAAGTGCCTTGTGAAATGACTTTACTGGGAGGTGACCAAAATTTCTTAAAAAAAAAAAATAGAATTAAAAAAAAGAAACGATGGTATGTATCAGTTCACTGATTATTTTTAAACAAACTTTATTTTTTTTAGAGCAGTTTTAGGTTCTCAGCAAAACTGAGCAGAGTGTACAGACGTTTCCATATACTCCTCGCCCCCATACACAGGCACTCCCACTATCAGCACCGCCCCCCCGACAATGGGACATTTGTTAAAATCAGTGAACCAACACTGATACATCAGAATCACCCAAAGTCCGTAGTTTATTTTAGGACTTCCAGAACTCTTGCCTGGAAAATCCCATGGACAGAGGAGCCTGGTAGGGTGCAGTCCATGGGCTCGCTAAGAGTCAGACACGACTGAGCGACTTCACTTTGCCTTTTCACTTTCATGCATTGGAGAAGGAAATGGCAACCGACTCCAGTGTTCTTGCCTGGAGAATCCCAGGGACGGGGGAGCCTGGTGGGCTGCAGTCCATGGGGTCACTAGGACACAACTGAGTGACTTCACTTTCACTTTTCACTTTCAAGCATTGGAGAAGGAAATGGCAACCCACTCCAGTGTTCTTGCCTGGAGAATCCCAGGGACGGGGGAGCCTGGTGGGCTGCCGTCTATGGGGTCGCACAGAGTCAGACACGACTGAAGCGACTTAGCAGCAGCAGCAGCAGCATGGTGTTCTATATTCAGTGCCATGCATGCAGCACTACAGGATCATATAGACTAGTTTCACTGCCCTAACAATCCTCTCTGCTCTGCCTAGTCATCCTTCCTTCCCCCAAGCCCTGGCAACCACTGGTCCTTTTACTGTCTCCATGATTTTTGCCTTTTCCAGAATGTCATACTTGGAATCAAATAGTATGTAACCTTTTCACATTGACTTCTTTCACTTAGTAACATACGCTGAGCGTTTATCTATGTCTTTTCATGGCTTGATAACCCTTTTGTTTTTATTGTGAATAGTATTCTGTTGTCTGGATGTATCAATGTATTTATCCATTCAGCTAGGAAGGACATTCAGAAGGAGATCGTGGTTGCTTCCAAGTTTGGCAGTTATGAATAAAGCTGCTATAAACATCTGTGTTCAATTTTTTTTGTGTGGACATAAGTTTTCAATTCATTTGGGTAAATACAAGGATCATATGGCAGGAATACACTTATAAGAAACTACCAAACTGTCTTCCAAAGTGTCTGTACAATTTTGCACTCCCGCCAGCAGTGAGTGAGAGCTCCTGTCACTCCACACCCTCACCAGCAATTGGTATTGTCCCCGGTTTTTAGTCTGGCCCTTCTAATAGGTTGGAAGTGATAGCTTATTGGCAGGTGGGTTCTTTGCCACTAGAGCCACGATATGTTTATTTGTCACATGTACAATTTCATTGCGGAAATGTCTGTTCAGGTCTTCTTCCCACATTGTGACTGGGTTGTTCATTTTCTTAACGTTAACTTTTAAGAGTTCTCTGTGTATTTTGGATAATTGTCCTTTGTTGGATATATAATATGCAAACACTTTCTCTGTCTGTGGCTTGTCTTCTTAGTCTCTTGACAGTGTCTTTCTCAGAGCAGAAAGTTTTAAGTTAATGAGGTTTAGCTTTATCAGTTCCTTCACAGAGTATACCTTCAATATAACTAAAAAGTCATTGCCATATTCAAGGTTACCTAGATTTTTTTTCCTGTGTTATCTTCTAGGATTTTTATTATTTTGTGTTCCATATTTAGGCCTGTGATCCATTTTGAGTTAATTTTTGAGAAGAGTTTACGGTTGTAGGGTCTGTGCCTAGATTTTTATTCCTTTCATACGGATGTCCAGTAGTTCCAGTATTAGTTACTGAATAGGCCATCGTTGTTTTGTTGTGGCCTTTATTCCTTTGTCAAAAATCAGTTGACTGTATTTATGTGGGTCTGTTTCTGGGCTGTCTTCTCTGTTCCAAAGATCTATCTGTTTATTCTTTCCGATACTACTTTCCCTTTAGATTTAATCTTGAAGTTGGATAATGTTAGTCTTCTGATTTTGTTCTTTCCCTTTAATCTTGTGTTGGGCTTTCTGGTTTTTTGTTTTGCCTTTCATATACACTTTAGAATTTGTTGGTACTCACAAAATAACTTGCTGGGATTTTGATTTGGTTTGTGTTGAGTCTACAGATCAAGTTAGTAAGAATTGACATTTTGACAATATTGAGTCTTCCAATCCATGAACATGGAGTAGCTATCCATTTATTTAGTTCTTTTTAAATTTTTTTATTAGAGTTTTTTGGTTTTGGTCATATAAATTTTTGTGTCTATTTTGTTAAACTTGTACCAAAGTATCTCTATTTTGAGGGTGCTAATGTAAATGGTGGGAGAAGGCAATGGCACCCCACTCCAGTACTCTTGCCTGGAGAATCCCATGGACGGAGGAGCCTGGTAGCTGCAGTCCATGGGGTCACTAAGAGTCGGACACGACTGAGCGACTTCACTTTCACTTTTCACTTTCATGCATTGGAGAAGGAAATGGCAGCCCACTCCAGTGTTCTTGCCTGGAGAATCCCAGGGACGGGGGAGCCTGGTGGGATGCCATCTATGGGGTCGCACAGAATCAGACACAGCTGACGCGACTTAGCACCAATGTAAATGGTATTGTGCTTTTAATTTTAAATTCTGCTTGTTCATTTACTATAGGCAAGTGATTGACTTTTGTGTATTTATTGTATATCCTGCAATTATAGCAAGGATTGTTGCAATTACTTAACAGTTCCAGGGATTTTTTTTGTTGTTGATTCTTTTGATTTTTCTACATAGACAATCATGTCACCTGCAAACAAAGACAGTTTTATTTCTTCCTTCTCAATCTGTATTATATCTTTTGTTCTGTTTTCTTGTCTTACTGCATTAGCTGGGACTTCTAGTATGATATTAAAAGGGAGTGATGAGAGAAGACATTCCTGCCCTGTTCCTGATCTTAGAAGGAAAGCTTTTTGTTTCTCACCATTAAATATGATGTTAGATGAAGGTTTTTTTAGATGTTCTTTATCAAGTTGAGGAAGTTTCCCCTCTGTTCTTAGTTTGCTGAAAAGTTTTATCATGAACAAGTGTTGAATTTGATCACATGCTTTTTCTGCATTTGTAACTATGATCATGGGATTTTCCTTCTTTAACTTCTTAGTGTGGTAGATTACATTAACTGATTTTCATATATTGAACCAGACTTGCATACCTGGGATAAATCATATTTGGTCATTGTGTACAGTTCTTTTTTACACATTGTTGGATTCAACTTATTCATAAGAAGTATTGGTTTGATTTTTTTTTTCTTGTAATGTGTTTGTCTGGTTTTGTTATTAGGGTTAACACTGGCCTCATAAAATAAAGTATTCACTCTGCCTCTATCTTCTGGAAGAGACTGTAGAGAATTAGTATAGTTTCTTCCTTAAATGTTTGGCAGAATTCAGCAATGAATGCAGCTGGGTCTAGTGCCATTTGTTATAGGAGGTTAGTAACTATTGATTCAATTTTTAAGATAGATACAGGCCTGTTGAAATTGCCTATTTTTTCTTGTCTTAGTTTTGGAGATTATGTCTTTCAAGAAATTGGTCCATTCATCTAGGTTATCAAATTTGCAGGCATAGAGGTGTTCGTAGTATTCCTTTATTCTCCTTTTAACGTCCACAGGATGTGTATATTGATGTACCCTCTTTCATTTCTGACATTCTAATTTGTGTCTTTTCTCATTTGTTCATAGGTAGCCTGACTAGAGGATTATTGATTTTATTGCTCTTTTCAAAGAACCAGTTTTTAGAATTCTTTCCCATTTCTTAGCTTTGTAATTTTTATTATTTATTTTCTTTTGTTTACTTAGGATTTATTCTCCTTTTCTAGTTTTCTGAGGTAGAAGCTTAGATGATTAATTTCAAATCATTCTTCTTTTCCAGATTGTATTCAGTGCTGTCATTTTCTTCTCATGCACTGATTTCACTGCATTGCACAAATTTTGGTAACTTGTATTTTCATTCTTATTTGATTCGGAATATTTTTTAATTTCACTAAGATTTGTTCTTTGACCTATGTATTCTGTTCCTCCTTGCAGGTTTCTTAGTTTCTGTATCATGTGTTTTAATGCTCTTGTTAGGCACACACACATTAAGGATTATTATGTCATCTTATGTATTTCCCTTCTTTATTCCTGGTAACTTTTCTTGGGGTGAAGTTTGTTCTGTTTGAGCTAATACAGCTCCTCCTGCCATCTTTTGACTAGTATTTTTTTCCATCCCTTTACTTTTCATCTATATGTGTCTTTAAAGTAGATTTCTTGTACACAACATGTAGGTAGTTGGGGCTTGTTTTTTTTAATCATTCTGACAGTCTGTCTTTTAACTGGTGTTTTTAGATCCTGACAATGTAAAGTAATTATTATAGACATTGTACCAATGTCTGCCGTGTTTGTTATTCTTGTCTCTTCCTTGCTCTTGTTCTTTGTTCTGTGTCCTTTTCTCTTCCACTCTTTGTCTGCCTTTTGTAGTTTTAATTAAGCATTTTACATGATCCCACTTTCTCCCTTTTTTACATTTTATTACAGATAATCCAAGTTTAATTTCAGACAACAATATCCTGCTTTACAGCACAGGTATCTAACAGTAAAATGTTATGAATCTCTCCCCCCATTCTTTGTATCATTACTGTCATTCATTTCACACATGTCAGTCATATACATTAATGCATATATAAGCATACAGAATCAAATATATGATGGCTATTATTATTTTTGAGCAAATGTATCCGTTAGATCAATTAAGAAGAAGAGAAGAAAAATTAAAGTTGTAAATTTACCTTCAGTTATCCCTTCTCTGATGCCCTTCCTTTCTTTATAGTGATCTGCATTTCTGACATAAATCATTTTCCTTCTCTCTGAAGAGCTTCTTCTAACAGTTCATGCGAGGCAGGTCTACTGGCAACATATTCCCTCAGTTTTTGTAATTTGAGAAAATCTTTATTTCCCTTTCACTTTTGGAGATTTCACAGGGTCCAGAATTCTAGGTTGATGATTTTTTTTCTCTCAACCCTTTAAATAGTTCATTGTACTCTCTTCTTGCTTGCGTGGTTTCTGAGGAGAAGCTGGATATAATTCATATCTTTGTTTCTGTAAAGCTATTTTTCCCCCTGTGTCTTCTTTCAAGGTTTTTTCTTTATGATTAATTTCTACAGTTTGAGTATGCTTGGGTGGAGTTCTTTGTATTTATCCTGTGTGGTGTTCTCTGAGCTTGCTGAATCTGTGGTTTGCTGTTGTAGTTAACATGAGGACATTTTCAGTCATTATTGCTGCAAATATTTCTTATATTCCTTTCTCTCTTTTTTCTGTAAGTGGAACCACTTATACCTCTTACACTTTTTGTAGTTATTCAACAGTTCTTTTTTTCCCCTAGTCTTGTTTTTTATCTTCAGTTTTTATTTTGGAAGTTTCTGTTGTCATATCCTCAAGCCCTGAGGTCGTCTCATCAGCCATGTCCAGTTCCCTCAAAGTCATTCTTCATTTCTGTTAGTGGTTTTGATCTCTACCATTATTTTATAATTCTTCCTTAGAATTTTTATCTCTTTTGCCTATGGTATTCATTTTTTCCTTCGTTTCGTCTACTCTTTTTGTTAGCGCTCTTAGCATATTGATTATAGCTGCTTTAAATTCCTGGCCTGATAATTCCGACATCCTGCCGTATGTGAGTCTGATCTGGGTGCTTCTCTTCAAGCATTCCTTTTCCTTTTCAGTGTGTCTTGTAGTTTTTTCTTAAAAGCCAGATACGATGTCCTGGGTAAGAGGAGCTCCCATAACCCAGCCTTTGGTGCCATAGTTGGCAGGGCTCAGTCTCCTAGTGAGCCTGCACCCCTGGCATCTACTTCACAAACGCAGCTCAGCTTTCCTCCCACTCAGGTGGGACAGGATAGTCAGAGTCCCTGGAGTTGGGTATTTCCCTTCCTTCAGATTGATTACGCTCTGATAACAGCCCAGTTGGTCAGGTTCTCGAGGGCAGGCCTTACTAACAACAGATGGTGGTTTAGTTAAGTCATGTCCCGCTCTTCCAGCCCAAATGGATTGAAGCCCATCTGGCTCCTCTGTCCATGGATTTTCCTGGCAAGAATACTGGAGTGGGTTGCCATTTCCCACTCCAGGGGATCTTCCTGACTCAGGGAACGAAACCACATCTTCTGCATTGCCGGTGGATTCTTTACTGCTGAGCCACCAGAGTGCGCCTTCTCTTTCAGAACAGCTCCTTCCCCTCCTCCACTGGAGGCATGAGGGGTTCTATCTCCAGTAGTCACTCTGGGAAACCTGGTTAAGCTCCTGGAGGTAAAACTCACGGGAGTGTGGGGGCCCCTGACCTTAGCACTCGGGCTCATCCACAGCGAGCCTCCAGTCGTTCATCCTGCAGCTCAGGTTTCCTCCTCAGGCTCTGCCTCCCCCCCGGTTGCTGCTCTGGGAAGTTTGTGATTCTCTGTATTCACCAGCTGGTCTCCCCAGTTTTGGGAGCAGCAGTTTGCCCTGTAACCTCACTTCTCTGAGCAATCTGAGAGGACTTGTTGGCTTTTCAGCTTGTTTATCTGTTGGGTTAGAGTAATAACTTACAAACTCCTGAAAACAGGAAGTTAGTGCATGAAATTTTGCTTTAATAGTGACAGAGAGTTTGATTATTAGTGTTTCTTTCTGGGACACTGTCAGTCCAGGGAGTCCAGGCCTGTGTAACACCCAGCACAGGTTCCAGCTGCTCTCGACTTGGGAGCGTGTGTGTGTGTTAGACATCTGCATTAGATCTGCCCCCTCTCTCCCCACTGAGTCGGAAGCCCCAAACACAGCTCCTTCCTACGTGAGACAGGCTTTACCTGTGTAGTGGGGAGCATCTGAACGGAACAGTTAGCTAATAAGTGTTTCTTTATTATAATAATAGGATGTACTTCTGCTATGTGGATTAATGAGAGATTTTCTGTGGGTTGTCTTATATTAATAAAACCAAGTGTTCTCTTGGACTTTCAGGCATATTGCAGAGAGAGGGAGAAGCTGTCTTCAGGACATGTCCTACATGTAACTACTTGCTATAGTCTGACCCAGTAGTTAAAATCGATGTGGCACTGACCCGGGTTTCATGTTCTTAACTGTTACACAGTTGATTTCTTTATCTTTAAAGAGATAGGAATGTACTGATATTCCTCTTGTTTGAAATACTTCTAATAACTTTTGATGAATGCACCAAATCCTTTTATTTTGCCTTTAAAGGACTTTATCTTTTCTTGTTTAAAATGTTTTTTCTTACTCATCCATCATATGTGTGATTTTTTTCCTTTAGAAACTATTTTGTTATGGTTAAGAAGTATATTTTCTCCGAGGATGATGGGCATGGACAGAATTCTGTGGTCTGCAAGGAACCACTGGTCACAGCGCTTTGCACTCTGAGTAGGTTGTTTGGGAATGCCGTGGCTTCCTGTGTTCTAGGTGTTGGATGTCTGGCAGATGGGAAGAAGGTGGTGGCCCACAACCTGGTGACTCAGCCTGGCCCACTGAGAGATGCAGGAGCCAGATGTAAGATAGCAGTGATGCCCCAAGGCAACAGCCTCCAGTGTTCTTTAACCACACACCCTGTAGGCAAAAGCATTTCAAGTCCAGGATGGAGAACTTTTGCCCTTAGATTCTGTGCCCATCATTTCTACTTCATCATGTTTTCCAGCTGGAAGCACTGGATTTCTTTTTTTTCAAATACTGATTTCCAAAGTGTTTCAAACAGAGTATTTATTCACCAGTTTTTTGTTTTTTTGAAAATCTGTCTAATGGAGATAAGTTTTATCTTTTTTCCCTGGGTGCAGAAAAAGCTTTTGGGTTTGAAAAATCAGTTTCTCTTTGTAATTCTCCCTCCTGTATCTCCTTCTCTTGTCTCCTCAGCATCTCTGATCTGATTGGTGAGACTGGTTGGCAGGGTAGCAGGTGACACAGAAGGAACAGGCCAGTTGCATTTGAACGGCCGGCATCGGCTTTGAGGATAGCTGTTGGTGGAGGTTCTTGCCCAGGAGCTCCTATCCTTAGAAGACATGCCCTCTGAGAGCAGATTTTCTTCTTGATTTTACAAGACCTCAGTGTTACTCTTGTGTTCATTGGAAACCTCGTGTGAGGGGGTGAACCTTGGAGAGTGGGTATAGAGAGTGTGGAAAGGAGAGTCCTGGTTAGGTTTTGGGGACTCTAGGAGGTCCTTCCCATCCTTGGCTGGATCTTCACCCCACCCCTCTCACCCGCTGCTGGTTCATCACCGGAGACACTTGATGTCAAAAAGCAGAAATTACGTTCATGTAAAGATGAATGAAATGGGAATGGCGAAGTGTGTAGCAGGCCTTAAATCCTGGGTCTGAGTTGCCACTGATGCTCACATGTTTAGCGGTTCTGCCTCCCAGGGAAGAGCAGTGAGGTAAACCAGCTGTGTGTGTACTTGGCACATACGATAAACTCGACTTGAACTGGGATTTTTCAGATTGGTTAGATGACCTTGAATAGAATTGGCCGGAATGTCTTGTGTACATTTTCTCAAACAGCTTTTCCAATGCTATGTTGCAGGGTCAGGAGGACTGCTCCCCTGACCTCTCCTCCTCCTGAGGGATTTCATGGGTTCCAGCATTGTGCTTTTTAAAAAAAATCATGTTCAAATATATATAACATAAAATTTACCATTTTAACCATTTTGAAGTACAGAGGTCAGTGGCAATTAAGTACATTCACCTTGTCTGCCACGGCCATTTCCATCCACCTCCAGAGCTTTCTCATCTTCTCAAACGGAGACTCTGTCCCCCATTAAACACGGACTCCACATCCCCTCTCCAGCCCCTGCAGCCGCCCCTCTCTTCCAGGCCCCGCCCATGTGGGGTCACGTGGTATTCTGTCTCCTGTGACAGGCTTGTTTCGCTTGCCGTAGCATCCCCGTGGCAGACAGCGTGTGTCAGCGTCTCCCTCCTTCTCAAGGCTGCACAGTCCTCCACTGCCCCTCGGCACCCGGACGCCACGAGCCACGTCCTCTGGTAGCATGTGCAGCAGCCAAGGGACAGCTAACACCACGTGCCTCCGCGACCCAGGCCTGAGGCCCCGGGGTCTGCCCAGTGTCCTCGTCAGGAAAGGAAGCAGCTCTGAGTATCCCTAGAGAAGCATTTTAAAAGCAAATAACCTCAGTGGCTCAACGGTAAATAATCTGCCTGTAATGCAGGAGATGTGAGTTCGATCTCTGGGTCAGGAAGATTCCCTGGAGATGGAAATGCCACCCCACTCCAATATTCTTGCCTGGAAAATTCCATGGACAGAGGAGCCTGCCAGGCTGCCAGGAGCATGGGGTCACAGAGCTAGTTGGACATGACTTAGCAACTAAACAACAATGATGTTTCCTCTTAGAAATTTTAAGAAATTCAGAGAAAATTTAAGAAATTCAGACAAGCAAAAATAAGAGCATTGTATTCACATATAATTCTATGCTATGCTATGCTATGCTAAGTCACTTCAGTCGTGTCTGACTCTATGTGACCCCATAGACGGCAGCCCACCAGGCTCCCCCGTCCCTGGGATTCTCCAGGCAAGAACACTGGAGTGGGTTGCCATTTCCTTCTCCAGTGCATGAAAGTGAAAAGTGAAAGTGAAGTTGCTCAGTCGTGTCCTACTCTTAGCGACCCCGTGGACTGCAGCCTACCAGGCTCCTCCGTCCATGGGATTCTCCAGGCAAGAGTACTGGCGTGGGGTGCCATTGCCTTCTCCGACATATAATTCTACCACCTCTTAATGACTGCGGCTCTCCCACCGCGTGTTCCCCAGTCTTCCACTGGGCGGACACCTGGGCGCACTCACCCCCATGGCTGTGGTGAGCGGTCTCTGCAGCCTCTCAGGTGCTCCAAGCCCAGCATGGAGGCCTGAGCCCAGACACCTCGATCTCTTGAGTCCAACACTATCTCCTGGGCCTTTGGGCCCCTCTGTCCACACATCGCCACTGTGCCACGTTCCAAGTCATCTACTAGATGGATAACACTGCCCAAGATCTTGAGGATTAACTGGGCAGTCTACCCACACATACGCCTGTCTCCCAGCAACAGCACCTTGAGGTTCTCACCAGGTCTCTGAGAGGGGCCCCCTCCTCCACCTTCCTCCTGAAATAGCTCAGAACGGGTGACAGGCAGCCCCTACTATCTGCTTACATCCAGATTATTACAGATACGGTACTACACTGTTCTTGCCTATTTCTTACTAAGGTAATATGTCATAAATACCTTCTTGTGTCCTTAAATAACTCCTGTGTGTTAAATGACAACATGCATCACTTACTATAAGCTATATTGAGTTTTTCCTATGTTATAGGACCCACAAGGTTTCCAGCCAGTATCTTTATATGTAAGTCTTATAAATCTGTGTGTCCCTAATTATTTTCTTTTTAATTTTTTTAAATTTTATTTTATTTTTAAACTTTACATAATTGTATTAGTTTCGCCAAATATCATAATGAATCCATAATTATTTTCTTGAAATGAATTCCCTAAAGTGAAATTGCAGGATCAGTAGCAACACATGCGTTTAAGGATTTTTTTTTTTTTTTTTTAATATTAATGGCCAAGTTGTCTTCTAGAGGGTACCTATACCTTGCCCCCTAGCCAACATTAAAAACAAATCTTCTGTTGTCCCCCCTTCCAATGAGTAAGAAAGCAAAACAAAGGACTTAGTTCAGGTCAGTAGCCAGAGTAGGGGTGGAGCTCCTAAAGCAACATGACTCTGAGCTGTGTTAGTAGAAACGTAACGCCCAGAACAATTCCAACAGCATCCAGTGTCCTCTGTGCTGTCGCCCACCCCTCACATATTTCATTGTGTCTGGGCACAGGGTGTTCAGAGGTGCTTATAAATTCAAGTAGGTCCAGATGATGATGACTCAGATGGGGAGGAGGCTGGAACAACATCTGATGAAGAGCACTTAAATGGATGTTTTTACAGAGGGGTGAGAAGGGCAAAATGGGATCATGATGCCCAAATATTTGAAAAGGTGCCACAGAGAAGAGGCTGAGGCTATTTTTTTTTTGCTTTTTATTTGAGACTCCAGAGAGTGGAAGTTGCAGGGAAGCAGTATTGTTGTAGAAGGAAGTGCAGGCTGGCAGCTCTGGCTGGCTGCATGTTGGGGGTTTAATGAAGAGCTCTTCACATCCACATCCCTGGTGCCTTCTGACTTCAACACATGACATCAGCCTTTAGGAGAGGCCCCACCTCCTCCACTCAGTGTGCCAGGATGGGGCGGGGGAGGCTGGTGCCCTCTGGAAGGAAGGAATGCGGCCTGCACTGCGGGGATGCTTTTTGGTGCTTGGTTACAGTTCCACCCACTTCAAAGTGAGTTGTCAGCCACAATGGAAGGAACACAACTTTGAGAAGAGAGAGACCCAGGTTTGAGTTGTGGTTCCATTTTGTGGTTTAACTTCCGCATCTCAGTTGCCCAGTTAGCACAGTGGAAACTGTAGTGATGTCCCTGGTGGCTCAGGGGTAAAGAATATGCCTGCAGTGCAAGAGACTTGTTGGAGACAGAGTTCAGTCCCTGGACTAAGAATATCCCCTGGAGGAGAAAATGGCAACCTGCTCCAGTAATCTTGCCTGGAAATCCCCATGGACAGAGGAGCCTGGCGGTCTACAGTTCATGGGATTGCCAAGAGCTGGACACGACTGAGCGACTAAACAACACGCAGGCTGTGGTGGCGGCACATGCTCTGCAGGGTGCTGTGTGCTGGGCAGGGCCGTGCGGGGCTGCTGTCCTGGGGGCGCTGGTGGGTGGGCCCTTCTTTCTCCTCCTGTCGTTCAAGTATCAGCCCCAATTCTGAGCAGGAGGTTCGCTTTGATACTTTTACTAATATTCGGGATGAAAAACCATACGCAGTGAACTAAATTTATTGTGTTTAGACACTGTTACTCATAGAGGGAGGAGGAGGAATTTCTATTTACCGTTTGGAAAAGAAATATGTATATGAAGATTCCTTGATTTCAAGCCAGGTATAGACCTCGTAATGCAAACCATAGTGTTTCATAGTGGGTTTTAGTTATTTTGGCAGTCCAAAGAATTGTAAATAAATTTAGAGTATTTACCCTATAGCATCTGATTTTTTTTTCTTATATTGTCTTCTAACTAGCTTTTAATAGCTCTTGGAATTTTTTATTTTTTCATCCTTAAAAATGAATTGCGTAGGATCCCTTATTTCAGGAGACAGTGTCTCATAGGTGGAAAAGCCTGTCACACAAATAATAAAGACAAATAATAGTATCATTTACTTATCTTTGTCATTTAAATGGACACATTTGTTTGTCATTCTGGGCTTTCCCTGGTCTTCTCTTTCCTGGCGCAACATTATGACCTTCTAGAGGAAGAATATGAGGAATTGTTTCCTTTTAAGCATAGTAAAATTACATTCAATCTGAGATCAACTGAGAGGTTAAAATAAATTGGAGAGCTTTGTCCTTTGATTTAAAATTCATTCTATTTCCCTTCTTGGCTGCTTTCCCAGAAGAGGCTCGCTGTTTCACACAGGCAGGCTTTCAGTTTGTTTAAGCTGTCCTTCCCGGGGAGAATTGAGTGAAGATTTGCTGTGTGGCTGTGTTGCCAGAGCAGAGTCCAGACATCTCACGCCACCCCCGCCCCCTGGCGGGCAGGGCTGCGCCAGCAGGGCCTGTCACCTCCCCTCTTGAATCTGCTGATGCAGACAATGAGGCTGCCCCGGGGTGTGCGTCAGAGGGTCCTGATCTACCACAGGGCTGAAACACCTGAGAGGGCTCTCAGCTGAAGACCGTGTATGTTTTGGTGTTGCCAAATGTTTTGTGGTATTAATCCTTTGAGCGCTCATTTTCATAGATTTACATCATTGTTTTCTTTAAATGTGAGGTTTAGTAAAAATAAAAATTTTGAGAAAAAATGACAGTGTTTGGAAGTGTAGTAATATTTTAAAAGTTAATCGAACACATCATCCAAAGGCAAGCAATTTCCTGAATATAAAAGCGTCTTCTCTAAATGGTAATTTGAGGATTGGTTATTTGGAGCTTAGAATGTGCATTCCTATGACAGTGGTGTCCTGAGAGGCACTTGAGACCGTGTCTGAACCAGCCTTGCCCAGACCCCACAGGGCACAGACCTGGGACCCCCCTGATCTCCGCATCCCATGCAGGCACTGGATCATGCATGTTATGATCCCCAGCTAGCCTCTGCTCCAAAGATGCTGTGCTGTTCTCCAGTCTAGATAAGATGGATAGGAGGGTAAACCCGAAAACTCAACTAGGAAGAAAAAGATTCTGGAAAGACAATGTAACTTAAGGCCGATGGGTGGATAAGGAGAAGAGAGAAGAAACTCTGGATTCCAGGATGTATCAACTGCAAAGCCTGTGAGGGACAGCAGATGTAACAGGAAGAATGTTAGTGGCAGGTTTGCCTAGTAAGTCAGAGATGGGAAAGGAAGAAGAGAAGGAATTGCTGGGCCAGGGAGCAGTGTGTGTAACGACAGTGGATGGTGTGTCTGGCAGAGTGGCCCGGTGGTAGGAGAGGCAGGAGGTCCTCACCTTAGGACCACTTATTCCTGTCTTCACCTGGATCTTGATGACCAGACTGGAAAGAGGTACAAAGATGCTGTTAGGAGGATACTGAATGCTTTAAATGAGCGTGTCTCCGAGTCCAGACCATATGGAGACAGGGCACAGGGTTCCTGGGGACCCTGAGCCAGCAAGGTGCCAGCAGAGCAGGGCAAACAGCAGTTAGAAGTGGGCAGACTTGAGCTGTGCCTTGGCACAATTTTGAGTTAGTTATTAGATGAAGGAGTGGTAAAAACTGTGAGGCCCTCTGACAATAGGTGTGTGAGAAAACCCTTTTCAGGATGGAACTGTGAGTGAGGAAGGCCCTGGGGAGGAACTGCAGCTGAGGATTCCAGAGAGGCTTCCTGGAGGAGGTGGCCACCCTGGGAGGCAGCTAGGCAGCCGGCAGGCTGGAGTAAATGAATTAGAACAGCCCTGCCTTCTAGTATCACAGTTTCTCGTGTGTGCGCATACTCGGCTTGGGCTCTTTGTGGCCAGTGGGGGGTGGTCTGTGGTTCAGTAAGAGTTTACAGGTCACCATGGAGGGCCTCGGAACAAGGCTGACCAGAGTGGGGATATGGTAATTAATGTAGGCAGAGGCAGAGATGCTGCCCCTGAAGCCTGGCTTCTGTGACTCCTTGTTGAGCGGATGGAAAAATGGCTTGAGAGGGCGCCGTTTAGAAAATGCCTGCAAGCCAGTGGAAGGAGGTCTCAAGCCAGCGTCCAGCGTGTGTGAGAGCAGTCCTCAGGCCCGGGGTCAGCGGGAGACTGCCTGCGGGGCCAGGCCTTCTTCTGAGTGACTCAGGTCTCGCTTGGCGCTTCCCCACTGCCATCCTGGGCTGGGGTCAAGGTAGAGGGCTTGTCCATGCCCCCCAGGAGCCTGTTCCTCACCCTGGGAGAAATGGTGTAGCAGGGACCCAGGAGACGAGCTTGGCCTTGAAGAGTGGGGAGGACTTGAGTGGCTGCGTGTGTCCACAAAAGGGGGCTGGGGGGCTGCTCGAGGGCTGGGAGCGGGGGAAGCCTGGTGGAACTGTCAGGAAGCCTCACCTTGTGTGGAACCAGAGGTGTCAACGCTCGGGGTCACACCGTTTCTCCTTTAGCTTTGAAGGTCTGTCTGCTGGAAATGAATCTCCTCATCAAGATCTTTAGAAGCCCTTGTAACAAGCGAGCAGTTTCCACAGCCCTTCTTGGGGTGAGGGTCCTTTTCTCCCCTCCTGCTGTTTCAGTGCCTCTTCTGTTTTCCTGTTGTCTCAGTGTTGAAGCTGGCTTCTTCTGCTTTCTCATGAAAAGTTTCGTATCTGTGGGGTATTTTCTGTCCACTGCTTCTGCTTAGCCAGGTCCATTTCACTAAATTTTCATGTAATTTTTTTGAAACTCTTATTCTAAAGCTCTAAGATTTTAAAATGTGATAAAAATACAAGGTGATTTATAAGTGTAGTTTTTTATGTCAGTATATTCAGACACGGTGTCTGTAGTTTCGACTCTCTCCAGCCTCTGCCTTAGCTGCCCAGTCCCAGGTTACCTCCACGTCTGCTTCTTGCCTTACTGCCTGGGGTTGCTCCCGGGCGCATGCTCCCTCTGAGAACGCTGCTTTGGCTGCCTTTTCCTGCTCCAGCCCTGGCAGCTCTGTAATGCAGAAATCACTGGTCCTGTAACCCACATTCTTAGAGGGTGGAGCCATGTGTGCTGAGTTGCTTTGCGACCCCAGGGACTGTAGCCCACCAGGCTTCTCTGCTGTGGGATTCTCCAGGCAAGAATACTGGAGTGGGTTGCCATTCTCTTGTCCACGGGATCTTCCCAACTCTGGGATCAAACCCACATCTCCTGTGTCTCCTGCATTGCAGGTGGATTCTTTACCCACTGACTCATCGGGAAAAACCCCGATGCTGGGAAAGGTTGAATGCAAAAGGAGAAGAGGGTGGCAGAGGATAAGATGATTAGATAGCATCACCAACTCAATGGACATGAATCTGAGCAAATTCTGGAAGATAGTGAAGGACAGGGCAGCCTGGCATGCTGCAATCTATGGGGTTGTGAAGAGTCAGACATGACTTAGCAACTGAACAACAATAGATAGAGTGTGGAGGCAGTTTTGTGAGTCACACCCACTGAAACAATAGAATGTATGTGTTCACAGGTAGCGAGGAAGGAAACCTTCATTTCACCTCTGTGTGTTTACAGCATGATGTCCAGGCCACGATGTGAGCTGTGTGTCATAGTCAAATACGTTTGAAAGTCCCTGCAGTCTCTGATATATTGCTAAGCTTTTATAAAAGAAAGGTCATTTATCACTTGTCTCCAGTAAAATGGTGTGTGCCTTGGGAAATTAGCTGTCACCAGGCCAGGCAGGGCCCCCAGGAGTGCTGTAAAGGCCGTCGTGTCAGAGGGCAGGGGTCACTGAGGAGAGCTCCTGAGTGTGTGCCGCCGTCTTGGGTATGAAGAGCAGTAGGGTCTTGTGACAGCTTCTGTTCCACTGCTCCGTGGTCCCTCAGATCTCAGCTCAGATGCTCCTTCCCCAGGGGCCTCTCCTGGCCCCTCTTCACATCTAGACCAGGCTCCTCTGTTAGATGCCTCCCTAGAACCACAGTCCTCACTGTCTGAGTACTTAGCTCAGGTTTCAGTGCTACAGTTGCTAGCATGGTCATTATATTCTTGTTTGTACCCGCCACCCCACCACCAGTCTCCCAGAGCATGACTTTCACAGGCAGGCATCAGCTCTGTTTTTGTTGATGTACCTGCAGGAGCCAATGAAATCCCTAGCACACAGTCAACATCTGGTGAGGCCAAGACAGCGACACCCCCAGCCCCAGAGATGATCCACGTGAGTCATCCCTAAAGCCCTCTGCTGCCTTATTGCAGAAGGGGTTCGGGGGTCTCATGGCACAGGGGGATTGAAGGACCAGGAACTCAGCAGGGGCCTTGATCCCAACCCCTATACACAGGACACCCCCTTCCACCCCCCACCAACCAGGCCACTTCCTGCTGAGCCTAGTTCTCCAGGCAAGAAGCAGAACTAGAGACAGCATCTCCTGGGCGATGGTCCTTTCTCTGGCTTGGGATGGGGCACTATACTTCCAAGTTCCTTGTTGCAGTGAAGAGTTTTCAGGCCATTAAACAAGTTAGTTTAATGGGAACCAGCCTATTTGCATTCTGGGTCAGTGCTGCTGGGGTAGGTTTTGGCAGGGCTTCTGATTCCTGTAGCCGGGGAGAGGTGAGCTCATGTGGTGAGGAGGACGGGCTGGAGTGCTGGAGCCCAGGGTGAAGGCAGAAGTGGGGAGAGTGGAGGATCCATAGGTACTTCTAGGGCTGTCAGCATGGAAAACGTGTGCTGGAAACATTTTAGCTTAGGCTGAAGAGAATGCAGGCAGGGGGCTGGCTCCTGTAACCCAGTGTTTATCAGAGACTGAGAATTGCTCACGGTCTGGGGTCTCATGGGTTTTAGAATTGCTTTCCCGTTTGAGAGGCCAGACCTTTGTGACCCCCCAGCATCATTTCCATGGCAACCAGCTGAGATGAGATGGGGCTTTTGACCTTGCAGGACAATTGTAACAGGAAGCGGATGGGCTTTTTATATAGAAAATTTACTCTACAACCTGGAACAAGTCACATATAACTGCATCTCAGTTTCCTCATCTCTGCAATAGAGAAAGGAACATGGCATTCTTTTGATGGTGTTTGGAGGATACGTGTTGTCACATGGTGGGATACCTTACTTTCATTTGTTCAGAAACTTTGTCACCGTGTCTGAGGTGCTTTTTGGTGTTACCGTAATCCCTGGGAAGGTGGAACAAGCATAGTATTTCTTTTTGTATGAAGTGTAAGTGGTGCCATTCTCCTGGATATTTGGGCATAGAATTCTGTTCACTGGACAAATGCTTGAAATCTGGGTTTTAACTTTCACATTGCAAACTATAACATTTCAGTTACTGCTGCTTGTTCGGGCCATTCTCGGGTAGCCCGTTGGTTCAAATTGCCATCAGCTGCAGCCCTGGCACTGCTCCTTGAAGTCACGCTGATGCGCGGCCCATGTGCCAAGCTCTCTGGTCCCTCATGCCCACATCCCACACTCTCTGCTCTGCTCCTTGCAGGGAAAGTGCGATGGCGGGACTTTAACCAGGAGGCTTACGTTGGCGGGACAATGGTCCGCTCCGGGCAGGACCCCTATGCCCGCAACAAGTTCAACCAAGTGGAGAGCGATAAGCTGCGGATGGACAGAGCAGTTCCCGACACTAGGCATGACCAGTAAGTGTCAGTCCACGGCTGGGCGCCACCTTGACCACTTCCTGTCTGACAGTGAGTAACTTCTGTTGGGATGCTTGTTTCTTCTGTTAACTCTTCAAAACAGTGTGTGCCTGTCTTCACAGGGTCGGAAAACTAGGAAAAGTTTGAGGCATGTTGCAGTGACACTTCACCTGCAAGGAGGGAAAGCGCTGCTTGAGGTCAAGTTCCAGTCCTCCTGACCCCCCTGGTCAGAGCATGAGAGTCACCAGGAGAAATGTGTTACTCCCCTCGTGTGCACTGGTCCCTCGTTTTTAAAATCCATTCACAAAACAATTTTCTGTTGTTCACAACCTTACTGGGAAAAAGGAGTCTTGCTTACTGGGAAGTTTAAAGTTGGGAATGTTCTAGAGACCAGTAAAGAGAACGAAACAGCACCTCAGGGTTAAAGTTAAATTGAGAATAAACTTGGAACAGGGTCCTGGGGCTGTCTCCCCACTCCAAGTGCTCGGGGCACAGGCTGTGCTCTGCATCCATCCCTTGATTCTCGGGGAACGAGGGGTTCTCAGGCACAGCATGGGAGGCCTCCAGATCCCTGAACATGTGTTTGTCACACTGACCACGGAGGTGGTAACATGACCCTCATGGCTACTCTGTGCCTTTGAGCCTTGCTGGCAACCGTCTCTCATTGGAACACTGTTCACATTGGGGGCCTTAGATGGTTAATCTGGTTTTATTATAAAATAAGGAGCTGCTTTTGGAGGGTAGCTGTTTTCCCTGGATGCTGCTAGGCCTTCCTGCTCACCAGGCTTCTTTTAGAGTTGTCCATCCATTATGTAAAGGTACGTGGCTGCCACATCCACTGTGATGCAGACACCGTGCTTGGATCCTGGGGTCCCAGCAGAGAAACCTCTCCTGCTCTGCCTGGTGGAGAGGACAGGAGGTGGGCGGCAGGAGGAGGTGCGTGGCAGTGTGCCCTTGGACAGTCTGCTCCAGACCAGTGCATTTAGGACACTCAGGCAATGAACATCTAGGAGAGTCTTGAACTGTAGGCATCCAGGCAGGAGGCCAGTGACCAGCTCTGACAGGCAGCTCTCGGCCTGCAGAGTGCCAGCTGGGGTTCCGTGCCTCTGGCTGCCAGTTCTGGGTACTGAAGGGCCAGTGAGCTGGAGAGAAACAAGAGCCACCAGGCTCCACATGAACACATGTTAACGCTTTTCCTCTTCTTTCCTGATTTCAGGGGGGTTTGGGTTGTAGTCAACTCTGTATACCCAGAGCAGCTCACAAGTGTGTACAGTTACAGTTCTTTCAGGCTCAGGAAGTTGTGTGTGTGTTTGTGTGTGTGAGAGAGATAATATATGAAACATATGATCAGTATATAAACATATATATTGTACATGATACTAAGAATCTCATCATTTTTCTAAATTTAGCCTAGAAGATTGTCTTTGCTTAGTATTTGTTATAACCTATTAATTTATGTTTAAGGCAGCTTTACTAAGCCCCTGTGATGGGCTGCTGGTTGGAGTCAGTATGGGTAACTGGTAAGCACCCTGGCTAGAATAGAAGTTCCTGAGCTAGGCTTCAAGGACCCGTGGCCTCTGGGTGCGAGGCCCCGAAGCTGGTACACAGCCGTATGTGGTGCTGCGTGCATGTCTGGGGAGGGTCGCAGGGGCCTGCGCCCCCACCACTCTCACTGCTCAGCTCACTGAGCCCTCTGGACCCGTCCTGTGCCAGTCACTCCCGTAGCTCATGGCTCGGGACATGAAGCTTGTCCTCACTGTATAGAGAGCAATGTTTATAACGTGCCCTGTGCTGGGAGCAGTGGCTGAGGCCAGAAGGAGTTAGCATCGCTTCTACTTAGGAGACAGTCTGGGATTTGGCCTAAGCTCAGGAGACAGGTTCAAGTTCTAGCAGAATCTAGCTCAAAAATTGTTCCTGGTGACTGGAATCCACCACTTAGAATGACATATCCATGAGATGGTGTGAGTTTTCTTTTACTTTTTGGTTTAAGAGCTGTTTTCCTGCGTGACCTTTCCTCACAGCTGAGAGAAAATGATGTTCTTTCTGATGCTCAGCAGTGCGCAGACTGGAGTTCTGTCTCCACCTCAAGTCTCTTAAATATTCCCAAAACTATATATATTTTTTCAGTTTTTGAGATATGAGTTTGTCCAAACAGATGTTTGAATATTCATCCTGCAGTGGGCTGTGTTTTAGGTGGCTTTAATTTTAGTTCCAGCTACTGTGTCATGTTCATCTGCATGTGCGAAAGGAGCAGCTGGGATGCCTGCCACATTTGTTGGATTTGGGCTAAATTAAAATCTCCCCAAAGTCAATTTGATGCCTGGAATTGAGCCAACGTCCTGTCTGCAAAGACTCAGCTTTAGAACAGCCAGTATTATTGAATGTCAGGCTAAGGAGATTAAGTTACTGATTTGAATCCCACCCCTAACCCATATCTAATAGAGGGCTGTTAAAGCATTTGACATTCCTGTATAAATACCACATTTTTGACTCTGCAGCATCTCCCTTTGTGTAGACTGATGGAAATGGTTGCCTGTGGAATTCAGTCTTTACTTATGATAAATCTGTAAGCAGTGCAGGTAGAGGTTAAGAACAAAGGTTTGGGAGTCATAAAGACCTTGTTTGAAATCCCGTTTCTCCAATTCCTAATCCTGTGGCCTTTGTCATTTATGAAATACTGTGACATTATGACGTTACAATCTGGTTACTGTGAGGGTTAAAGGAAATACTCCCAAAGGCTGGCTCCTCCTCCCCTAAGATTCTGTTCCAGACCCGCCTCCTTTGACCTCCTGCCCTGGGAGTGAGGTCCCAGCCTCTCCCTGCAGCATCCCCACCCACTTCTCTGGTTGATTTTTCTCCACGATCTTCATCACCACCTACACACCATGTGTCTCACCTATTTATATGTTGATCTGAATGTACTCATTAAGGTCGTGGGCTATTCAGTTTAATTCAGTTCAGTCACTCAGTCATGTCTGACTCTTTGTGACCCCATAAACTGCAGCACGCCAGGCTTCCCTATCCATCACCAACTCCCGGAATTTGCTCAAACTCATGTCCATTGAATCAGTGATGCCATCCAACCGTCTCATCCTCTGTTGTCCCCTTCTCCTCCTGCCTTCAATCTTTCCCAGCATCAGGGTCTTTTCCAATGAGTCAGTTCTTCAAATCAAGTGGCCAAAGTATTGGAGTTTCAGCATCAGTCCTTCTAGTGAATATTCAGGACTGATTTCCTTTAGGATTGACTGGTTGGATCTCCTTGCAGTCCAAGGGGCTCTCAAGAGTCTTCTCCAACACCACAGTTCAAAAGCATCAGTTCTTCAGCACTCAACTTTATTTATAGTCCAACTCTCACATCCATACGTGACTACTGGAAAAAACATAGCTTTGACTAGATGGACCTTTGTTGGCAAAGTAATGTCTCTGCTTTTTAATATGCTGTCTAGGTTTGTCATAGCTTTTCTTCCAAGGAGTAAGTGTCTTTTAATTTCATGGCTGCAGTCACCATCTGCAGTGATTTGGGAGCCCAGAAAATAAAGTTTCCGTTGTTTCCCCATCTATTTGCCATGAAGTGATGGGACCGGATGCCATGATCTTTGTTTTCTGAATGTTGAGCTTTAAGCCAAGTTTTTCACTCTCCTCTTTCACTTTCATCAAGAGGCTCTTTAGTTCTTCTTCGCTTTCTGCCATAAGGGTGGTGCCATCAGTGTATCTGAGGTTATTGATATTTCTCCCAGCAATCTTGATTCCAGCTTGTGCTCCATCCAGCCTGGCATTTGACATGATATACTTTTCATATAAGTTAAATAAGCAGGGTGACAATACACAACTTTGACATACTCCTTTCCCTATTTGGAACCAGTCCATTGTTTCATGTCCTGTTCTAACTGTTGCTTCTTCCTGCACACAGATTTCTCAGGAGGCAGATCAGGTGATGTGGTATTCCCATCTCTTTAAGAAGAAGTAGCTGTTTTTCTGGAACTTTCTTGCTTTTTATATGATCCAACAGATGTTGGCAATTTGATCTCTGGTTCCTCTGTCTTTTCTAAAACCAGCTTGAACATCTGGAAGTTCATAGTTCATGTACTCTTAAAGCCTGGCTTGTAGAATTTTGAGCATTCTTTTGCTAGCGTATCAGATCATCAGATCAGTCGCTCAGTCATGTCTGACTCTCTGTGACCCCATGAATCGCAGCATGCCAGGCCTCCCTGTCTAGCATCAACTCCCGGAGTTCACTCAGACTCACGTACATCGAGTCAGTGATGCCATCCAGCCATCTCATCCTCTGTCGTCCCCTTCTCCTCCTGCCCCCAATCCCTCCCAGCATCAGAGTCTTTTCCAATAAGTCAACTCTTCGCATGAGGTGGCCAAAGTACTGGAGTTTCAGCTTCAGCATCATTCCTTCCAAAGAAATCTCAGGGCTGATCTCCTTCAGAATGGACTGCTTGGATCTCCTTGCAGTCCAAGGGACTCTCAAGAGTCTTCTCCAACACCACAGTTCAAAATCATCAATTCTTCGGTGCTCAGCCTTCTTCACAGTCCAACTGTCCCATCCATACATGACCACAGGAAAAACCACAGCCTTGACTAGATGGACCTTTGTTGGCAAAGTAATGTCTCTGCTTTTGAATATGGTATCTGGGTTGGTCATAACTTTCCTTCCAAGGAGTAAGCGTCTTTTAATTTCATGGCTGCAGTCACCATCTGCAGTGATTTTGGAGCCCAGAAAAATAAAGCGTATGAGATGAGGCAATTGTGCAACAGTTTGAATATTCTTTGGCATTGATGTTCTTTGGGATTGGAATGAAAACTGACCTTTTCCATTCCTGTGGCCACTGCTGAGTTTTCCAAATTTGCTGGCATACTGAGTGCAGCACTTTAACAGCATTATCTTTTAGGGTTTGAAATAGCTGAACTGGAATTCCATCACCTCCACTAGATTTGTTCATAGTGATGCTTCCTAAGGCCCACTTGACTGTGTCTGGGGTTATTATTCAGACATCTCATGGCACTCGTTAAACTTAGTATTTGTTGAGTGAGTGAATTGCCTGGCTCAGTGGCAGGCATATGGTGAGTAACCAGTAAATTTAATATGAAGAGTTATAAAAGAACAAAGGTAGATGAAAGGGAGATTTTTAAATAGTAAGTAAGAGCTGCTGAACTGCTGATGATGCTTGTGTGGTAGGTTCTCACAGGACTGGAAAGTGATGCACTTATAACCTACCCCTTACTCACTGTGTTCTGGGGCAGAGCCAAGAAGTCAAGTTCAGAACCTTCCAAACAAACAAAAATCTATACTTTGGGGTTAGGTTTTATTTACCTTTTTAAGTGTGTAACAAATACTGTGCCAAGAAAAAATATTTATATGAAGGAAGAAGTGTAGAAAAGCCTGCTCTAAGTGAAGTACTGGATATGACATACTGGAACTCTTAGAGTCACTTAGAAATTAGAAAAGTGGTAGCCCATCCCAGTCTTGAACAGTTTCTCAGTTGAAAATAAAGATTTTCTACCTCAATTAATGTTATTTGAAATTTCAAATAAATTATGAAGACTTAGCAAATTAAACCAATGGGGATTTTTTAGATGCCTTTTCAGATGACTTGTTTCTCCTCTCCTTTACCTTTGGAAGCTGTTTTTCCTCTCTTGACGAAAGATCATGGGAAGCAGCATTGAAGGTGGTGAGAGGCGGTCAGATTCGGGCATATTCTGAAGGCAGGGTCAACAGGATGGGCTGATGGATGGCCAGGCAAGGTGGCTCAGGCTGAAGCCCCTCATGAGATGCAAGAACTGTGAGTGGTAGGTCTAGGGGACACGTCAGCAGGTACAATTCAGACAGGTTAAGTCCAAGATGCATTGGGCATCCAAGGCAGACAGACTTGTTCTGTTAGTGTTTGGAAATGTGTGGGAGAAAGGTCTTAGCGGGAATGTCGGTTTGGGAATGTTGAGTGCACAGATGATATTTTAAACCATGAGCTGGGGCATCATCCCCCAGACAGTGAACATGCACAAGGAGGAGAGAGGCCCAGGGCCCTCTCTGGATGATCTAACACTGAGAGTAAATTTAAAACCCAGGCTGACCGGAGTCCAGTCCAAGCACTGTAGGGGCTCAAACCTCACGCAGTGCCAGGACCCCAGCAGAGATGCTCTGCTACCTTCTTTAGAACAGAGCTATTGTGAGGAGAGGGTTGTCCCTGCGAAAGCCTTTCCAGAATCTGGCTCAGAAAGGCTTTGTGTTGTGTTCTCTTTTCTGGTGTTTGTCCAGAGCTGCATATGATGGGGAAGTGAGGTATACAAGTGGACTGGAGCCTGGGACGTGTATGGAACATCATTCTGTCTGCTGGGGAGAGCTCTAGATGGTTTACTTTAAAATTGTTTGTATAAGTGAAATCAAATAAACCCTTTGGGGAGAAACATTATCTTGTTTTCTTCTCTCCCACATCAGCCAGTACTGTGCCTTTTATTTATTTATGTAGGACATGACTGAAGCGACTTAGCAGCAGCAGCAGCAGCAGTAAGTCTCTTTTTTTTTTTTTTAATTTTATTTTTAAACTTTACATAATTGTATTAGTTTTGCCAAATATCAAAATGAATCCGCCACAGGTATACATGTGTTCCCCATCCTAAACCCTCCTCCTCCTCCTCCCCCCCATACCATCCCTCTGGGTCGTCCCCCAGTGCACTAGCCCCAAGCATCCAGTATCGCATCGAACCTGGACTGGCGACTCGTTTCATACATGATATTTTACATGTTTCAATGTCATTCTCCCAAATCTTCCCACCCTCTCCCTCTCCCACAGAGTCCATAAGACTGTCTATACATCAGTGTCTCTTTTGCTGTCTCGCATAATCGGGTTATTGTTACCATCTTTCTAAATTCCATATATATGCGTTAGTATACTGTATTTATGTTTTTCCTTCTGGCTTACTTCACTCTGTATAATAGGCTCCAGTTTCATCCATCTCATTAGAACTGATTCAAATGTATTCTTTTTAATGGCTGAGTAATACTCCATTGTGTATATATACCACAGCTTTCTTATCCATTCATCTGCTGATGGGCATCTAGGTTGCTTCCATGTCCTGGCTATTATAGACAGTGCTGCGATGAACATTGGGGTACATGTGTCTCTTTCCCTTCTGGTTTCCTCAGTGTGTATGCCCAGCAGTGGGATTGCTGGATCATAAGGCAGTTCTATTTCCAGTTTTTTAAGGAATCTCCACACTGTTCTCCATAGTGGCTGTACTAGTTTGCATTCCCACCAACAGTGTAAGAGGGTTCCCTTTTCTCCACACCCTCTCCAGCATTTATTATTTGTAGACTTTTGGATCGCAGGCATTCTGACTGGTGTGAAATGGTACCTCATAGTGGTTTTGATTTGCATTTCTCTGATAATGAGTGATGTTGAGCATCTTTTCATGTGTTTGTTAGCCATCTGTATGTCTTCTTTGGAGAAATGTCTATTTAGTTATTTGGCCCATTTTTTGATTGGGTCATTTATTTTTCTGGAGTTGAGCTGTAGGAGTTGCTTGTATATTTTTGAGATTAGTTGTTTGTCGGTTGCTTCATTTGCTATTATTTTCTCCCATTCTGAAGGCTGTCTTTTCACCTTGCTAATAGTTTCCTTTGATGTGCAGAAGCTTTTAAGGTTAATTAGGTCCCATTTGTTTATTTTTGCTTTTATTTCCAATATTCTGGGAGGTGGGTCATAGAGGATCCTGCTGTGATGTATGTCAGAGAGTGTTTTGCCTATGTTCTCCTCTAGGAGTTTTATAGTTTCTGGTCTTACGTTTAGATCTTTAATCCATTTTGAGTTTATTTTTGTGTATGGTGTTAGAAAGTGGTCTAGGGAGAACCACTTAGTTGAGGAGCAGATTCCTTCAGGTTTCAAAAGTTTAAATCATGAGAGACTTCCTTCTGTGTTGACACCTTTCCCTTTTATCATTAAATTAAAAATGAAGGGTTTTAAGGCATTTTTTAAAATCTAAAACTGAAGTATTGCTCCTGAGACTAGAGCAGCCCAACCATGACCCTATGAGGGTCCTTCTATGGGAGAGAATTTCATCCATGTCACACACCTGATGGGTTTTCTGGCAGCCTTTCCATCAAGGACAAAGTGTGTTGATTCAGTTTATAAATTACAGTTGTAAGCTTTTGCTTTGTTTAAGAATCACTAAAGGACTTGGTTTTTCTGTTTTTAAAGAACTTTGTTTTGACCACTCTTAAAATGTCTGGCTTTAATGCAGCCCAAACAGAGATCAGAGCTCCTGAGAGGCTATTTTTTTTTTTTTTTTTAAGAAAGTTTCAACCAGCAGGCTAGCACTACAGTAATGGGCTGTGTTCATTGCTCTGGTGGCATGTCAGGGTTGCATTCGGTTGTCTTAGGAGAGTGGCTAATCAGGATTAAGGGCTGTGGGAGGGATACCCTCCAGACTTCTCATTGTTACCTGGAAAGAGTAAACATTGCTGAAGCCAAGAAAGGGTTCTCAGGGTAAACTCAGCAGCTTGGCATGAATCTCTGAAGGCAGTTATTGTGAGATTCAGTCTTATTTTTAGGAAGCAAGAGATCTGGAGAAACAAGAGGAAGCCCAGCTCCGAAGGGCATTTCTGCTCATCAGTGGGTATGGGAGGGTCTCTCATTTCCGGGGCCCAAGGCTTTCTTTCATATCACATTTTTCTTACAAAAGTGGCATTTTATAAGCATACACAACCAAGCCTCTGGCATGGCTGCTGCCCCAGCTGCTGTCCATTCAAAGGGTCAGCCAGGGGCCCAGCGGACCCCTCTGACCCTGTGGGTCCCTGTGGGCAGGGTCTTGGTGGATAGGGCTGGCTTCTCAGAGCTGGGCCCATTGCATGCTCTGGGTTTCAGAGGCCTCATTGGCATTTATGACTGGCAGGGCTGGGTGTAGTGTGACAGTGGGACTTAAAAGCCTGTCCGACAGTAACCACAACACATTGTTGGGCATTGTGAGGGCGTCCTGGCCTGTGCCCAGCCTTTTACATGCTACATCTTACTTCGTCTGAGTCAGCAAATGTCACCTTCTCCAGGTGACATCATATGCAAGTCCCTGAGACCTCTGTCCAGGCACCCCCCTGTCTAGAGCCCTTCCCCCACAAGTCCTAGATGTTAACAATTATTGTGTTGTGTGGTTTATTCCAGTCCATGCAGCAGGTGGGAGAGCTGGCCACTGCTGTGGGGCAGGATCACCTGCCTGGCATCACACATGGTGGGCAAGGGGCAGGCAGTGAGGGGAAGGGACAGAGCTCTGGGTGCCCAGGTTCCTGCACACAGTCCCATGTTCTAGACTCGGTGCCTCACCATCTGCCCTGCACAGCTGTCTTTTCTGCTGCCAGTTTTCAGGCATGAGGGCTGAATGCAGGAAGAGCTGGGTGTTGGTAGCTTGAGACATCGTTTTCCTAGCTGGACGCATACTGACAGAATCCTGAGAAATTGAGGAAAACCAAGGTTTTTGTCCCCTTTATCCAGCTTCGGGTTCTCAGGGCAGTGTAATTGCAGAACACACTGTTTCCGTTTCCCTGAAATGTTCTTGCACACTGGGGGCGGTGAGGCTGCTGCCTGTGTGCCGTCAGTGTGACCCCCCTGCCCCAGCATGGGAGGCAGGCAGGTGCGGATGCCGAGCAGCCGGGCAGCCGGAGGAGGCCAGCTGCAAGGTGCTTTGCTTCAACCCCCACCCCCAACTCCTCGTGTGGCCTGACTTGCACCTTGAGCACCATATTCAAACCAAAGCCATGCCATTGCCCCTCACCTGTCCCTTTGCTTTCTGTTCGTTTGCTTTTATTTTTAGTGTTTTCATGAAACTAACTCCAAGTTTTTAGCACCAGGACCACTGTCTTTTGCCCTTTATATGTTCTTCCTTTAGGATCATTTCAGGCCTTATGTGTATCTCAATTAAAGAATACTCTGGGCCTGAGGAAACATTTCTCAACATAATAAAAGCCATTTATGACAAACATGCCACAACCAATATAATATTCACCTGTGAAAAGCTGAGAAAGCCTTCTTGCTGAAATCTGGAACAAGACTAGGATGCCCACTCTCATCACTTCTAATCAACATAGTATTGGAAGTCCTAGCCACAGCAATCAGACAAGAAAAAGAAATAAAAGCTATCCACATTGGAAGGGAAGAGGTAAAATTGTCATTTACATTCAGATGACATGGTACTATATATAGGAAATCCTAAAGACTCCACATTAAACTACTGGAACTGAGAAACACAACAGAGTAGCAGGATACAAGGTTAACATTTGGAAGTGAGTTGCATTTCTTTACACTAACAGTGTTCTATCAGAAAGGAAATGTAAAAAAAAGAAAGAAAGAAAGAAACCCCCTTTAAAATCACATCCAAAAAAATAAAATACCTAGCAATAAACCGGACCTCAAAGACATATGTTGAGAACTGCAAAACATTATTAAAGGAAATGGAAGCTGATTCAAAGAAATGGGAAGGTATCCCATGCTCCTTGATTGAAAGAATATTGTTACTAATAAAATGACTTTCCTACACAAAGCAATCTACAGATTTAATGTTCTCCAAACCAAATTACCTATGACATTTTTCATAAAACAAGAACAAATAATTCTAAAATGTGTATGGAACCATAAAAGACCCAGAATTGCCAGAGCAATCCTAGAAAAAACAAAGCAGGAGGCATAACCCTCCCAGACTTCAGGCATAACTATAAAGCCACAGGAATTAAAACAATGTGGTATTGGCACAAAAACAAACGTGGATCAGTGGGACAGAATAGAGACCCCAGAAATAAACCCACACAGCTGCAGTCAGTCAATCTTTGGCAAGAGGAGGTAAGAATATACAGTGGGAAAATACAGTCTCTTCAGCAAGTGGTGTTAGGAAAGCTGGACAGCCACATGTAAATCAATGAAGTTTTAACACACCCTCATACCATACACAAGAAGAAACTCAAAATGTCTTAAGCCATGACACCGTAACACTCCTGGATGAAGACGCAGCGAAAACATCCTCTGACATAAATCGTACCAGTGTTTTCTTAGGTCAGTTTCCCAAGGCAATGGAAACAAAAGCAAAAATAAACAAATGGGACCTAATCAAACTTAGAAGCTTCTGTACAGTAAAAGAAACCATAAACAAAAAGACAACCAAAGAGTAGGAGAAAAATATTTGCAAATAAGGTGACCGACAAAGGCTTAGTTTCCAAAATATGCAAACAGCTCATACAACTCAACAACAAAAAACAAAGGAGCCAATCAAAAAATGGGCAGAAAACCTGAATAGACCATTTCTTCAGAAAAGACATACAGATGGCCAACAGATACATGAAAATAAACTCAATGTCACTAATTATTAGAGAAATGCAAATCAAAACTACAGTGAAGTACCACCTCACACTGGTCAAATTTGCCATCATATAAAGTCTACAGATAACAAACGCTGGAGAGGGTGTGCAGAAAAGGGAACCCTCCTACACTATTGGTGGGAATGTAGGTTTGTGTGGCCCCTATGGAAAGTAGTACAGAATTTTCTCAAAAAACTAAAATACAGTTGCCATATGATCCACCAATCCCACTCATGGGCATATATCTGGACAAAACTATAACTTAAAAAAAAAAAACCACTATGGTTTCACCGTCTGGTTCTGTTCTTCTGGTGGGTTCTATTCTTTCCACCCATTCCGTGTTTCTTGTCCTCTCCTTTCATGCTTCCTTTGGACTAAGTATTTCCCGCACCATTAACTTGGCAATTAGAATCTAACATAAATGAATACTCTCATTTCCTCCTGGACAAGGCACAGACCACTTCCCCTCCACTCCCTTTGATGCATTATTGTCATTTGGTTTAATTCCTTATTTACGTGCAAACCCTACTGGATATCGTAACTTGGTTTTTTACAGCAAATATCCTTTGGATTTATCTGCATATTGATATTTCCATTTTCCCTCATTTTTTATCTTTTCATTTTCCCGCCTGGTACGGTTTCCTCAGTTCTCATAGCTTCTGTGAGTATTTCTTTCTGTGCCAATTTGCTGGCAATGAAATCTGTCCTTTCATTGTATCTGAAAAAAATCTTTATTTCATTTTCATTTTTGAAGAGTGTTTTCACTGAACAGAGATGCCCAGGTTGACAGTTACTTTCTGAACTTTTCCTTCACCATTTACTTGTCTTCTGGCCTCCATTCTTCCTGGTGGAATATCAGCTGTTAGTCTTATCGTTGCTTTTTGAAGGCATCTTGACTGTGTTCTCTAGCTGCCTTGAGGATGTTTGTCCTTGGCTTCAGCGGCCTCATTAGACTGCGCCCCTCCCTGTCACCGTGTTGAGCGTGGCCAGAGCTTCTGCTCATCCCGGAATCTTCCGACTTTGTACTGTGTCTGCTTTTCCTGTGCCCCACCTTCTCTCCCCACTCCCTCTGGGCTCTAACTACATCTTTGTTAGATATTTCTGCATGTCCTGTGTCCCTCTTATGCTACTTTCTATATGTTTTAGTTCTTTTTCATTCCTTGAGCTTCAGCCTGGACATAATTCTCTTGGCCTGCCTCCCAGCCCCCTAATTCTTTTCCCTGCTTTGGAAATCTATTCTGCTTTCAAACCCACCCATTTAACTTTAATTTCAGTTATTACATTTTGCTGTGTATGAACAGATATGGAGATATTTACAGTCTGTAGCTGATGTTTTCTTCCTCTGAAGAGGATCTAGTTTTGCTCTCTGGCAGGCACTTAGAATGGGGCAGATTGCCTTGAGTCTGGAATTGAGCTGAAACAGAGCTGGAGTTCGGTCTTTTGTGAGAGAGCTGGCGAGCATCCAGATCTCTGTGCTCCTGCGCAGCAGCCCACTGGGATTCTCCCTGGGAGTCCGGGCTGTGTGTCCGAGGCCCTCTTCCTTATGGACTTGACTCCAGTCTGGCCCTCCAGCCCCATGCCACCTGCAGCTCCATCTCTCCTCCTGGCTCGTTCAGCCTCTTGGCTCCGCACTGCCTGGGGGAGGAGGATCAGAGAGTGCTGGACTTACTCCCAGGACTCCTCTTCCTTCTGAGAACCTGGCCCTACAGCACCTGGCTAGATCGAGAACCCAGATGCCTTTTCGATCTCCAGTTCCTTCAAATCAATGTTTTTGATGTGTTTCATCCAGAATTTCTAGTTGCTTTCAGTGGGTAGGTTGATCTACAACAAGCAACTTTTTACTATCACCAAGAGCAAGAAAAAGCTGAGTGTTCTATTTGGAACTAAATTCAGTGGGAAGTTCACAGTTCATAAATTTTGTTTTAAGCAGCAATGTCTGTCCCAAAAGAGAGTACATAAAAATAGAGTGGACTTGAAGTTGGGAGGTGTAGCTTCTGTTACTGTCAGACTAAGGTTGACATAATCTCTTTAAACCCTGGATTTCTTAGCTACAATTTTTCTTAGGCTCAGATGTCTATGAAAGAATTTCATAAACTGCAAACAGCAGTACAAATACAGGATATGATGTTGTTGTTGTCTGCGCCTAGTGGCGTGTGAGTGTGTGAAGCTGGCTTTGAGTGCTCCCGATGTGAGTGTGGCATGGAGGGCAGTTGTTCAGCTTCCCACATGTGACACTGAGGGGCACCTGGGTCTTCTCACTGCAGCACAACATTGGAGTGTTTCATTATTGACCAAAAGCAGTTGGAGAAACCACTTTGAAACAGCAATCCCACCTGTTTCAGAAGAAATCAGGGCAATTAAAATGGAGTCAGCAGAGTGTTGCTTTGTAAATGAGATGAATCAGTGGGTCTGAACAAAAACCATCCTGTTTCAGCCACACTTTTAAATGAGTTGCTTCACCATCACTATGGAACCATGAAACAATTGGGGAAAAAAAATCCTTTTCAATGGAAGTCTTGAATATTTTAGGAAATAACCCCAATATTATAAAATGTGTTATAACTTTGTTAGTCATTTAGGCTGCAGATTCCAGGGATTCTTTTAACTTTTCTGATGAGCTTGAAAGCAGCAGTGTTGTCCGCGGGTGTACCCACACGCTTACCCCCAAACATCTGCCTGCTTGCCCTTGGAACTGGCCCATCCACACATACTCTGGCTGTTAAGTGCTAGTGATGGAATCTGTGAGAACCCAGATTCCCTTTCAATCTATAAAATCAAAAGTACAGACTTAGAATAATATTCATCTTAAGTACATTGGATCAACCATGATTTCCTCATCTGACAATGATGAAAGAAAGAGAAAAATTCATGTCTGTGAAAATTCAAGCCTATTAAAAGAAGAAAATATTCCAGTAGGAATATTGTACTTAGATTCAAATTTTTATACTATTCATTGTTGATTTATTTTGACTCTTGCATTTCTGCATTCATTCAGTAAGGATTTGAGTGCTTGCCTTGTGACAGGTCGCCAGGGAAAGAGCAATGAACAAAACTGATACAAAATTTTTTTTGCCTTCTTAGAGCTTATGTCAAGGGAGTGAAAATAGAAGAGAGTGAAACAAATGATCAGATTATATGGAATAAGACAGTGTTAAATGCAATAGTGAGAAAACAAATATGGGGATCAGATGTGTAGGGATCAAGGTCAAGGGTTCAGTAATAAATGGTGGTTAATACAGCAAAAGGAACAACTGGTAAAGTGCAAGGCCAGCCTGCAGAATGGGAGGGAGGACACGTTAGCACATCATATTTAAAGAACTCATATAAACAGCAAAAGTAATAATCAAAGGTTATCAAAAGGTAAGCAAAGGACCACAACAGGAAGAGACATTTTTCCAAAGAAGGTAAATATACCTGTTTCATGTTTCTGTTGGTAAGATGGCCAACGGGTGCATGAAAATGTGCTCAGCATCAGTAATCGTCAGGGAAATGCCAGTCAAACCACAGTGAGATAATCACTTCACACCTGTTAGATTGACTATCATGAAAAAGATAACAGATAACAAGTGTTGGTGAGGATGTGGAGAAGAGGGAGCCCTTGTGCACTGTTGGTGGGAAAGTAAATTGGTGTAGCCACTGTGGAAAATGTGTGGAGGTTCCTCAAAAAATAAAAAATGAAACTGTTGATACCATGCCACCCAGCAATTTCACTCCTGGGTATATCTCCAAAGGAAATGAAATCACTGTCTCAGAGATAATCTGCACTTCCGTGTTCACTGCAGCATTATTTATATTAGCCAAGACATGGAAAGCCCCCTGGTGGCTCAGACAGTAAATAATCTGCCTGCAATGCAGGACTCTCGGGTTTGATCCCTGGATTGGGGGGATCCCCTGGAGAAGGAAATGGCAGCCACTCCAGTATTTTTCACTTCACTTCACTTTCAGTATTCTTACCTAGAGGATTCCACGAACAGAGGAGCCTGGCGGACTACAGTCCATGGCGTCTCAAAGAATTGGACACAACTGAGTGACTAACACTTTCTAAGACATGTAAGCAACCTCAGTGCCCACTGAGGGATGAATGGATGTTACCTACTTGCACACACATGCATGTACAATGGAAAGTTATCTAGCCATAAAAAAGAAGGGAATTCTGCCATTTGTGACTACATGGATGGATCTTGAAGGCATTTTGCTAAGTGAGATAATTCAGATGAAGAGAAATAAATACTATATGATCTCACTTACATGTGAACTAAAAACCTCATCAGATTTGGCTCCCAGAGGCAGAGGTAGAAGGTGGAGGAATTGGATAAAGGTAATCACAAGTTACAAACTTCTAGTTGTAGGATAGATAAGTTCTGGGGATGTGCTGTGCAGCCTGGTGACCATAGTTACCACTGCCAGGTGGGATATTTGAAAGCTGCTAAGGGATCCTTCCTGACGTGTCTCCTGTGTCTTCCAGTAGCTAGATGCATACCGTTTGGTATAAACTGCACAACACTGCAGTTGCTGTTGGGCAGTCTACTTTTTTCACTCAGTGATACACAGAAAACATTTTAAATCTAGTGTTCATATTAAATGGCTTTGTATATTTGCTCTTCTGTTTATCTAGTTCTCTGCTGATGGGAGTGGAGTTTGTTTCTTTACTTCTTTAATGCTAACGGTATTGGGGTGAGTATTTTTTTTGTAACCTCTTTGCCCATTCATTTGAAAGGAAGTATATTTTTAAAAGTCAGTACATTATTTAGTTCTGAGAATCTACCAGAATTTTATCAGTAAATTGCTGAATTTGGTTGGTATTTTATTTGGAGTCTTGAATTAAGATTCCTGATTGAAATTATCCATGGTCTCCTCCGTTCCCTTCCCTCTTCCTCCCTTCATCTGGCTTTGGCTTTACACTTATGCTAACTTTATAAAATGAATTTAGAACATATGTGTAAAAAAAAAAAGATGCTTAAGAAAAACTTATTTATAAAGGAAAAGGAGTTTCTTGAAATTCACGTGTAAAAAGTCGTCTAAACCTAGACCTGTTTTTGTTTGAATCAGTGTAATCCTTGGATAACTTAAAATTCCTTTATGGATATTGACACATGGTAAATTTTCCTGTGCTTCACTTGAATTAATTTTGATAACTTATAGCTTATTATAAATGCCACTTGGTTTTCAAGTATATTGGTATAATATCATATTCATATGCACTTAAATCCTTTTTCTTGTTTAGAAACACCAGTGATTTGTCTCTCTGCCTTTTTGTTTTGTTTTGTTTTTCTGCCTCATCTTTTTTGCCTTGTATAGTTTCAGGAAAGCTGCCATAGCTCCATGCATCATAATTACTTTCAAGGCAGGAAGCAAAGGGGTCCAAAATAGTCTTTTCTTTAGGGACTGTCTGCTTTTATCAGCAAAGTACATCTTTTCTGGAATCCCCCCAGCAGACTTTCTGTTACTATTCGTTAACCAGAACTAAGTCATGGTTATTGGTGATCATGGTGGAGGCTAGGGAAAGGGGTGTGTCTTTGGCCAAGCAGAACTCATCTCTAGGGCTTGGCAGTTTGCCCAAAACAAGCTCTATAAGAAGGGAGCAAGAGGGGTGTGACTTTTGTGTTACCAAGATGGTTGTGCCCTTTTTCAGGCATGCACAAGAGAGACTCCACGACATTGCAGTCAGAAGTTCTGAGCATAGATGCAGTAACTGGCAGTGTCAGGAAGCAGGAATCAGATAACTTCATCATCCTTTACCGTAACATACCATCATTCTGCCATTAATTAGAAATTAATTTTTTCCCCCAAGATTCCAAAAGGATGCTGTTACACTTGACATGAGCAAGGTCTAAGGAAACAAGATACCACCCTAGCTTTGGTTGGAGAGGGTGGGAACAGGTCATCTCAAGCCAAGTGCTGGGTATTCGTTTGGTTATTTGTGTGAAACCCTGATGGGCTGGGGCAAGGAAGGTTCTGCTTCCAGTTACAAAACTCTTCTGTTTGCCTTTCATCCTTGTGAGGAAGTGGGTGAAAATTTTATCTTTGTACAACAAGCAAAAACATAGAGTTAACTGTCTTTGAAAAGTACCCAAAAGCATCTTCTGTGACAACGTCAGTGTCCTTAAAAGTCAGAACCACAACAAGGTCTGTGCACTTGAATCTGCCATCCCTCCAGTCCCAGTGATTATTTGACCCGAATTTGGGGGGAGGATTGAAAGAGAAGGATGCAGGACAGAGAAGAAAGCCGGTTGTCTGACTAAAGCCCGGAGGAGCTCACATGATCAACCCCAAGACAGCAGGGAGCAGGTCTTTTCACAGAGCAGTGCAAAGAGAAACTTGGAAACTTGAGTCCGGGAGGAAGGTGGAGGTGACCTGTGTCTGTGGAACAGGTGGGGACCCACAGCTCTCACTCTCTGATAAACGGTGTGCACCCTCATCCCGAGAGGGTGGCTCCCTGCATCGGAAGGGGTAAGAAGTTCAAGCTTGCTTTCTCTCTGCTCTGACTTCCCCAGCCATGAACAGGAGGTCCTGCCTGAAGTGCACTTGGAAGGATAAGAACCTCAAAGGGCTTCATCCAGGGCTGTTATTTTCTCAACGTTCAGTAGCTCTTCACCCTTGAAAAAGTTCTCAGTTAAAATTTAGTATCTGTAAAACTGGAGGCAGTAAAGGGCAGGTGATACTCTTTGAATGAGAAAATAGTTTGCTTTCTCCTAAAGGCCCTGGCTGAAAGCAGCAAGTAGAAGCCTGACATGCACTCCCTCGGGGCCGGGAGAGGACCCTGTGTGTTCTGGGCAGCGTGTGTTCTCCGTGGCTCTGCTGCAGCGTCTTCAGTGAGGAGTCTGTACTCGTGGACCGTCTGCTACCCTTTCACCTCTGGAATGCTTGGCTTTTCCAGGGGATCAGAGGACTTCAAAGGGAGAGTGGTAAACACAACAGACTCGCTTCTGATGTCTCGAGAAGGGTTTCAGACACCTTCTCGTTCTTGGTATAAGAACACACTCCTGTGGTCAGACGCAGCGCGAGGTATGAGAACACTCAGGTGAAGCACTGGGGTGCTTTGGACTGAAAACTTCAGAGTGAGACAGACCTGCCATGATCCAGGGCTAATTCAGATCCCCTGCCAACTGGATTTTTAAGAAGCTTAATTCCAGCTGGGTCCTGCAGAGGTTTTAAAATACCTTTGGATTTGATTCTTTTCCATTTTAAAAGACCTGTATAGAACAAGCCCTCTAGCTATTAGGACTGATCAGAAATTAGTTGATTAGGTGGAATATCATGTCATTATCACTGCTTGAAGGATTATTAAGAGTGTATTTTAATGAAATGAACATTATGCAACAGCTGTTAGCCCTCTTTTTTACCTTCCTGCTTTTGTAAATCCCATTTCCAACTCCCATTTTACCCTCTGGCCTCCCTAGCCCCTTGGAGCAATGCGCTGCGGAGATGGCAGTGTGAAGCTGACCCCTTGTTCAGGATGTGTTGAAGTCAAAATTCCTGGGATTGAGGCTCTAAGGTCTCTCCCTGCCCTGGGGCTGGAGGGAGGGCAGGTCTGAGTTCAGGGTGCCTTGCTGTGAATCCAGGTTCCAGCTGTGGCTCCCACCGTCTTCCGCAGGGCCCAGGGCTCTCTTGGTGCACTGCTTCACGGCCAGGGAGGGAGCTTCTAAAACTCAGATTCCTAGGCATCACCCAGACCTACTTATGTGGGCAGAGCCAAGGCGTCTGCATGTTGACGACCTGCTTTTGGGAGAGTCTGGCACTCACTTTCTGTGAGTGATGCCCGTGAGACCATGCCAGGACAGCTACCTGGCCCCAGAGCACAGTGGGTCCTGATGAGGAGCATGCCCAGCCCATGGTTGGCTCCAGATGGGATGGGCGAGTGGCTTCAGCTGCACAGCTTGTACTGAAAGTTCCAGCTCCCGTGGGGACAGCTGTGCCCACTGCCAGGACGCAGTCAACTCAAACAGCAGACCTGCCTCTTCCTTCCTTTGAATAGAAAATGTGTTCCCTGTGGGCGAGGGCAGAGGACAAAAGATACTTTCGGGGCCTCAGCTGGGTCACCTGCTATTCACAGTCTGCATCCCAGGCTCTGTGTGGTAGGACCCTACACACGCACACCTCCACATACAAGCAGAGGCAGAGGGCCTGGGAACTGACAATATATTTTGATCGGTTCTTTTGTTTTTTGAAACCCCTGGCCCTGCCACCTGGGCTTGACCCCGACACAGTCTGTCTTGGCTTGTCTCACCTGGACCAAGAGTGCACGTGGAGACTGGCACCTTCCCAGGAGCTCTGCCTGCTGGAGAGACGACGCTCAGAGCAGCCCAGTGCTATCTTTGCTGTCCATCTCCCCAGGCACCACCTGCGTGTATACCTTGGCACAGGACCAAGGCAGGCACCACATGACTCTTGCAGCGTTAGAGCTAGTCATTACACCTCCAGGCACCTCTTCCTCTTTCACCCCACCCTCCTCTCGGTTGTGTACAGAACTGCCTTTGCTTCTCCAGTGATAGTCTGGTTGGACTTTTAAACTGTAAGACAGATCTGTGACTCAAAAAGGCAAACACACACACACAAATGATGGGGTAAACCTCAAAATAGAAGAAAGGAAATAATGAAGGAGAAAGAAAAATTGAATAAACTCTAAAAATAAGAAACAGGATTATATAAAGCTTGATTTTCAAAAATTAGAAATCTCGAAGAATACTGATAAATGTAAAAACCATGATTAAATAATGTTAGGAATAGAAGAGCAGAGCAGACATAACTATAGACAGAGTAGAGTTTATGAAGATTATAAGAAAACTGTGGGTACACTTTTATGCAAATTTGAAAATTTAATGGAATGCTTAGTTTTCTAGGAATGTGGAAATTACCAGAGTTATTCAAGAAATAGAAAAATACGAATACAAGCCATGAAAGATCTTTTCAACAGTAAGAAGTTTATCTTCCCTGAATTCTTCCCACTCTAGTGGGTTTGCATAGAGCACAAACTATTTTAGAGAATTTCTAGAAAAAGAGGGAAAGCTGCCTTGTTTGCTTCTTGAGGGCACGAATACCTTCTTGTGAAACTGGAAAAAGAAAGTAGAAGAACAGAACATTGTAGACCAGCTACTATTATGATTATAGAGTCAAACAATTGGAAACCAAGTACCAGTGTATCTAATATTGCTCTGTTAAAAAAATCATAGCCAAGTGGGGTTTCATTTATGAAGACAAAAATGGTAGAACAACACGAGCTGCATTAACATAATATCCTTCTCAAAGGGTTAAAGGGGCAGAGCTGTATGATCTTAATAGATGCGAGGGAAAAAGTCATGTACTTTATTTGCCACTTGGACTTCCCTTAATCTGATTAAATGCAGTTCAGTCGCTCAGTCATGTCCGACTCTTTGCAACCCCATGGACTGCAGCACGCCAGACCTCCCTGTCCATCACCAACTCCCAGAGTTTACCCAAACTCATGTCCATTGAGTCGGTGATGCCATCCAACCATCTCATCCTCTGTCGTCCCCTTCTTCTCCTATCTTCAGTCTTTCCCAGCATCAGGGCCTTTTCCAATGAGTCAGTTCTTCGCATCAGGTGCCCAAAGTATTGGAGTTTCAGCTTCAGCATCAGTCCTTCCAATGAACACTCAGGACTGATCTCCTTTAGGGTGGATCTCCTTGTAGTCCAAGGGACTCTTAGGAGTCTTTTCCAACACCACAGTTCAAAAGCTTTAATTCTTCAGTGCTCAGCTTTCTTCACAGTCCAACTCTCACATCCATACATGACTACTGGAAAAACCATAGCCTTTGACTAGACGGACCTTTGTTGGCAAAGTAATGTCTCTGCTTTTGAATATGCTATCTAGGTTGATCATAACTTTTCTTCTAAGAAGTAAGCATCTTTTAATTTTGTGGCTGTAGTCAATGTCTGCAGTGATTTTGCAGCCCCCAAAATAAAGTCAGCCACTGTTTCCACTGTTTCCCCATCTATTTGCCATGAAGTGATGGGACCAGATGCCATGATCTTAGTTTTCTGAATGTTGAGCTTTAAGCCAACTTTTTCACTCTTCTCTTTTACTTTCATCAAGAGGCTCTTCAGTTCTTCTTCACTTTCTGCCATAAGGGTGGTGTCATCTGCATATCTGAAGTTATTGATATTTCTCCCAGCAATCTTGATTCCAGCTTGTGCTTCTTCCAACCCAGCATTTCTCATGATGTACTCTGCATATAAGTTAAATAAGCAGGGTGACAATATACAGCCTTGATGTACTCCTTTTCCTATTTGGAAACAGTCTGTTCTAACTGTTGCTTCCTGACCTGCATACAGATTTCTCAAGAGGCAGGTCAGGTGGTCTGGTATTCCTGTCTCTTTCAGAATTTTCTGCAGTTTATTCTGATCCACACAGTCAAAGGCTTTGGCATAGTCAATAAAGCATAAATAGATGTTTTTCTGGAACTGTCTTGTTTTTTTGATGATCCAGCAGATGTTGGCAATTTGATATCTGGTTCCTCTGCCTTTTCTAAATCCAGCTTGAACATCTGGAAGTTCACAGTTCATGTATTGCTGAAGCCTGGCTTGGAGAATTTTGAGCGTTACTTTACTAGATTAAAGGTATCTGTAAAATGTCTATGGCAAACATGATGCCTTATGAGAATTGAATTGCATTCACTTTGAAGATGAGATGTTCTCTACTACCTTTTTTTATTGCATATTGCATTGCAGGCCATAAACAGTGCCTTATTGAGACAAGAACTGTAAATGTAGAAGTGGTGTAAAGAAAAGGACAAAATGTGGATGAATCAATGGGTGGAAAATCCAAGAGAATATACAGATTCTCAGGACTAAGAGAGCTCAGTTAGGTTTCTGAGTGCACAGTCCATGGACTCCAGCCATGGCCAGCAGTGGCCTGTGAACTGATTAGATTGTTTCTTCTGTTAAATGGTTGCTCATATTCTTTGTCCATTACTTGTTAGGTTTTTACCTCATTATTATTCGATGAGAGGAATTTATATATTCCAGATATATCCTCTGTCAGCCATAAGTACCACAAAAATCTTCTCCAAGTCTGTGGCAGATCCTGTTATTGTGTTTAAGATGTATTCCATCAAACATACTTTTTAATTTTGATTTTTTAAACTGTGGCCCTGGGATAATATTTTAGAAGGGGGTTTTTAATAATCAGCTCATAAACATATGAAAAGATATATGCCCTGTCTAGTAAACAGGGAAAAGAAAATTAGAATACTAAGAAGCTATTTCATATCTATCTGGTGGGCAAAATTTGATGCTATCGGGATGGTGAGAATTTGGAGCACTGTGAATGCTGCCCTTGTGGGTAGGGTAAAGCTGGGAACAGCCTTCGAAGATCAGCTTGCTGAATAGCATAAATCTGTGACTAGGAGTCGTCTGCAGGCAAATGATGCAGAGAAACTTTCTCACACATGCAAAAGGACAGTATCCACGACTGCGTTATTCCTAACAGAGAGATTGACTGTCAGCAGAAAGGGATTGGATGTGGTGTGTTCCTGCAAGAGACAGCTGTGCGGCAGTGGGTGTGAATGAAACAGAGCCACGTGTGTCAAAGCAGGTACATTCCCAAAAGTGGAGAAAGCAAGCCACAGTGCAGTGTCAGCCATGCACAACACAATACTCCATTCTATTTATGAAGTGGCTCAGACTGCAAAGAATCTGCCTGCAATGTGGGAGACCTGGGTTTGATCCCTGGGTCGGAAAGATCCCCTGGAGAAGGAAATGGCAACCCACTCCAGTATTCCTGCCTGGAGAATCCCATGCACAGAGGAACCTGGTGGGCTACAGTCCATGGAGTCACAAAGAGTCAGACACAACTGAGCAACACACACACACACACACACACACACACACACGTGGTTTGTTGAAGATATACTGAGGAATACTGATGAACCAAACTTAGGGTAGTGTTACCATTGGTGATGATGGGATTTGAGGTAGGAAAGATGTACCAGGACTTTAACTATTACATGTCGAGTTTTATTTCATTTAAAAAATCTTAATCAGGTACCAGTGTTGCAGAGTATTAAGATTTGAAAAAATGGAGTGGAGGGTGCTTAGGTGCTTGTATAACATCTTCTAGATTTTATGTTTACGATATCTCACAGACATAACCATGATGGTGGTGGTGGTGACGACCTGGGAAAAAGCAGGCCTGATGCCTCTCTCCCCAGTAGGCCACAGGATACTCATTACCACGCCTGAGTTGATCATGGTCCAAGACTTGATCCTTAGCTTTGCTAATTTGTTTTTCACAACAAACTGTGGAAAATTCTTAAAAAAAAAATTCTTAAAGAGATGGGAATACCAGACCACCTGATGTGCCTCCTGAGAAATCTGTATGCAGGTCAAGAAGCAACAGTTAGAACTGGACATGGAACAACAGACTGGTTCCAAATAGGAAAAGGAGTATGTCAAGGCTGTATATTGTCTCCCTGCTTATTTAACTTATATGCAGAGTACATCATGTGAAATGCTGGGTTGGATGAAGCACAGCTGGAATCAAGATTGCTGGGAGAAATCTCAATAACCTCAGATATGCAGATGACACCACCTTTATGGCAGAAAGTGAAGAAGAACTAAAGAGCCTCTTGATGAAAGTCAAAGAGGAGGGTGAAAAAGTTGACTTAAAGTTCAACATTCAGAAAACGAAGATTATGGCATCCGGTTCCATCACTTCATAGCAAATAGATGGGGAAACAGTGGCCGACTTTTATTTTTGGGGGCTCTAAATCACTGCAGATGGTGACTGCAGCCATGGAATTAAAAAATGCTTGCTCCTTGGAAGAAAAGCTATGACCTACCTAGACAGCATATTAAAAAACAGAGACATTACTTTGCCAACAAAGGTCCATCTAGTCAAGGCTATGGTTTTTCCAGTAGTCATGTATGGATGTGAGAATTGGAATATGAAGAAAGCTGAGCGCTGAAGAATTGATGCTTCTGAACTGTGGTGTTGGAGAAGACTCTTGAGAGTCCCTTGGACTGCAAAGAGATCCAACCAGTCCATCCTGAAGGAAATCAGTCCTGAATAGTCTTTGGAAGGACTGATGCTGAAGCTGAAACTCCAATATTTTGGCCACCTGATGTAAAGAACTGATTCATTGGAAAAGACCCTGATGCTGGGAAAGACTGAAGATAGGAGGAGAAGGGGCCGACAGAGGATGAGATGGTTGGATGGCATCACCGACTCAATGAATGTGAGTTTGAATAAGCTCCGGGAGTTGGTGATGGACAGGGAGGCCTGGCATGCTGCAGTCCATGGGGTTGCAAAGAGTTGGACATGACTGAGTGACTGAACTGAACTGAATTTGTTTTTGCTTGTTTATTTTTCTCCCCATGCTTTGCTTTGTTTTGTTGTCAGCAAATCAAAGCTAGATTTGTCTCTCAGGGCAGACTCCAGTTAAAATCAGAGAATAAATCCAAAATTTATTTCTAAAATTTATTTAGGTCAATAATTTCTAAAGAGAAATACACATGACAGCAACCAGAACCTTGAAATACTGTGAATGATCCTGGTATTTCCCCTCCAGGTGTTTCATGGGAAGCTGAGACCCAGCTAGAAGGCCCACTTTGGACACACAGCAAGACTCCGCTGCCATGGAGACTGACATCCAGGGTCCCCATTTGCCGGAAATTTACCCCTACGTGGGACCCCAGGGCGTGATTAGACCATGGGCTGGTGTTGAATGCTTAGGGTAGTGGGGTCTTCACAGCCCTCTCCGGGGACCCTGCTGGTGTCAGAGAGGGATTGAGCCCCAGGTGCTTGGTAGAAGATGCCTGGGTAGATGCCTGTTGATACACAGCAGCCAAGTGCATATGATAACCCTTATTAGGATGACAGCAACCTTTCCAGTATTCAGAGTCCTTCTTTGTTTCTTGATTATCCCATTAACCATGCAAAATTGTAAGGGCCAGTTTCACAGATGAAGAAGGATGCAGTGCCTCAGATCACTCAGTTACCAAGGTTACCACAGGCCAGACCATCAGTGGGGCTGGGAGGTAGGTTGAAGGCATGGGGTAAACAGCATATTTCTGTACCCCTTTCCACAACATGGGGCAGCCTTCAATGTTATTAAACGGAGCCCCTAACTTCCCAGTCTGAGGACATGTGGTGGTTGAATATTTCATCAGTGTCTCGACCAAACCTACGTATAACATTTGCATCAGAGACAAGCCTCCCCAGAGACAGGTTCCTTCTGCACCCTGAGGGCTCAGGTGCTCAGGGCACTAGACATCAGCTGATTGAGAGATCAGATACGATGGCCGTCTGGTCTCACAGAAATTTAAAGCTCAGTAAGATATTTTTAAAAATCATTGTGTGTCCAGTTTTTTAAAGTCCCCACTTGACAGGAAATTACCAGAATGACCCATGGAAACTTAAGTGAACTTGACCCAAAGCTATCCTCCACATCACACTGCCTCAGCTGCATCGTCTGGGAGGGAGAACAGAATTGACTGCAGACTCTCCATGCTGCTGATGCCAAATAAGCCCCGGCTTCTGCTCAGTTCTCAGAGAAGCTCCAGGATGAAGGTGCCCCTGACAGCTAGCCGCCCTAGTGGGTTTCTATATCAGGCAGGCGTTCTTTCACCAGCTCTGAAGCAGAGAAGACTGCTTGGCAGCGACAGAGCTCTTTACGTGCAAGATTTATTCTGTTTCTTTTTAAAGAAATTCTTCAAACAACCCCTCCTTTTTCTTGGCTCAGTGTGAAGACTTGGGATCTGAATTCATATGCATACATATAACACTCTTAAACTCACAAGGTATGAGTTATTTCCCAGTTTTTACTTGTCATCCCTCTTTATCTTAGAAATAGGATATACCTCTTAAATTTCCTAATTGCCAATTCCTAGCAAAACTTGGTGCCTTATGACTGGAGAGGAATTTTAATAAAATGGTATGAATGCTGTGTTCTGAAAAATGTGTTCAAAGCCCCTTGAGAATGCCAAATGCTCGTGGAAGACGAGGCTTCCTGCAGAGAGACAGAAAACGAGGAAATAGGACGTGATTGCATCGGCTGAGTTTACTATGATTTGAGCCTGAAAAATGCTCCCTTCTCTCCTTTTGATTTTTCACGTGGCTGCACCAGACAGAGTTCAGTAAATCTGCTCAGCTCAGCAAAGCACCCCCCTCAACTGTGTGGAGTGGGGTCTGATTGCAGAGAGTATTGGCTCCTATCCTGGGGTTCTTATTTCATTAACGTTGCCGATTAGGTTCTTGGGAATGACATTTGTTGGTCATTTGTTTACAGTTGAACCTTGCAGATTCTTACTTCCTTAATCTAACAATCAACAAATTCTTAAAACTGAAAAAAAAAAAAAAAAACCCTAGCCTATCAATCTACTTGTCATTAAAGACTTGACATTAATTCCAGAATGCATTCTTTTTCCCAACAGTGACTGGTATGTCATTTTCTCATAGTTAATTAAAATCCAGCTATCCATATAACTAAAATAAACAGAAGCCCATTTTGTGATCTGACCTAATTGCTTTTTAATTGTACTGCTTTTCTTGCTCATTTTCAAAATTTGCTCTCTGAAATAGTTTTCCCAATCCTGAGGGAAAATAACGTGTCAACCATTTTCCTTTAAGGCACTGCTGAGCTCCAAATATATTAATCTTTCTCCTTTTCCTACTCATTTCTCATCTTTAAGATGAATAGTTTTAATTCTGGGAGCAGATCATTTGCAGCTGTGGTCAGTTACATTAAGAGCTAAAGAGTAAGACAAGTTCTTCAAAAAATACTTGTTTGACTGCGCTGGGGTCTTTGTTGTGGCATGAGAACTCTTAGTTGTGGCATGTGGGATCTAGTGCCCTGACCCGGGGTTGAGTCCAGACTCCCTGCATTGAGAGCACTTAGCCACTGCACCACCAGGGAAGTCCCGAGAGTAAAACAAACTCTTGAAAATATATTGGCCCAACGGAAAGTGTTCCACCTTCTTTGATACCAGTGCAGGGATCCCAGATGGTGAGCACAGTGTGGAGGGGACCGCGTCCCTGGTGGCTGACTGATGGTCCCCACCCTACTGCAGGCAAGATCATCGCTGTCTCCACCTCGGGCCAAGAGCTGCTTCCAGAGGCCAAAAAGGCTTTAGCTGTCTGTCCTCACCCCTTTTCCCAGCTAGAATCAGTAGTACCACCAGCCTGATGACTCCTGAATGCCCTCATGCCATAATTTGTTCGCAGCAGTCCTCAAGAGCTATAAGCCTGCGCGGGGTCTTGTTCTCTCAGGATTCTCTGGAGCATCACCTCTCTGCTGGCGTGTTTTTCGAGGTCACGGAGCTTTCGAGGGACTTGCAGTGCCCCTGATGTTGTTTCTGCTGAGCCCGACCTCCCTTTGCTGGTCCTTGCTGTTGCCTAGTGGGTGATGGCTCAGCATCTTCAGCCCAGGGCTCTAGAGTCCTGTGTTCTGAAACAGCTTTTCTGGGCCCTCACAGCCTTGTGTCTGTCTGCAGGGAAATGCAGACAGAGAAGTGCAGACTCGAGAAGTGCCTGTTGCAGTCTGCCCACAATTTGCAGGGACTTTATTCAGCCTGGTCCCAGGTTCTTTCAGTGCTGCTGGAAGTAGAAGGGGAGCTGATGGGCTCAAAGGCCCAACCATCCTCCCCTCTCCCACAGCAGCCTGCAGGACTGGCACCTAGGACGGCACAGTCTGGCAAGGGGAGGGGTGTGTGTCCTGCGATCCAGGACCAGGGTAGAGCCGGATACCAAATACAGCTCAGCTAAGAATCCCAGCAACCCACATGCTTGCTGCAGGCAAAGTAGGAAAGAAGAAAAGAGCAGCATCACACAGTTGATTCCACGCCTCAGAAGTAACCGCTGTGAATTGTGAAAAGCACATCTATATAGGTGTATCAGCATGTGCGACTGAATGGGAATTCACTGTTTCGAAACACTTTTTTTTTTTTAACACATTAGAAAGATGTTCTCAGTATGTTACTTTTTGCTGAAATCTTTCATCTCTTAAACTGTTGCTTTGGTTGTGTTTTTCTGTTTCCTGATGTACCCTTGTCACTGCATCTCATAATAGGCCAGTGCCTCCTACAAACGGCAGGTTCACCCCGAGTGCTGTCCTGCAGGGCCAGCTGCCTGTGCTGTCGGGGCTCACTGGGGTTTGTCCCAGCTCATGGTTCAGGTCCCTCTTTCTTTTCCTGCAGGTGTCAGCGGAAGCAGTGGCGGGTAGATCTGCCAGCCACCAGCGTGGTCATCACATTTCACAATGAAGCCAGGTCAGCTTTGCTGAGGACAGTGGTCAGGTGAGGCCCACACCTGCCACCCATTCCCACCCACTGAGGCTTAGAGGGGCATCCCCGGCAGGGATGCAGAACAAGAGCCAAGTGCCCAGCACAGCCAGGCAAGGGCTGTCCAGGGGAGCAGACAGGTCCCCTGATTGTGCAGCACAGGAGGGGCTGGCAGCTCCTCCATCCAGAACTGGGGCCAGGGGATGAGAGTTTCCCACCCCCATCACACCCCTGAAAGGCCTGCAACTTTATCTTTCTGCCTTTCCTCAGTGTCCTTAAGAAAAGCCCGCCCCACCTGATAAAAGAAATCATCTTGGTGGATGACTACAGCAATGACCGTAAGTAGAGACCGATCCCCCACCCCTACCCCCTCCTTCTGGCCCTTCTCCTGGGCCCCAGCCTTTCTGGGCTGTGGATGCTAAGGACAAGTTTTAAGAAAAGGCCTCAAGAAGTGGGAGCAGCAGAAAGAGGGCCTCTCTGAAACCCCAAGGGGCTCATCAGCCCATAGGTGATGGAGAATCACCATCCCTGCCCCCCAAGCCCTTTGTAAACTTGAGGTTCAAAAGCTTTGCTTCTTTTTTTTTCCCAGCTGAAGACGGAGCTCTTTTGGGGAAAATTGAGAAAGTACGTGTACTTCGAAATGATCGGCGAGAAGGTAAGACTTCTCTTAATTCAATACTAAAACAGTTGAATTCTGACTTTTCCTGAACCCAGTAATAATGTGAAGAAACATTTCAGCTACAGGAACAATTAACTGTCTGGTCTTTTGTCTGCCTCCCTCCAGCACAGCCTCTTGGGAGCCTCTCCCAGCAAACATAGGAAGGACATTAAAAGCTTACCTAATTGAAATTGTGCACGAGGGCTAGAGTTCAAATTACATTGTTATTTATGTATTTAGAAAACTGGCTTCTCTCTTTCACAACCTAGGAAATCTTATCAAGTCCCTTGAGTACTAGAATTAAGAAGAAAAACTGAGATTTAGTAATGAGAACTTTAATGACTCCATGCTTCAGGCATCTGATAAAATAACTGGGATTCAAGTTTGACAGCTTGCCCAAGGTGAACCATCCAAAAAGGGGAAAGAGCACTGTAATTACATGCTTACTGGATTTGCAAATGCCAGCCTTGAAACCTGCTGTCAGTCTTGTCTTTGCTGGAGCTGGGCTCATCCAGTCCACTTTATTGGCAGTTGTAAGAGAGACTCCAGAGGGGAAAGCATTACTTTGAAGTGTCTGGAAAGGAAACTGAAATCACAGTGTAATTAACACCCAGTGCATCCATGCTGGTAGAGAGCTAATGGCTGGATTCTTGGCTCTTCCAGGGTCCTGAGAACCTTTCTGTAGGGAAAACGGCAGAGCTTTAAACTATGTGCTGTTTTTGCTATTTGAGGATGACTGTTGATCCTGGAGTGGTGGCTGTGGCCTGTGATCAGTGAACACTGTCTTTCATCTGGTCCCCTGTGTGCTCCAGCTGGAGTCAGTCTTTCTTAGCAAGAATCTCATCAGCCAATAAAGTGGGTGAGCCTGTTAGGGGCGATGTCATCAACATCATATTTCAACCAACAAAGATCACCAATCCAGATGTTCGTGATGCATAAACAATGGGGTCAGCCTTGCCGCTAAGCAAACTGTTTGCTGGACTCAAGCTTTGATTAAACCAAAATCTTGCACTGTACTTGCCCCCAAAGAAGTTACATAATAACTTGTTGAAATAAAAACTAAAGTGTCGTCTGGCACGGGGAAAAAAGGTGAAGAGGAAAAAAAAAAAAAGAAAAATTATCTTTCATGTTGGCTGTTGTAACGGGCAAACTGCATGCTAGCCGTATCAGAGTGCCTTTAACCTGCTTAGAAATCAAAAGCAGTGTTTCTAAAAGAAACTTGCCATTTGCTTCAAGTTAGGCTGTTCATGTGGAGGAGAACCCACCTTGTTTTGGGAAAGAATGAAGAGGAGCAGCTGTGGGAAGCCAGATTGTGATAGACCTATGTGGAACACATGAGGAATGAGATAGTTGAGTCAAAAAATACACACACAAACGTGTGTGTGCCTGTGTGTGTGTATCCCATATAGTTAAACACATACAGAAGTGCTCACAGCAATGCTGCTACATGACAGAGCAAGCCAACTGCTTGAAATCTTACAGTGAGGAGCAATCCTGGGGTCGTTTAGTGCTGGGAGTTAATTGTGCCAGCGTTCCTTACCTGGCTTTTGATTATAGTCACCTAGGGAACCTAAAAGAAGACCATTCCTGGATGCTACCCACAACTGAATTAGAATTTTTAGATGTCTAGGGGTGGGGCCTGGGCTTCTGCATTTTGATAATACCGATGTACTTTGAAAGTTTGAAAACCTAGTTGTTGTACAGATGGAAACATTAAGGTTGAAAGAAGTTAAGTTGCGTTTTCAAGATCATCCAGCTATTTAATGACAGTAGTGGGGCCAAAACCATGTTCATAAGCCGAGTTCTCAATTTGTCCCATGTGCTTTTTGTTCCTTTGTTCCTACTGTCCTGCCTGATTAATTGATTTTTTCCAGGTTATTGATATATATAATTGACATAAAATATTGTATTCATTTGCGGTATACAATATAGTGATTTGATGTATGTATATATTGTGAAGTGATCACCACAGTAAGCTTAGTTAACACCCATCACCTCACACAGCTCCAAGTTCTTTTTCTTGTGATGAGAACTTTCAGGATCTACTCTCAAAGCAACTTTCAAATATACAAAACAGTATTATTAACTACGGTCACCACGCTGCACATCACATCCCAGAACTTTTATCTCATTAACTGGAAATTTGTACTTTTTGACCACATTCACCCATCCCCCTCCCTCTGCTGCTGCTGCTGCTAAGTCACTTCAGTCGTGGCCAACTCTGTGCGACCCCATAGACGGCAGCCCATCAGGCTCCGCCGTCCCTGGGATTCTCCAGGCAAGAACACTAGAGTGGGTTGCCATTTCCTTCTCCAGTGCATGAAAGTGAAAAGTGAAATTGAAGTTGCTCAGTCGTGTCCGACTCTTAGCGACCCCATGGACTGAAGCCTACCAGGCTCCTCTGTCCATGGGATTTTCCAGGCAAGAGTACTCTAGTACTCTTGAGGGCTCCCTCCCTCTAGCAACCATCAATCTGTTCTCTTTATCGTTGAGATAATTTTTTTAGATTCCCATATTAGTGAGCTCACTGAGTATTTGTCTTTTTCTCTGTTTGACTTTTTTCGTGTAGCATTATGCCCTCAAGATCCATCCATATTATTGCTGCAAATGGCAGTGTGTGTGTGTGAGTGTGTGTGTGTGTGAGTGTGTGTGTGTGTGTGACATTTTCTTTATCCATTTGTCTATCAGTGGACATCTAGTTTGCTTCAGTGTCTTGGCTGTTGTAAATAATGCTGGTGATTTTTATTTCCTTGGAATTGCTAGATCGTAAGGTAGTTCTACTTTTAATTTTTGAAGACTGTCCATACTGTTTTCCATAGTGAATACACATATTTACATTCCTACAAACAGTGTACAAGGGTTCCCTTTTCTCCACGTCCTTACCAGCACTTGATATCTCTTGTCTTTTTGATGACAGACATTCTGTGAAGTGTGAGGTGTTTTGGTTTGAATCCCCTGATGATTATGATTATAATTATGATTATATATAGTAAAATTATGATTATATGATACGGATATCATAAAATACATACCATATAATTATATGATATGAGTTATATGGTTATATAATTATATGATAAAATGTGATTATAATTATATAATTATAATACCCTTTATGTTGAGCACCTTTTCATGTACGTGTTGTCTATTTATATGTCTTCATTGGAAAAACGTCTTTTCAATTCCTCTGCCTATTTTTAATCAGATTATTTTGTTTTTGTTTTTGCTATTGAGTTGTATGAGTTCTTTATATATTTTGGACACTAATCTCTTATCAGTTGCGTGATTTGCAAATACTTTTTCTCGTTCTATAGGTTGCCTTCTCATTTTATGAATAGTTTCTCTGTGTGCGTGTGTGTGTGTGTGCGTGCTCTGCAGAAGCTTTTTATTTTGATGTACTCCCATTGTTTTTGCTTTTGCTGCCTTTGCTTTGGTGTCAAATTTTAAAAAAGATTATTGCCACCACTTGGTGGGCATGAGTCTGAGTGAACTCCGGGAGTTGTGATGGACAGGGAGGCCTGCATGCTGCCATTCATGGGGTCGCAAAGAGTCGGACACGACTGAGCAACTGAACTGAACTGAATGTTAAGAAGCTTACCTATATTTTCTTCTAGAAGTTTTATGGTTTCAAGCCTTAATTTTCAGACCCTTAATCCATTTTGAGTTGGTTTTTGTGTATAACGTAAGATAGGGGTCCAGTTTCTTTCTTTTGCTTGTGGCTGTCCAGTTTCCCAACACCATTTATTAAAGAGATTATCCTTTCTCCATGTGTATTCTTAGTTCCTTTGTTGTAAATTAATAGCCATATGTGTGGGTGTGTTCATTTCTGGGCTCTCCATTCTGTCTCATTGACCTATATACCTATTTTTATGCCAAGGACATACTGTTTTGATTGCTATAGCTTGGTAATGTAGTTTGAAGTAATTTTTGTTTATTTTAGTGTTCCATTTTCATATTTTTTGTAGCTTTTTAGCTATGCAGTTCTTATACTGGTTGCTCTGAGTGTTACAACATACATTTTTAACTTGTAACAGTCTATTTAGAGTCAATTACAACTTTATGTAAAACATTGCAACAATTAATTCCATTTCTATCTCTTGTCCTGTATATTATTGTTGTCATATATTTCCTTCATTTGTTGTTATGATATGGTTTAAACCCCAAAATACAGTGTTAAAACACTTGATTTAAATAATGTTATCTTATAAAGAAATTAGAATATATAAATGGACTGTAAAATTTATCTTTGTATTTTTTGTTTCTAGTATCTTCGTTTTTTTCCGTAGATTCAGCTTTCTGTCTAATGTCATTTCCCTCCAGCCCAGAGAACCTTTAAAACTTCATTTTTCTTGTAGGAAATAAAATCTCTCACTTTCTCTTTGTCTGAAAAGCCTTTCTTTTTCCTTTGTTAGTGAAGAGTGTGTTTTCTGAGTAGAATTCTGAGCTGACCATTCATCTGTCTTCCAGCACTGTGAACACGCCGCCCCACTGCCTCTGGACTCTGTTTCTCTGCTTCATGTGTAGGCGTCTGAGCTGAGCATTCGTCTGTCTTCCAGCACTGTGAACACACCGCCCCACTGCCTCTGGCCTCTGTCTCTCTGCTCACGTGTAGGCATCTGAACTGACCATTCATCTGTCTTCCAGCACTGAACATGCCGCCCCACTGTCTCTGGCCTCTGTCTCTCTGTCCACGTGCAGGCGTCTGAGCTGACCGTTCATCTGTCTTCCAGCACTGAACATGCCACCCCACTGTCTCTGGCCTCTGTCTCTCTGTCCACGTGCAGGCGTCTGAGCTGACCATTCATCTGTCTTCCAGCACTGAACATGCCACCCCACTGTCTCTGGCCTCTGTCTCTCTGTCCACGTGCAGGCGTCTGAGCTGACCGTTCATCTGTCTTCCAGCACTGAACACGCCACCCCACTGTCTCTGGCCTCTGTCTCTCTGTCCACGTGCAGGCGTCTGAGCTGACCACTCGTCTGTCTTCCAGCACTGTGAACACACCACCCCACTGTCTCCGATCTCTGTCTCTCTGTCTCACGTGTAGGCGTCTGAACTGACTGTTAGTCTGTCTTCCAGCACTGTGAACACGCCACCCCACTGTCTCTTGCCTCTGTTTCTCTGTTCACGTGTAGGCGTCTGAACTGACTCTTCGTCTGTCTTCCAGCACTGTGAACATGCTGCCCCACTGTCTCTCGCCTATGTCTCTCTGTTCACGTGTAGGTGTCTGAGCTGACCGTTCGTCTGTCTTCCAGCACTGTGAACACACCGCCCCACTGCCTCTGATCTCTGTCTTTCTGCTCATGTGTAGGCGTCCGTGTTGCTGGCTCCTTGTCTGCTGCAGGGTATTTCTTCTTGCTGATTTGCAGACTGTCTCTTTATCTTTGGTTTTAGCATTTTGACTGTGACCTGGTTATATTTGATTTGCCTTGCCTTTATCCTGCTCCAGATTTGCTGACCCCTTTGAATTTGTAAGTTGAAGTTTTCACTGAATTTGGGAAATCTTTGGGCTTCTATTTCTTTACATATTGTTTCATGCCTCATTCTTGGCCTCTAGGTGTACATATGTGTTATACCACTTGATATTATACATAGGTTGCTTCAGCTTTTTTATCTTTCAGTATTATTCTCTATTCACCAGATAGATCAGTCTTTATTGATCCATTTTCAAATTCACTGATATGGTTAATCTACTATTCAGCCCAGTCAGTCAATTTTTTGTTTCAGACAATTGCAGTTTTCGGTTCAGGAATATCCATTTAATTCTTGTAGTTTCCATTTCTATGCTGAGATTCCCCATGTTTGCTCATTCCAATCATCATTTCCTTGGAGTTCTTGGATAAAGTTATTATAATAGCATCTTTAAAACCCTCATCTGTTGATTTCAACATCTGAATCATCTCAGGATGTTTCTATTGACTTTTTTTCTCTTGAATATAAAATACATTTTTCTCTTCTCATGTCTGCTAATTTTTTTTATTTTATGTTGGAAATGGTGAATGATATGTTGTAGAGACACTGCTGCTGCTGCTGCTAAGTCACTTCAGTCGTGTCCGACTCTGTGTGACCCCATAGACAGCAGCTCACCAGGCTCCCCTGTCCCTGGGATTCTCCAGGAAAGAACACTGGAGTAGGTTGCCATTTCCTTCTCCAATGCATGAAAGTGAAAAGTGAAAGTGAAGTCGCTCAGTCATGTCTGAGCCTTAGCAACCACATGGACTGCAGCCTACCAGGCTCCTCCGTCCATGGGGTTTTCCAGGCAAGAGTACTGGAGTGGGGTGCCATTGCCTTCATCGTGTAGAGACACTAGATTCTGTTATCTTTGTCTAGAGAAAGATCTTTGTTATATATGGTTAATTAAATAACCAGCTTATGACCTTGAACTTGTGTAGGTTTGTCGTTACACTTCACTAGGATGAGTGTGTCTTGGGTGAAACCCTTATTCCTGAGACGTAGTCTGTATTCCTAATGTGTCCCTGCTGGAGTTTCTGTAGAACTACGGTGTTTACCAAACCCTTCTAGCTTGGCAGAACTCGAGTGCCAGAACTTGATTCCAGCAGAAATCTCCGTCCTTTCTGTCTTCTAACTGTTTATCTTCATGGACTCTTTAGGGTCTCCTCTGTGCCTGCAGGTCAGGAGTCAGCCAAGGATTTCAGGGATCACCAGATCCCTCCCAGGATCTCCTCCTTCTGTTTCAGCCACTCTAGAAACCCCAGACTCTACCCTCTGATACTTCAGCCCCAAACAGCTGCATTGCTGATTGGAGAGTAACACTAGGGGGAAATCCCATGTAAAGAGAACTTTCAGTCCATGTGATTTTATTGTTATTATTGTTTGGCTGCACTGGTCTTCACTCTGGTCCTCGGCCTGTCTCTGGGTATGGCTCGCAGGGGCTTCTCTCTAGTCTCAGCACACGCGCTTCTCCTGCTGGGCACATGGACCTGGTTGTCCCCACTACGTGGGATCTTACTTCCCCAGCCAGGGATCAAACCCAGATCCCCTGCCCTGGAAGGTGGATTCTTAACCATTAGACCACCAGGGAAATCCCTAATTCTCTTCATTTAGGGGTTGAATGCCCTCTAGTTGGAGAAGGCAATGGCACCCCACTCCAGTATTCTTGCCTGGCAAATCCCATGGACGGAGGAGCCTGGTAGGGTGCAGTCCATGGGGTCGCTAAGAGTCGGACACGACTAAGCGACTTCACTTTCACTTTTCACTTTCATGCATTGGAGGAGGAAATGGCAACCCACTCCAGTGTTCTTGCCTGGAGAATCCCAGGGACGGGAGAGCCTGGTGGGCTGCCGTCTATGGGGTCGCACAGAGTCGGACACGACTGAAGTGAGTTAGCAGCAGCAGCAGCCCTCTAGTTTCTGTTTGCCCTTGGCTACTCGAGCCCTTTCCAAAATTGGATTTTCCATTTTGCTCAGAGTTTATACTTGTTCTCTGGAACATGGTTTGCTACTTCATAATACCAAACCCAGAAATTGTTTGCCCGATCTTCCTGCTCTAGCATTCAGGTCTTTAAGAATCACTGAAAACCCTTTTTGACTACTGTACTGTGTAAAGAACATACAACACTGTAGTGTCCTCACTGGTTGGGAATATTCTCATCGTCTCCATGTATTTATTCCCAGCATCTAGTGATGAATATACTATGTATGAGAAGACTTTGTGTGATAATAAAAGGTGTATATAATCAGCGGATCACAAGTATATAAATTTTTTAATGTGACCAAATAGTATAACTAATTTTGTGTAAAAGTCAAACAACTGGGCTTTATCTTTTATGTTAATTTGGCTTGTGATAAGTCTTTGAAGACAAAGACATTCACAACACTATTATCATTAAATTATTGCCATTAAAATTGGCTCCATTAGCACTTGAAGTGTCTGGGTAACACATTTCGTACCCTAGTTAATTAGAAAACTCTGTTGCCATGAAAGTAGTTTCGGAAGTTACACATTTCAGTTGCTTGGTAGAGACTTCAATTATGTAAAGGCCTTCCTCAGAAGGCGGTTTTTCAAGTTGTTTTCTCAGTCATCCAGTGAGCTTTAAAAAAAAAAGTCTTTATCTGGGTGACCTCAAGGCGGTGTTGATCCCTCCGCAAATGTGGGTGGTAAAGTCTGTGCCAGAGAGAGGGCTGCGTGAGGGGTGTGGGTGCTGGGTTCCCTCGGTTTCTCCCCTGACGTGCTTGTGCTGTCACTCCACAGGCCTGATGAGGTCGCGGGTGCGGGGGGCCGACGCTGCGCAGGCCAAGGTGCTGACCTTCCTGGACAGCCACTGCGAGTGCAACGAGCGCTGGCTGGAGCCCCTCCTGGAGAGGGTGGCTGAGGTGAGGGTGCGGCCGGGACGGGCCTCTGGGCGATTTCGTCCACTGTGGGAATCTGTCAGTAGGGGAAACCGCTTGGCACGTACAGGGGAGGGTGAGCAGAGGCTGCTGAGAGTCTGGATCGTCTAAGACAGCCCGCCCCCTCGGAGGGTCTTCCTTTCCTGCCCGGAGCTTTGCGCCCATTCTGAGCTCAAAGCAGGTAGAGTGCTGAGGACAGAGGCCGCAGGGCCCCCAGCCTGGCCTTGTCGCCCTGAGACCCGGGCTGTGGCTGGTGGGCAGGGGCAGCCCCAGCCACACAGGGACGCATGAGGCCAGCAGGTGAGCGGGGACTGCTCACCTTTGCCTCCTAGAAATGCTATCTCTAGTGTTATGTCCGGCCTCTTATGACATCTCTGTTGCCATCTGCTTGTTTTATTGACTTTCTTTTCTTCCTACTAAGAAAGAGCTTCTTTGGGACAATAAAGCAAATGTAATGAAAGTGCTGGAGAAATATTAAAGGAACAAGTCATTCTTTTTGTACCATAGTCAGGAATGCAGATAAGCAGCAAATCATGAAACATGAAATAACAAATGAAATAACTCAAATGACGTGTTGTAATCCTCACTACATAGTCTCATGCTAATGCTTGCTGAGATGCTATCAGCCACTCTTAATTTCTTCTTTGGGGTTAATAAAAATTGACATTTGTTCTTGGCTGTTAGGGAAATAAAACAAAGCCAGGAACAGTCCCAGGAGGTAGTTGTTCTCCACCAGTGAACATGTACGGGGCTACCCCACACCCCCTGGCACCTCCTCTGGGGCCGCGTGCTCTGTGCTCCTGACCCCCAGCACAGTGCAGGGCTGTGGGTGCCAAGCCAGGGGGCAAACCCCAGGGTGTGGGGCGGCGGGTGTTGGGGGCAGGGATCTCCCTCTGGGCACTGACGCTCAGGCCTCCCCCGTGCAGGTCCTGGTTGGTCCTGACACCTGCTCTTGCCTCCCCTGCATTTCAGGACAGGACCCGTGTCGTGTCCCCGATCATTGATGTCATCAACATGGACAACTTTCAGTACGTGGGCGCGTCTGCGGACTTAAAAGGCGGGTAGGTGCTGCTTGGGGCCCAGCCTGTGTGCGGCTCAGTGCTGCTCCATCTCAGGTCAGGGGCAGCGATAACACCTGCATGCGGCCCTGCAGGTCCCCACCAAGAACGCGCCTGTGCTCAAGCCACAGGGCTCGTAAGGGGACAGAAGCAGCCTGGCCTCCCTGAGACTGCCTCCACGGTTCCCATCCTTATCTGCTGCACTTACATGGCTGCAGGGACGTGTGGCTTGGTGTACACAGCCATCCCCATGGGAGCTGGTGGAGAGATGCCAGGCTGACGGATGTGTCCTCTACACCCCACCATCCCCTTATAGCCTCCATCTCCTGCTGGAAACCCATCCACCTGGCTCTGCCCTGATTTCTGGGCCCCCAGGCCTGCACGGCCCACCCCTCCTGTGGCCTGACTGTCAGCCCCTCCCCACTAGCCACCACGTCCCGCCTCCTTCACAGCCCACCCCTCCTGTGGCCTGACTGTCACCCCTCCCCACTAGCCACCACGTCCCGCCTCCTTCTGGGGACCCTTTTGTCTGAATGATGCCACTAGTTTCGCAAGGGCCCTTATGTCTTGAGTGTGACGGTAAAAGCCACCCTCCACAAAGCGCCATAGTGAGGTGTCTGATCTTGTCTTTATTGTGCTCAGTCATGTCTGACTCTTCAAGACCCCGTGGACTGCAGCCTTCTAGGTTCCTTTGTCAGTGGGATTACCCTCGCAAGAATGCTGGAGTGGGTTGCCATTTCCTCCTCCGAAGGATATTCCCGACCCAAGGCTCGAACCCATGTCCCCTGTGGCTCCTGCATTGGCAGTCCTTACCATCTTGAAAATTATCGAAGGCCCCAAAGAACTTCATTCACGTGGGCTGTGCTGATGAGCATTTGCTGTGTTAGAAAGTAAGGCTGATGGTGAGAACAGGGAGTGATGCAGGCACACCTGCGCTGCCCGTGTGCACTGACGCCTCCTGTCCTGAAGCTTCCAGAAAACTCCTTCCTGCACCTTGGGAAAATGAGATCGAAAGGGGCCTGTAAAGCCTTAATATAAATATGAAAGGAGTTTCAGTATCACAGACCTCCAGAAAGGACCTGAGGACCCCAGGGGCTCCTGGACTCCACCTGGAGAGCTGCTGTTTTCATGAGGAGCTTCACAAAGCTGATGGGTACACAGGACTCATGCTAGCTGGCCCTGAGGAGCCAGCCCTATTGTCCCTGTGACCCAGGACTGTGTGTCTGTGGGGTGACCTGGGTCTCACAGGCTCTCCTGAGACCCAGGACTGTCTGTGGGGGTGACCTCTGGCCCACAGGCTCTCCTGTGACCCAGGACTGTCTGTGGGGGTGACCTGGAGCCTGCAGGCTCTCCTGTGACCCCAGGACTGTCTGTGGGGGTGACCTGGTACCCACAGGCTCTCCTGAGACCCAGGACTGTCTGTGGGGGTGACCTGGGGCCCGCAGGCTCTCCTGTGACCCAGGACTGTCTGTGGGGGTGACCTGGGGCCCGCAGGCTCTCCTGTGACCCCAGGACTGTCTGTGGGGCGTGACCTGGGGCCCGCAGGCTCTCCTGTGACCCCAGGACTGTCTGTGGGGTGACCTGGGGCCCGCAGGCTCTCCTGTGACCCCAGGACTGTCTGTGGGGGTGACCTGGGGCCCGCAGGCTCTCCTGTGACCCCAAGACTGTCTGTGGGGGTGACCTGGGGCCCGCAGGCTCTCCTGTGACCCCAGGACTGTCTGTGGGGGTGACCTGGGGCCCGCAGGCTCTCCTGTGACCCAGGACTGTCTGTGGGGTGACCTGGGGCATGCAGGCTTCTGCACGGCCCAGTGGTAAATGCTTCAAGTTCTGAAACTCAGCTGGTTGGCAGCCTGTCCTCTCAGAACTCAGCTAAGAGCCAAGAACTCAGCAAAGCCTACTGTAAAGAGAGAAACAAGAGAGACATCAGAACCTTTGCCTTCCATGTGTGCGAGTTATTCACTCTTGATTCTTCACACCTCAGATGAGTGAACTCTTCTTCCAACGGCCCGGCACCCCAGTTTCTTTATGTAAGCTGAGGGGCTTCTTTTCCATCTCTAACATTTTGAACTGATTAGAAGATGGACTGTTCCAGACAGACACACAACTGAGGGTCAAGCAACAGTTAAAAAAGAAGACAGTAAAACTGAGACATCAGATGGAACCTTAGAAAGCAGAACACTGGGCCCCGCCAGGGAGCCCGGGGCTCTGGTGCCTCTTCCAGGCCGTGTTGTCGTGGGCAGGCCATGTCCCCTCTGCCCCTCAGCACCCCTGCCTGAGAAAAGGGGTGACCATCGTGCAGCCACTTGGGGTGGCTGGAGGAGGCCAGGGCTGTGATTGGGAGGCTCCCACCCAAAGCCTCACCTGGGGGCAGTCATGCTGGGAGGAGGCACTTGGGTTGGGAGACAAGATTGCGGAGGTTCTTAGTAAATGGTAAGCGTGCTTGGGGCTTTCCAGTTCAGGCCCTCGGCTGTCACTGTCATCCTTGGTGTGACTGTCCAGTTTGTCTTACCCCTCAAGAATTTGCAGGAGCTGAGCTGTGCTGGGCTCTCCTCCCACAGCAGCTGTTTGTGGTGGAGCAGATGTGGATGGTGAGGTGACCTGCATGGGTGCAGCCCCATGCTGCCCCAGGGCTGGGCCAGGTGCATTCCGAGAGGATTTGGTGAAATCCCACGCCATGTGGCTCAGCTGCAACCAGGAGAGACTGAAGGGACCCAATTTGCGGCCCAGGAACCCGTACTCTTATCCTCTCTGCTCTCTCTCTCTCCTCCCCTGGGACCTTGTTAGGGGGTGCCTGGCAGATTTTTTAATCCATCCCTCTTCTTTCTCACCTCCTTACAGCCCTTGGGTATTACCTCACAGACTCCAGTTTCCTTATTTCACACTTACACTTTCTGGTTTTAGGAAAAACTGCCCCACAGTTTGTGTGTTGGATAAGCCTCCTGGGGAAGGATTTCAACGTGTGCCCAGCCCTCTGGTCTCCGCGTCCCAGTCTACTGCACAGTCTCTCTCTTCCCCCTGCATCGTCTCTGTTTTTCCTTTGGTTTTCAGTGAATCCATCCAAATACCCGGGACGGAAGTACCAGCAGCAGGCAGCCCGTGCTTACAGCATCCTGTGTTTCTTTTCTCTTCTGTGACCTGCAGGTTTTGACTGGAACTTGGTGTTCAAATGGGATTACATGACCCCTGAGCAGAGACGGTCCCGGCAAGGGAACCCCGTCGCTCCCATAAAGTAAGTGCCAGGCGTCCTTCAGGTTCCCTTCTCTGAGGTCACAGGTGAGACGTCAGGCTCCAGCCTCATGTTCCCTCGGGACCTAGTCGCGCTCTTGTCTCCAGCCACACCCTCACTTGCCCTCATCTTCACTCAAGGGAGAGTCTCTGCCAACAGCTTGTAGAATAAAGTACTTTGAGATTTATTTTCTTGTACTTAAATACATCAGATCTGCCAGTTCCACATCCTTTGTGCTGATAATGTAGAGCGTTTTCCACACAGGATGGGATCTCAGGCTGCCCTCAGGGTCTGGGCAGAGAGGTGGGCAGCCAGGGTGAGCCCCACCGCTGCCCCCGGTCAGCGCCCTTATTCACCGGATTCTGCCCTCTGTGCGGAGGAGGCACCTGTATCACTGCCAGCTGGGTGGGGTCCCCAGGTGTGGTGGGGATGCCTGTCCAGGAACACCTAGTTCAGGGGGTCCCTGCGGACACCGTCACTGTCTACATTGTGGTGTTTGTCCCCCGTCAGCAGGGAGCTCCAGCAGCATGGGGCCTGGACTTCTCACAGTGACTCCATGGAGACAGGGCTGGGGCTCCGCTGTTGACCTGTACCTAGGCTGAGAGGAAACGAGAAGATGATGGTTCCTCCAGCAGAGGAAGAAGCTGTCCAGTGATGAGGATAAGAATAAGGGTAGCTAGTGTCATCAAGCGTTTCCTGTGTGCGCTGGGTGCTTTAAGCCTGTTACTGTTCGTAATCCTCCAAGGAACCTGGCACAGAAAAGCCGAGTACTAGCCTGGGGCACACTAGCAAGCGTCCCAGCCCAGCAGCTGCTCTCACGTAGGGAGGCTCCGTGCAGCCCCTCGCACTTGGGAGCATCTGAGCAGAGCACTGAAGCCAGCAGGGGTCAAGCTGAGAGGGGCCCCTAGAGCTCTGAGCTAAGGACCAGGCTGTGCTGTTGTTTTTAAGTCTTGTTTTCAGGCTTGACCTTGGCATTAGAATGCTGGTGATCTAACCATGACCTTCGACCTCTCTTTTCTCCTACCCTCTCTGCCTCTGTAGAACCCCTATGATTGCTGGAGGGTTGTTCGTGATGGATAAGTTCTATTTTGAAGAGCTGGGGAAGTATGACATGATGATGGATGTGTGGGGAGGAGAAAACCTGGGTACGTATGAGCCTTGTGTCTTTGGACACCAAACTGTTTCCATTCTGCTGAAACCATGGTCTTTTCTTGCCAACCAAGGGGTAGAAATGAAAAGTGGAAGTTTTGGAGAAATTATTAAGTGAGAGTTTGTAGTATGGAGGTGCCAGTTGGAAAAGGTTTATAGAAACATTGAAGTGACCATGTAACAGACATAATTAGTCCCCTTATAAAGTATAAATAGCACCCTTTTTAATCTTAAAAGTGTCTTGGGTTGGGCATTAGAATGTCTTTCCTTAAGAATGTAGGATGCTAGATACAGAGTCTTTGAAGGAAATTGCATACTTGTTAATGTCATCCGAATTCAGGAGTTTGGAAAACAGACTGACAAAAATTGGGGGAACACTTGAGGCTCTAAGACTCATTTTTAGACACATAGGAGTCCCAGCAAAGCCTGTTAGACTAGCTGAATTATAATCATGGGGCAGGGACGGTTCTGTTTTGTTTTTGTTTGTAGTGCATGCAAATCATTTTTACCAGTGATTAGGGACGATTAAATTGTATAGAGTTTGGTCTTTATTGGCAGTTGCATCGAATTTACTGCATAAATATAGAAGGACTCTTGTTTCATGTTATTTTTTTGTTTAGGGGGTTTTGTTTGTTTCACTGGGAGTTTTTGAGCTGAGTTTCCTCGCCTTTGAATGCTGCTGAGTTACTTTCTCCCCTGGGGAGGAGGAGAGAAGAAGGATGCTGCTATCACTTGCAGTCATTTTTACTTATAACAGAGACTTTGATTTTTTTGTTTGTTTAAAAAAAAAGACTAGGTTAGACAAGCCTGTTATTTTTCTCTCATTTTATGATATTAATGTGAGTGATAGCGTCTCCTTTGTGGAGAGAGGTTATCGCCTTGGTAGATTTTGAAAGCTTCTTAGATTCAGTGACTACACCCGGAGAAAGGACCTGAGTCAGATGCCTTTTGGATTTTTTTAATGATACACTGACAGCGAGGCAGGGCTTGATTGAAATCTTCTGAGCACAGAAGGCTTCAGAAGGATTGTTAATCTCCCGAAGGGAATTCCGAGTCACCTTTGCCCTGCTGGCACCCCTGGGGCAGCCCAGCCAGCCAGGATCACCACCTGGTAGCAAAGTAGAGCGGGGTTTGCTGTGTGCCATTAGGTTATGGTAGACGGAGGCAGCCAGCCTTTTAAAGCATCAGAATGTAGAAAGAGTATTTTTTTTTTAATTTGAATTTATTTAATTGGAGGCTAATTACTTTACAATATTGTGTTGGTTTTGCCATACATCAACATGAATCTGCTACGGGTATACACGTGTTCCCCATCCTGAACCCCCTCCTACCTCCCTCCCCATACCATCCATCTGGGTCATCCCAGTGCACCAGCCCCAGGCATCCTGTATCCTGCATCAAACCTGGACTGGCGATTCATTTCTTATAAGATATTATACATGTTTCAATGCCATTCTCCCAAATCAAATGTCAAAGGAGACTTTGCACTCGGAGACCAGTGGTGGGAGGGGAGATATTCTTTCTCGTTACCTGGTTTATTGTTGGTTTGGTTTGTATGTTTAAGTACCTGTGCCGTGTGCGAGGTTCCCTAGAAGGGCTTGAGGGGTTCAGGTGGGGTGACACATGGTGGATGGGGAAGAAGGTCAGGGGTAATGTGGTCTGGGTGCTGCTGGCACTGTGGCACCTCCTCCCGTGACGGGCTCTGACATGGCCACTCTGGAGGGTCTTCTCCCATCAGGATTAAACAGGCACAGGGTTTCAGCAGGAGGAGCTTGCAATGAGTCTTTCTCCCATCTTGGCACTGCTCACACTTGATTTTCTGGGTGCTGCGTGCACACCCACTGTGGTTGTCCAGCCTGAGGGCTGACGTGGGTACCTATTAGGAGAGTCAGGGAGTGGGGATGCCCGAGTCAAATCCAAACACCCCCTCTTGGGATGCCCCACCAAATCTACTAGTGCTCCCAGATTTCCTCACCTACAGTGTATATCTAATTAAAGCACTTAAAAAAAAACAGAGGGAATTCCCCGGTGGTTAGGACTCGGCGCTTTTGTGTTGCTGTGGCACCAGGTTCAATCCCTGATTGGGGAGCTAAGATCGCACAGCCTTGCATTGTGGCCAAAAAGGGGAAAAAAAAAATTTTTTTTTTTAATAAATAAAAAGGACAAAGAATGCTACCTCTGGCCCCTGTGAGATGTGGGGGTTAGACTCCTTAGGAATGTTATTTGTCCTTTTTCAGCCCATCCGCACAGCCTTAGGAAGGATGCTGACCACCCCCAGTGCATCATCTCGTTTCATGCTTTCTGGAAGGGACTGAGGTCTTGCTTGAGGTCTCGAGCTTATTGTTAGTAGAGCCAAGATACAGACACAAACTGCCTAATTAAAAAGCCACCATGTTTTCCTGAGTAATCAGTCATCCCTCGTCGGAGCCCAGTGAAATCAGTTGAACATAACTGTAGTTGTTCGTGGCCTTAAAACTCTCCCACCAGGTCTCTGAATGGCTCCCTTACTGGTTTAACAGGCTCCCCATACAGGAGCCAGGGAGTCTTCGTGGCCCTGAGTTTTGAATTTTCCAGATAGGCAACTATATCTTTGAATTTTATTTCCTTAGATACAGAGAGCCTCCTAATCAAGTTTTGTTCAACACTCTGTGTAGGCTTGGTGGTTATGACCACACATTTCTAATATGATGAGGGAAGTGGTCATTAAAATCCCCAAACTGCTACACAGGGAGGTGTTTGGGGCTTCCACTCACTGGTCCCAGTAGAGATTCCTGCTGCCCTGCTCTCGCATGGGTGTCACATGCCTTTGGCCACAGCCTGGGCACCTGCTGCCACACAAGGCCTTGTGTTCCGCGGGAACCCACCTGGCTCTGAGCCGTCTGCGCTGGCAGCAGTGACTGCGTGTGCCGCTCTGTCTCACTCCCCTGCATGTTGTCAGGGGTGCAGAGTGATGCTGAGGAAAGACCCTTTTATACCAACCTCAGGAAGTCTTTCAGAAAAACGAAGTCTAACCCTCCATCATTTCATATCTTGATTTTCCTGTGTAACCTATTTCTCGAGTTCAGTCACATCCCTGCTCAGAGTGGGTGGCGATCAGGACGGGAGCCCGGCCGGCTCCCCGCGTCCAGGCTGCTCCCAAGCGTGGTGCTCTGGGCTGCATGTGTGTGCACGTGTCATGACCCGCGCCTGCTTGCCCAGGTGCTGAGTCCTCGGGTAGACTCCGTGTTGACTCGGGTGAAGAGCAGCTGAGTCCTCGGGTAGGCTCCGTGTTGACTCGGGTGAAGCCCAGGTGCTGAGTCCTCGGGTAGGCTCCGTGTTGACTTGGGTGAAGCCCAGGTGCTGAGTCCTCGGGTAGGCTCCGTGTTGACTCAGGTGAAGAGCAGCCTTGCTGGCCTGGTGGCTGCCCGGTCTGGTTGTTGTTCGGGCATCATTGGTCACTGGACTTGGCCGGCTGGCTGGACACCTGCTGGTACACAGGGATGAGATAAGTTTTGCGATTTAAGGGGAGACATTGTTTTTGTCCCGGATGGAGGAAGTTCAGGTGCATGCGGACGCTCTGGGCACTTAAGTCTTAGAGGAAGGTGGTGAACACAGTTGCCTCTTACATCTACACTGGGGCTGATGTGGGCATTTCATGCCTTTGATCATGGACACTCGGGCACGGTTGGTTGCCTTTTCTAACTTGGATCCTTAGGAAGCATAGTAATACTCCACTGTAGAGAACCAGTCAGAGAGGAGTTCTGGGCCGAGTCTCACCCACAGTGTTGCTGATGTTACAGGGGTGCCTGCTCTGCTGCCAGGAGTCTTGTGTTCACAGTGGGTCAGGGAATCAGTCTTGTCCTAGGGTTTCTAGTCTGAATCTGAAAAATATTTCAAGTGTGCTCTTACTTTCTTTAAAATTTGGAATAGACTTCTTTCATGAAAACAAGGAATTTGGTGACACAGATAGAGCTGGCATCTGTAATTCTGCTCAGTGGTAAAATCTAAGATACTAAACGTCCCAGTATGGGTAGTTTGTTGGGCATAAATTATTCACTTTATCTACACTACTTTATATTGTCTGTATAATACCACTGCTGTGCAGACACCCTCATTGAATCTTCAGGATATTTCATTCAATCTTTTTTTCTCTATCTTTATTGAGGTTTCACTGACAATTTAAAATTGTATATATTTAAGGTATACAGCAGGATGATGTGATATGCACCTGCATCCCCCCACACACATACGTCCTTGACTGTGTCCTGGACTCTTGAGACTAGTGTCAGATGTCCCCCCAGGGGACATTCAAGGACCCACTGGGAAAAGGGTCCTCCCTGTTGGCATTGCCTCAGGCCCTGGAGGTGGGGTGGGCATCTGCACCCGTGGGCAGCCCAGGCCCTCGGTCACCCATGTCTTCCCCACCTCAGAGATCTCGTTCCGCGTGTGGCAGTGCGGCGGCAGCCTGGAGATCATCCCCTGCAGCCGCGTGGGACACGTGTTCAGGAAGCAGCACCCCTACACCTTCCCGGGAGGCAGCGGCACTGTCTTCGCCCGGTAAGTGGCCAAGAGGCCCAGCAAGGCCCTGAGCACTGCTGACCGGCCCCGCACAGGCCTGACTGTGGGCTGTGTGGGAACATGTCCTGCAAGGGGCCGCCCCTCGGGGATGACAGGGGCAGCTGTAGGGACTGAGGACAGCGCATCGCACTGTCTGATTCGGGAGCAGGGAGCTCCTGTGGGTTTTAAGCAGCTACTAGACTCCTTTGTTTTGCACTTTAGAAGGGTTCTTCTGCTCCCTGGCCAGAGGATGGCAAGGATGACACCAAGAGGAAATGATGGTGCGGGTGGCAGAGGGCGGGGGCCAGGCAGGCATGTTTACTGATGAACAGGAGAGAGTGAGCGGGGACTCCTTGGTGACACCCACGCTGGCGATCACACACTTGGCTGACGCGGTGCCCCTACAGACACAGGAAGCCTCAGAGTAGGGTGGGCATGCTTAAGGTGGGGGATGACTAGTTTATGTTTCACGTGGCATTTTAAAACCTATATTAAGTACAGATTGCACAGTGTTCTGTATCGTACAGAAACTAGATTTCTTAGCATAGAGAATATACGTTCAGGGAAACTTTAACAGAAGCCAAATATCATATAATGCTTCTGACCAAATTGCCTTCTCCCAAAAAGTATATCATTTCCCGGATGTTGTCTAAACTTCATTTCTCTTTGTTAGAAACAAAAATATGTTCTTACATGACAACCTCTACAAAATCAAACAGTATTATGTACATTTTCCTCTAGGGCACTGTAAGACTCTTCTCAGAAACCTCTTGTAGAGACAGATCAAACACTTCAAATCAAAGCCTGATAGCTACCAGCAAAGCCTGGGGTTTCAGAAAACAGTCTTTTAAAATACACAAGACATTGCTTTGTATGCTTTTTTAAAGGGAAAAACCCCACTGTTTTTTAGAAGGGAAGCTTTGCCAGTGTATTTTACAGCCCGGGAGTCCTTTCGCTGGAGATATGGGGAGGAAACAACCGTGGTTCAGAACTGGGGGCCGCATGGATCATCAGGCCTTCAGCAAGGCCCTTGCTGCCCACTCTTGGCGGACTCACCTAAAAGATAGGGAGGTGGAATGTGTTAGTTTTGAAGTCCAGTTCTCTTTAATTTCTTCAATTATGTCACATTCAGGGTATAAGTATTTCACCATCTAAAAGTTGGAACTTGACAACAATAGCTAATATTTATAAAGTGTTTCATATGTGCTAGTCTGTTGGATGCCTTATAAATATTCACATCCTCTCCATGTGTATGAGTATAAGGAGTACATACTCCTCATCAGTTCAGTTGCTCAGTCGTGTCCGACTCTTTGCAACCCCGTGAACCGCAGCATGCCAGACCTCCCTGTCCATCACCAGCTTCCGGAGTCCACCCAAACCCATGTCCCTTGAGTCAATGATGCCATCCAACCATCTCATCGTCTGTCGTCCCCTTCTCCTCCTGCCCTCAATCTTTCCCAGCATCAGGGTCTTTTCCAGTGAGTCAGCTCTTTGCATCAGGTGGCCAAAGTATTAGACTTTCAGCTTCAGCATTAGTCCTTCCAGTGAACACCCAGGACTGATCTCCTTTAGGATAGACTGGTTAGATCTCCTTGCAGTCCAAGGGACTCTCCAGAGTCTTCTCCAGCACCACAGTTCAAAAGCATCAATTCTTCGGCGCTCAGCTTTCTTTATAGTCCAACTCTCACATCCATGCATGACTACTGGAAAAACCATAGCCTTGACTAGACGGACCTTTGTTGGCAAAGTAATGTCTCTGCTTATGAATATGCTGTCTAGGTTGGTCATAACTTTACTTCCAAGGAGTAAGCGTCTTTTAATTTCATGGCTGCAGTCACCATCTGCAGTGATTTTGAAGCCCAGAAAAATAAAGTCTGACACTGTAACCGCCGTTTCCCCATCTATCTGCCATGAAGTGATGGGACCAGATGCCATGATCTTCGTTTTCTGAATGTTGAGCTTTAAGCCAACTTTTTTACTCTCCTCTTTCACTTTCATCAAGAGGCTTTTTAGTTCTCTTCACTTTCTGCCCTAAGGGTGGTGTCATCTATATATCTGAGATTATTGATATTTCTCCTGGCAATCTTGATTCCAGCTTATGTTTCATCCAGCCCAGCATTTCTCATGATGTACTCTAAATATAAGTTAAATAAGCAGGGTGACAATAGACAGCTTGATGTACTCATTTTCCTATTTGGGGTCAGTTTGTTGTACCATGTCCAGTTCTAACTGTTGCTTTCTGACCTGCATACAGGTTTCTCAAGAGGCAAGTCAGGTGGTCTGGTATGCCCATCTCTTTCAGAATTTTCCACAGTTTATTGTGATCCATACAGTCAAAGGCTTTGGCATAGTCAATAAAGCAGAAATTGTTTTTCCAGTGGTCATGTATGGATGTGAGAGTTGGACTGTGAAGAAAGCTGAGCACCAAAGAATGGATGCTTTTGAACTGTGGTGTTGGAGAAGACTCTTGAGAGTCCCTTGGACTGCAAGGAGATCCAACCAGTCCATTCTAAAGGAGATCAGTCCTGGGTGTTCTTTGGAAGGACTGATGCTAAAGGTGAAACTCCAGTACTTTGGCCACCTCATGTGAAGAGCTGACTCATTGGAAAAGACTCTGATGCTGGGAGGGATTGTGGGCAGGAGGAGAAGGGCACGGCAGAGGATGAGATGGCTGGATGGCATCACTGACTCGATGGACGTGAGTTTGAATGAACTCTGAGAGTTGGTAATGGACAGGGAGGCCTGGCATGCTGCAATTCATGGGGTCTCAAAGAGTTGAACACGACTGAGCAACTGAACTGAACTGAACTGGAACTCTCTTGCTTTTTTGATAATCCAGCGGATGTTGGCAATTTGATCTCTGATTCCTCTGCCTTTTCTAAAACCAGCTTGAACATCTGGAAGTTCACGGTTCATGTATTGTTGAAGCCTGGCTTGGAGAATTTTAAGCATTACTTTACTATTCCAATCCCATACTCCTCATAAAGCCTTATAAATTAAGTATTATTATTTCTGGGCTTCCCTGGTGCTTCAGTGGTAAAGAATCTGCCTATCATGTTGGAGACTGCCTGCCATGCAGGAGACACAGATTCGATCCCTGGGTCGGGAAGATCCCCTGAAGAAAGAAATGGCAACCCACTCCAATATTCTTGCTGTGGATTCTTGCCATTCTTGCCATGGAAAAATCCTATGGACAGGGGAGCCCGGTGGGCTACAGTCTATGGGGTCATAAGAGTCAGACACAACTTGGCAACCTAAACCATCACCACCATTTCAACTTTAGGGGTAAGAGAAACTGAGGCACAGAAAGGTTCAATTCCTTTGTCTAAGTTCATGCATCTGGAAAGTGGGATTCAATCTTGGCCACTTGGCTCTGGAGTCCATGTTATTTTTTATCCAAATCTCTAAGTACAGTTAGTGGTTGAGGCTGCTAGATTTCAGCATTGAGATACAGACTCTAAAGTAGCGTCTAGGGTGGCAGGGAGAGAACCATCTCATTTGTGCAGGTCACTGTGTGAGGAAGGGAAGGAAGCAGACAGGCAGGGACAATGGGAGGAATGAATGGAGAAGTGGCTCCTGGGTTCCTGCCTTATTCTGCCACATGTGTGCCCTGTTGCTTTAGAGAGAGCATGGTGATGCCACACCTGCAAGCTCTTACATCATATCACGTCCATGGATGCCCGTTGAGTGAGAACCCTTTGGCAGTTCCTTCTCTTTTTCTTACAGCTTTGTTTCCAGTTAGCCTCTTACAAGCCTTTTAGACTGGAGAGTGTTGCTAATGTGCTTGCATGTGGATGTGGATTAGAGTTTTACCAAAAGGCCAAGGGAGCTCCCAGCCAGAATAGCCGTGGGACAGTGGGGCAGGTGCCTTAGAAGATATTTGGGTTTACTGTTAGTAGTTAATGGTGAGACTTATTCATGGTAAGGGTAACTACTATTAAATTAAATGCAAAAAGCAGCAGTTTAAACTTACTCTCTTACCAAACATTTTCCTGTTTAGTGTGTGTGACTGGCCAGTCCCAGCCTCTGTCTCCTGCCTGCTTCCTGGCAGCCCTACTTGACCTGCACCAAGGCTGGGTGGGGAGGGGAGCAAATGCAAGGTGCCCTGTACCTACAGCTCCTAGAAGACTGCTTGCCATAGAGGCGCCTGAGAAATATTTGCATCAGTGAATTCAAACGAGTGTTGAGCAGCACATGAAGCTCATTCTTTGCGGCTACTTATGTATCTTTTTTTTATTAAGTAGGCAGAAAAGGGGACTTCGCATTTAAGAGTTGAGAAATGACTTAATCACTTAGTGACTTTTAGGTGATTTAAAACTGCTGTGTGACTGCACTTCCTAAAACCTTTTAATTTGGTGAAAACATCCGTCAATCTCCCTCTCCCCCATTCCCCTTCTCGCCACTCCTTTCTCCCGCCACACACGTATCTACCATGTGCTGTTCTGCTACTACTGTATTTCCATCCATGAAGACAGGGACACCTTCCCATGGCAACATGTGAAGCGTACACCTGTGTCTTTCATGGCCTCAGGAGCCCATGTGTTTGCCCACTTACTGCTGATGGTTGTATAGGTTCTTTCTTCTGCCATTGTGAGCAGTGCTAAATGGAGCATGTTTTCATTCCTGGTTGGTTATTTTCTTGAGGTAAATTTCTAGATGTGGGAACTGCTAGATCAGAGGACAGCTACATTCAAATTATCTTGTCTGCCTCTTACAGGGTCTTCTAAAGAACAATCCATCTAGACACATATATCACTTGATATAAAGGATCAGTTCAGTTCAGTCACTTAGTCGTGTCCAACTTTTGTGACCCCATGAACTGCAGCACGCCAGGCCTCTCTGTTCATCACCAACTCACGGAGCCCGCCCAAGCTCATGTCCATTGAGTCAGTATGTCATCCCACCATCTCATCCTCTGTTGTCCCCTTCTCCTCCTGCCCTCAATCTTTCCCAGCATCAGGGTCTTTTCAAATGAGTCAGCTCTTCACATCAGGTGGCCAAAGTATTGGACTTTTAGCTTCAGCATCAGTCCTTCCAGTGACTATTCAGGACTGATTTCCTTTAGGATGGACTGGTTGGATCTCCTTGCAGTCCAAGGGACTCTCAGGAGTCTTTTCCAACACCACATTTCAAAAGCATCAATTCTCTGGTGCTCAGCTTTCTTCACAGTCCAACTCTCACATCTATACATGACCACTGGAAAAACCATAGCCTTCACTAGACGGACTTTTGTTGGCAAAGTAATGTCTCTGCTTTCGAATATGCTGTCTAGGTTGGTTATAACTTTCCTTCCAAGGAGTAAGCGTCTTTTAATTTCATGGCTGCAGTCACCATCTGCAGTGACTTTGGAGCCCCAAAAAATAAAGTCAGACACTGTTTCCACTGTTTCCCCATATGTGCCATGAAATGATGGGACCAAATGCTATGATCTTAGCTTTCTGAATATTGAGCTTTAAGCCAACTTTTTCACTCTCCTCTTTCACTTTCATCAAGAGGCTCTTTAGTTCTTCTTCACTTTCTGCCATAAGGGTGGTGTCATCTGCATGCATATTTGAGATTATTGATAGTTCTCCCCGCAATCTTGATTCCAGCTTATGCTTCATCCAGCCAGCGTTTCTCATGATGTACTTTGCATACAAGTTAAATAAGCAGGGTGACAGTAGAGAGCCTTGACGTACTCCTTTTCCTATTTGAAAACAGTCTGTTGTTCCATGTCCAGTTCTAACTGTTGCTTTCTGATTTGCATATGGGTTTCTCAAGGGGCAGGTTACGTGGTCTGGTATTCCCATCTCTTTCAGAATTTTCCACTGTTTATTGTGATCCACACAGTCAAAGGCTTTGGCATAGTCAATAAAGCAGAAATAGACGCTTTTTGGAACTCTGTTGCTTTTTTGATGATCCAGCGGATATTGGCAATTTGATCTCTGGTTCCAGATGTTCAAACCAGCTTGAACATCTGGAAGTTCGTGGTTCACCTATTGCTGAAGCCTGGCTTGGAGAATTTTGAGCATTACTTTACTAGCGTGTGAGATGAGTGCAATTGTGCGCTAGTCTGAGCATTCTTTGGCATTGCCTTTCTTTGGGACTGGAATGAAAACGGACCTTTTCCAGTCCTGTGGCCCCTGCTGAGTTTTCCAAATTTGCTGACATATTGAGTGCAGCACTTTCACAGCATCATCTTTTAGGAATTGAAATAGGTCAACTGGGATTTCACCTCCACTAACTTTGTTCATAGTGATGCTTCCTAAGGCACCTTGACTTCACATTCCAGGATCTCTGGCTCTAGGTGAGTGATCACACCGTCATGATTCACTGGGTCATGAAGATCTTTTTTGTACAGTTCTTCTGTGTATTCTTGCCAAACAGGAGATGGCAAGAGTGAACGTCAACATCCTAGGAATGGACTGGAATGGGTGAATTTAACTCAGATGACCATTATATCTACTACTGTGGGCAGGAATCCCTTAGAAGAAATCGAGTAGCCATGATAGTCAACAAAAGAGTCTGAAATGCAGTACTTGGATGCAATATCAAAAACGACAGAATGATCTCTGTTCGTTTCCAGGGCAAACCATTCAATATCATGATAATTCAAGTCTGTGCCCTGACCAGTAACGCTGAAGGAGCTGAACTTGAACAGTTCTGTGAGGACCTATAAGACCTTCTAGAACTAACACCCCAAAAAGGTGTCCTTTCCATTATAGGGGACTGGAATGCAAAAGTAGGAAGTCAGGAAACACCTGGAATAACAGGCAAATTTGGCCGTGGAGTACGGAATGAAGCAGGGCAAAGGCTAATAGAGTTTTCCCAAGAGAACGCACTGGTCATAACACCCTCTTCCAACAACACAAGACTCTACACATGAACATTAACAGACGATCAACACTGAAATCAGATTGATTATATTCTTTGCAGCCAAAGATGGAGAAGCTCTATACAGTCAGCAAAAACAAGACCAGCAGCTAACTGTGGCTCAGATCATGAACTCCTTATTACCAAATTCAGACTTAAATTGAAGAAAGTAGGGAAAACCACTAGACCATTCAGGTATGACCTAAATCAAATCCCTTATGATTATACACTGGAAGTGACAAATAGATTTAAGGGACTGGATCTGATAGATAGAGTGCCTGATGAACTATGGACAGAGGTTCATGACATTGTACAGGAGACAGGGATCAAGACCATCCCCAAGAAAAAGAAATGCAAAAAAGCAAAATGGCTGCCTGAGGAGGTCTTACAAATAGCTGTGGAAAGAAAAGAAGTGAAAAGCAAAGGAGAAAAGGAAAGATATACCCATCTGAATGCAGAGTTCCAAAGAATAGCAAGGAGAGAGAAGAAAGCCTTCCTCCATAATCAATGCAAAGAAATAGAGGAAAACAACAGAATGTGAAAGGCTAGAGATCTCTTCAAGAAAATTAGAGATACCAAGGGAACATTTCATGCAAAGATGGGATCAATGAAGGACAGAAATGGTGTGGACCTGACAGAAGCAGAAGATATGAAGAAGAGGTGCCAAGAAGGATATAGGCCCCAAACAAATTATTTTAGTAATTGTAACTCAGATGATTTGAAAGGCTCCCCACTTATAGCTCAGTTGGTAAACAGTCCACCTGCAGTGCAGGAGACCCCAGTTGGATTCCTTGGTCTGTAAGATCCCCTGGAGAAGGGATAGGCTACCCACTCCAGTATTCATAGCCTTCCCTTGTGGCTCAGCTGGTAAAGAATCTGTCTGTAATGCAGGAGACCTCAGTTCGATCCCTGGGTTGGGAAGATCCCCGCACAAGGGAAAGGCTATCCACTCCCAGTATTCTTGCCTGGAGAATTCCATGGACTGTATAGTCCATGGGGTCCCTAAGAGTCAGACAGGACTGAGCAACTTTCACTTTCTTTCACTTTCCATGTTAAAGACCTTTCTAATACGGGAACAATACCTATTCTTGTAGAACGTGAATATTGTCTCCCTGATGTATTTATCATTGGTGGTTAGAACTTGGGCTTATATAGTATCTTCAAAGTAAATTTTTGGAGAAGTTACAAGACAAAGGAAAAGGACTTCGAGCTTCTAAGGGAGCAGTTGGAGGGAAGGTGGCATGTTTGGGGGCAGCCAAGAGGAGCTACTCCACGTTCAAGGTCAGGAGGGGTGGTGGTGAGGAGATAGCCCTCATCCAAGGTAAGGAGCAGCAGCTGTGCTTTGCTGGAACAGCCGTGAAGAGATACCCCATGTCCAAGGTAAGAGAAACCCAAGTAAGTCAGTAGGTATTGTGAGAGGGCATCAGAGGGCAGACACACTGAAACCATAATCACAGAAAACTAGTCAATCTAATCACACTAAGACCACAGCCTTGTCTAACTCAATGAAACTAAGCCATGCCCGTGGGGCAACCCAAGATGGGCGGGTCATGGTGGAGAGGTCTGACAGAATGTGGTCCACTGGAGAAGGAATGGCAAACCACTTCAGTATTCTTGCCTTGAGAACCCCATGAACAGTATGAAAAGGCAAAATGATAGGATACTGAAAGGGAAACTCCCCAGGTCAGTAGGTGCCCAATATGCTACTGGAGATCAGTGGAGAAATAACTTCAGAAAGAATGAAGGGATGGAGCCAAAGCAAAAAGAATACCCAGCTGTGGATGTGACTTGTGATAGAAGCAAGGTCCGATGCTGTAAAGAGCAATATTGCATAGGAACCTGGAATGTCCAGTCCATGAATCAAGGCAAATTGGAAGTGGTCAAACAGGAGATGGCAAGAGTGAATGTTGACATTCTAGGAATCAGCGAACTAAAATGGACTGGAATGAGTGAATTTAACTCCGATGACCATTATATCTACTACTGCGGGCAGGAATCCCTCAGAAGAAATGGAGTAGCCATCATGGTCAACAAAAGAGTCCAAAATGCAGTACTTGGATGCAATCTCAAAAACGATAGAATGATCTCTTGTTTGTTTCCAAGGCAAACCATTCAATATCACAAGTAATCCAAGTCTATGCCCCACCCAGTAATGCTGAAGATGCTGAAGTTGAATGGTTCTATGAAGACCTACAAGACCTTTTAGAACTAACACCCAAAAAAGATGTCCTTCCCATTATAGGGGACTGGAATGCAAAAGTAGGAAGTCAAGAAACACCTGGAGTAACAGGCAAATTTGGCCTTGGAATATGGAATGAAGCAGGGCAAAGGCTAATAGACTTTTGCCAAGAGAACACACTGGTCATAGCAAACAGCCTCTTCCAACAACACAAGAGAAGACTCTACACATGGACATCACCAGATGATCAACCCCGAAGTCAGATTGATTATATTCTTTGCAGCCAAAGATGGAGAAGCTCTATATAGTCAGCAAAAACAAGACCGGGAGCTGACTGCGGCTCAGATCATGAACTCCTTATTGCGAAATTCAGACTTAAATTGAAGAAAGTAGGGAAGACCACTAGACCATTCAGGTATGACCTAAATCAAATCCCTTATGATTATACACTGGAAGTGAGAAATAGATTTAAGGGCCTAGATCTGATAGATAGAGTGCCTGATGAACTATGGAATGAGGTTTGTGATATTGTACAGGAGACAGGGATCAAGACCATCACCATGGAAAAGAAATACAAAAAAGCAAAATGGCTGTCTGGGGAGGCCTTACAAATAGCTGTGAAAAGAAGAGAAGCAAAAAGCAAAGGAGAAAAGGGAAGATATAAGCATCTGAATGCAGAGTTCCAAAGAATAGCAAGGAGAGAGAAGAAAACCTTCCTCCATAATCAATGCAAAGAAATAGAGGAAAACAACAGAATGTGAAAGGCTAGAGATCTCTTCAAGAAAATTAGAGATACCAAGGGAACATTTCATGCAAAGATGGGCTCGATAAAGGACAGAAATGGTATGGACCTAACAGAAGCAGAAGATATTAAGAAAAGGTGGCAAGAATACACAGAAGAACTGTACAAAAAAGATCTTCATGACCCAGTGAATCATAATGGTGTGATCACTCACCTAGAGCCAGACATCCTGGAATGTGAAGTCCAGTGGGCCTTAGAAAGCATCACTATGAACAAAGCTAGTGGAGGTAATGGAAATCCAGTTGAGCTATTTCAAATCCTGAAAGATGATGCTGTGAAAGTGCTGCACTCAATATGCCAGCAAATTTGGAAAACTCAGCAGGGGCCACAGGACTGGAAAAGGTCAGTTTTCATTCCAATCCCAAAGAAAGACAATCTCAAAGAATGCTCAAACTACTGCACAATTGCACTCATCTCACACGCTAGTAAATTAATGCTCAAAATTCTCCAAGCCAGGCTTCAGCAATACGTGAACTGTGAACTTCCAGATGTTCAAGCTGATTTTAGAAAAGACAGAGGAACTAGAGATCATATTGCCAACATCCGCTGGATCATGGAAAAAGGAAGAGTTCCAGAAAAACATCTATTTCTGCTTTATTGACTATGCCAAAGCCTTTGACTGTGTGGATCACAATAAACTGTGGAAAATTCTTCAAGAGATGGGAATACCAGACCATGTGACCTGCCTCTTGAGAAACCTGTATGCAGGTCAGGAAGCAACAGTTAGAACTGGACACGGAACAGACTGTTTCCAAATAGGAAAAGAAGTACATCAAGGCTGCATATTGTCACCCTTCTTATTTAACGTATATGCAGAGTACATCATGAGAAACGCTGGAAGAAGCACAAGCTGGAATAAAGATTGCCGAGAGAAACATCAATAACCTCAGATATGCAGATAATACCACCCTTATGGCAGAAAGTGAAGAGGAACTATAAAGCCTCTTGATGAATGTGAAAGAGGAGAGTGAAAAAGTTGGCTTAAAGCTCAACATTCAGAAAACTAATATCATGGCATCTGGTCCCATCACTTCATAGCAAATAGATGGGGAAACAGTGGAAACAGTGTCAGACTTTATTTTGGGGGGCTTCAAAATCACTGCAGATTGTGATTGCAGCCATGAAATTAAAAGACGCTTACTCCTTGGAAGAAAAGTTATGACCAACCTAGATAGCATATTCAAAAGCAGAGACGTTAACTTTGCCAACAAAGGTCCGTCTAGTCAAGGTTATATAGCTTTCCAGTGGTCATGTGAGAGTTGGACTGTGAAGAAAGCTGAGTGCTGAAGAATTGATGCTTTTGAACTGTGGTATTGAAGAAGACTCTTGAGTGTCCCTTGGACTACAAGGAGATAAAACCAGTCCATTCTAAAGGAGATCAGTCCTGGGTGTTCTTTGGAAGGAATGATGCTGAAGCTGAAACTCCAGTACTTTGGCCACCTCATGCAAAGAGTTGACTCATTGGAAAAGACTCTGATGCTGGGAGGGATTGTGGGCAGGAGGAAAATGGGATGACAGAGAAATAGATGGCTGGATGGCATCACTGACTAGATGGATGTGAATTTGAGTGAACTCGGGAAGTTGGTAATGGACAAGGAGGCCGGGCATGCTGCGATTCATGGGGTCGCAAAGAGTCGGACATGAGTGAGCAACTGAACTGACTGACTGAATGTATTTATCTTCGAATCATGGAATGCCTTTATATGGGTTCTTAAAGAGAACTGGCTCTCAGCCCAAGATGTGAGTCTCCTTTGTCCAGGGATACTGGAGGAGAGACGTTCACTGCCTTAGCGCTGCTCCACACATGCTCTAAGGAGAATGCTGGCAGGAGAAGATGCTGGTGCCGTGCGTGTGGCAGCCTTTAGTACATTTCATACATTCCAAGGTAGCTTGTCGCACTGGCCTTACTGATCGTAGGTCATTTCTCCCCATGATTGTGAGATGTAAATGTGGGGTCTTCTGGCCTTCTAGAGAAGCCTGTTCTGCCTGGACCCGTCCAGCACAGGGTGGTAGGAACCCCAAATGTGGGGCGTGTACTACTATCCCTCACTATTCCTGGTCCAAAGAGGATGCTCTCAGCTCAGCTCTGCCCAAATTAATAGTAACTGTGATTTGCTGTCAACTTTCCCAGAGCTGTTTAGTCATAGCTCTGCATCACAGGCATGATGAGAAAGGCCAGAGAGAAGAGGTCAAGGATTCTTGGTTTTGCTCCCTGACACCAGCCTTCTGGGCTACACAGTAAGAGTTACTGAGAGTGATTCTCTTTGGTCCTCGGTGGTACAGCCACAGTCCCTGTTTTAAAATACCTCCCTGTGCTGTGATTCTAACTTTGACTTTTGCTCTTTGACAATCTGTGTTCAAAGAAAGATGAGGAGGTTGTTTTTGTTGTTCAGTGATAGCTGCTGAATGCCAGCCACCTGCAGACACCTAGGGGTGGGGGACAGACTGCTCTCTGCTCCATGTGGGCACCTATCAGGCCGCCAGGCCCCAGAAGCCTGACCCTGAAGCCTCCACAGCACTTGCTCAGTGCAGACAGAGCACCAGCAATGGAAAGAAGGCAGCTCACAGCTCAAGGAGACTTGTTTTGCTTCTAGTAACACCCGCCGGGCAGCAGAGGTCTGGATGGACGAGTACAAGAACTTCTACTATGCAGCAGTGCCTTCTGCCAGAAATGTCCCTTATGGAAAGTAAGTGTGACCCACGGCCTCTTGCTGTTTTGCTTCTTGGGATCCTGTGTGTGTGTGTGCGCGCGCGTGTGTGCGTGCGCAACAAGGGCAGGGGCAGCCCACACCATAAGCAGATCAGGTGTCAAAGAGGGGACTCTGCTCAAGGGTAACGAGGGCCCTCTCGGGAGGCGCGAGGGGACAGGAATCCAAACAGCAGTATGGACGATCCAGTCCCCGCTGCCTGCCCCAACTCTTTTCTCATTGGCAGATTTCCAAGTTTGAGGTAGAGCCCATCTGTTTTTAAATTTATCTTAAAGAATCTTGTCTCCTTCTCCAGTATTCAGAGCCGACTGGAGCTCAGGAAGAAACTTAACTGCAAGCCTTTCAAATGGTACCTGGAAAATGTCTACCCAGAGCTAAGGTGAGGTCCCTGGGCCGGGTTCTGCTTCAGAAGGACTCAGAGGCAGCCAGCGCCCACCGGGTGCAGGCCTGGAGGTGGAAGGAAGGTCGTGTTAGGGCGAGAGGCCGGGAGCTGTGCACCGCTGCTGTCCTCAGGCTCCAAAAGGGGGCGCTCTTGCCCCCAGCCTGCAGGCTCCCCCTGCCTGGGACTCCCCCTTGAGGCTCCTTTGCCCCTGAGACCCAAGGCTTGGCCAACAGGGGAGAGCACCCAGCAGAGGCTCAAATAACCACACTGGCCTGTTGTTTTAATGCCTGCCCACTCGCATCCTGAGGCACAGCAGGAGACCTGTGGGTCTGTGGGCTTCAGGCTGCTTTTAGACTTTATCTTCTTAGAGGAGTCAGCAGACAGGTCTTGCCTCAGTGGAGCACGTTCCTTTTTCTGACTTTTCCCAGTGCATTTCACAGCAGGTAATGTGTCTCTGCCGGAGAAGGCAATGGCACCCCACTCCAGTACTCTTGCCTGGAAAATCCCATGGATGGAGGAGCCTGGTAGGCTGCAGTCCATGGGTTCACTAAGAGTTGGACACGACTGAGCGACTTCACTTTCACTTTTCACTTTCACACTTTTGAGAAGGAAATGGCAACCCACTCCAGTGTTCTTGCCTGGAGAATCCTAGGGACGGGGGAGCCTGGTGGACCGCCGTCTATGGGGTCACACAGAGTCGGACACGACTGAAGTGACTTAGCATAGCATAGCATAGCAATGTGTCTCTGCACAGAGGCTGTGACTGAGGAGCCACCACCATCCCCTTCTGTGCTGAGGGGCTCTCAGAGTCCTGGCCACAGAGCTTCATCTGAAGCCACACGGCCTCTCTGCTGCTGTTCACTTACCTCACTCTTGAGGTCCCTCTGCCGTGTCTCCCACACCCCATGGAAAGGGGAAGAACAGAAGTCCTCTCCCTGCCTGCTCTGGGAAGGCCGTCGGCAGTGTAATGTCCCGGTCATTGCCTCTCCCTCAGCAGACCAGGGGCTCCCAGCAGTGGACCACAGCCTCTCCTGGTGCTTTTGTGTCACTGTGGCCTGTGCCTGGTGACCAGATGCAGTGACATTACAGTAGTTTTGACCTGAGATCCCCGGTGATTTGGGGCAACAATGGGCCCTGCACCACCTGGGATCATATGTGTGAAGCATTCACACCATAGCCATGGATAGATCTGCTGCCCGACTGTGCACAGCAAGGGGGACCAGCCTGATATCTGTGCTACATCAGCGACACTCTCTGCCTTCCCTGCATGAGCCTGTGGGCCCAGCCATGCTGAGGGCTGCTCTGTGGCCCCTGAAGCAACCCCACTGAGGAGGAGGCTGCAAGGCTGGTGCGCAGCCAAGGCAGGCCTGGGGCCAGCTCTGACCCTGCAGCCGGCCACCCTGCCACTGTGCTCTCTTGCTGTGTTTGCACCAGGACACGTGGCTGACCCACCTGTGTTCTCCCCTCTCTTAGGTAAAAAGGTTAGTCCTCAGTCTACTGGAAAGTTCCAAGCAGCAGGATCTGACCACATTAATTGCTTTTCTAAGTGACTTTCAACAAGTAACACTAAAGAGAAAAGGAGCATTTTCTTTCCAGAAAAATTTCTCTGGTACAAAACAAAAAGACTACTTCAACCTAAAATTCTCCCTGGAGGGTCAGGGATGGAGAATCTCGAAGCCATGCCGTCTCAGGGTGCAGCTGGGCCTGTGTTGGGGCGCCTGACCTGAGGGTGCCCTCGCTGTCGCACTGCCTGGCTCCCTTCTGAGGGCTCTGAGCACAGGTTGGGGGCGGCGCAGACAGGGAGCCAGCAGCCCCGAGCACAGTGAGTGACTGTCTCCTTGGTTCCAGGGTTCCTGACCATCAGGATATAGCTTTTGGGGCCTTGCAGCAGGGGACCAACTGCCTGGACACGTTGGGCCACTTCGCCGATGGTGTTGTCGGCGTTTACGAGTGTCACAATGCTGGGGGCAACCAGGTACGTGCGTGGGGGCGCCGGGGAAGTGAGGGGCCTGAGGCCGCACCTCCTTTCACCGCCCTCCTCCTGAGATGGCCACCACTCACAGCTGGCCTCGGGGTCAGAGGGGACGTTCTCCTGGAGCTGTTGTCAGCCTTGGGCAGGCTCTGGTGCACAGGGCGGGCGACCTGGGTCTCCCCTCCCCCCGTCCTCCTCTCTGCACTGATGCCCCGGGCCGTGTGCTCATCCCCGGGCACCTGTCTGCATCTACGCCTGCCCAGGTCTCTGCGTGCAGGTGCTTACCCATGGCTGCTAGGGCTGCCCGTTAGATGATAAGCTTAGATGTGAACACTCACAGCTCTGACCTCGTGGGAAACGAGGGAGGTGAGTGAGGACTTGACAGGCCCAGCTGTGGCCTGTCTCCCAGAGGACAGTGTTCTGGAAAGTGGTTTTCCTGTGAGTTGATAACAGGTATGTGGTAAAATGAGGGCTTTGGACACAAAAATGGCTGGGCAGTGCTGGGTGCTGTCGTCTACTCTTAGGGGGCCTGCCATTGGAAAAAAAAGTCACTTGAGCTCAGTGTATCCCAGAGTCTTCTTTAAATGGAACCATTTTCAAAAGAGGGTGCCTGCCTTTGTGTGAAGTTGGCTGTGCCCCAGCCTCTTGAAAATGTCTAGACAGATGGCAGCCTCTGGTTCCTGGCCTCCTGTCTGCTCCGGGTGGTGTCATCTCTGTGGTTGTCCAGACCTGTGACAGGCGGGACGTGGGGAGCAGACAGCCTCCAGCCGGCTCCAGCTCATATCCCAAGGCGGGCTACCTCCCTAGCTCTCAGTAGAAGAGCCCAGAAACTTTGGGGAAGCATGGATTCTGGGTCCCACGCACAGAAAGCCTGATTTCATGAATCTGGGATTAGAGCATCAGGGTATTTGGAAGTCCTCCAGGCTGGGTGACCCTCCGTGAGTGCTGGGCAGGGAGGGTTTCCCAGCAGGAAGGATGCAAAAGGGCAGGTAAGAGCAAAGCGGCACGACACTTCCACCCCCAGTCAGGGAGCACCGTCCTCCGTGGGCCAACCTGGACCCAGTGAGCCCCTTTCCAGATCAGACCACCCTGTAGTCCTCTGTGTGCTGAAGAGAAGATTCTAGATCTGCACCACACAGCACAGCAGCCACTGGCCACATGTGGATGCCCAGCACTGGAAATGTGGTGAGGGTAACAGGGTGTAAAGTTCTCACTTTATTTCACTGTAACTCACCTAGCCATGCGTGAATTAAATAGCACGTCCTTATGGAAAATTGGACCCGGCTCTGAAAGGGTAAGATGTGTCATCTGGTTTCTGACTGGGCTTCAGCAGACACACAGGAAATGGGAAAATTTAAGAGTGGCAGCTTGAAAAAGTACTTCTTAAATATTCATGAACTTTATTTGCAAATTCAGATCACTAACATGCAACAGAAAAAGGAAATGGCAGCTATCTCTGCTGTTTGCGTAGCTGAATTAGTTTTTCTGGGATTCAGTGTAAAGTCTGTTTTAAAATGATGAAGTATACAGTGGCAGGAAGACTGTAGAAACATTCAGATGTGAGCTTTCCATGGAGATCAGCAAAGCCCCCAGCAGCTTCCAAGAACAATTGAAAACCCTTCCGCATACAGAGGGCTCCCGCATCAGTCCTCTCACTAAACGGAGAGGCAGAGCTCCGTGTCCCTGTTGCACACGGACACACCTAGAAGAATGGACGGTGCAGGCTCTGCCCCTCCTGGCGCCTCCGTGGCGCTGGGCGCTGCTTTGAGGCGCCCTACTCCTCCCGCCTTCCTGGGAAGGACAGCCTCCTGTAAGACTGGAGCCACCCTCACAGCCCAGCATGCAGCCCTTCTGAGAATGTGCTGCATGCTTGGAACCAAGGGCCCCGGGGCTGGGTGGGCACGGGGCTCTGGGCTTCCATGGAAGACAGGCCACGCAGGTTCTTCTCCTCTGGGACTTTTCAGAGCCTCTCATAGGCTACTGGTAAATTTGCAAGAGTGACAAATGGTCCAAATTCAGTGTTTCCTAAATTTACTTGACCTGGAAGCAACTTTTCGTAGAATTCCTACTGGAGTTCGCTTTGAGAAACACTAATCAGGGGTGAGAAAGTTGAAGCTGAGGGATTCGAGGGGGCTGCCTAGTCTGAACCCCTGTCAGGGGACAAGGAAGCTCCCCCATGGCCCAGGGGCTCTCCCTCCCTTTCCTGGATGTGCCCCAAGCCTCTGCCCCACACCCACCCCCTGAGCTGGACTCATATCTCACTGCTGAGTGGGTTGGGGGTGCATGTGTGGCCCCCAGATGTTAACACTGTCCTGATAACAGACCATCTGCTCCGAGGTGATTTAGATGAGGAACAATGAGGCTTCTTTAAAAGATTCTGCATCCTCCCCTTAGCTCTATCCCCTGAGAGCAGAGAAGAGGAAAACAATCTCTGCATAGTGCCTAATTGTGCCTCATGTTACACAACACAAGCACCAGGGTGATACCTACTCTCCCCGCGAGGGACAGAGCCTCTGGGGAGCAAGACCTGGCCTGTGCGTTCCCTGCCATGCGTCCAGACCTCAGAGAATGCCCTAAATGTGCGGCACTCAGCGGACAGTCACTAGGTGGATGAGTAGACAGATGAATAGACAGATTGACTTACAGCAGCTTTCCTAGGGGTACAGAAGCAGCAGAAAGGGCCCCTCCTGAGGGATTCTGACTTAGAAGGGGCTCCAGATCCTGGGGGCTCATGTGGGTTTTATCCTTTTGCAAGCATCAAGTCCTAGAGTGAAGGTCAGAAGCCTGCCTTCCTGCCTCTACTGTGGCCCCGCCCAGAGCTTCCTACCTCCTCTCCTGCCTGGTCATATTCACCCATCGCGTCCCCTTCTCAGCTCCTACCCTTTCTCATGCTCTTGTTTAGTGTTCAGAATAAAGAGTTCTGCTCTCTGCTCTTAAAGGGGTGTGTGTGTGTGTGTGTGTGTGTATGTGTGTGTGTGTGTGCGTGCTCACATGTATGTCTATTCTTTAAGATCATAGGCCAGTTATTTCAGCACTTCCTGGCTCAGTTTTCTCATCTGTAAAATGGAGTTAATAATAGCCTCTCGTGGGACTATTGTATAAAGGGCTTAGAACAGTGCCAGGCACATTCTAGGCACCCAGGGCTGGCTGTGCCATGTGAGGGCAAAGACCTAGATCCATTCATAGGGAGCTCACAGAGCTTCATAAGCATCAGTAGCCTGGCTTAGTGGTTGGTGGTGAGGCTAAATGTGCTGTATGTGGTTTATAATTTCACACAGGACAGCCACAGTCACAAATGCTGTTTCCAAACTGTACCTGTGTCAGGTCAGAGTCATTCCAAGGAAACGTTGGCCCTCACTGTCCACCCGTGGGTGACAAGCTGGGGCTGCAGTGTTCACAGCTCAGTCGGTGATGGAAGATGGGGTGTGGAGCGCTAGCCTGTGTTTGGGCTGAAGTGACTACTGGCGTCGGCCTCGTGCTCAGAGGCGAAGCTCCTGGCACTCCTGCTGGACACTGCTCTTGGGCACAAAGTCCCTTGCTGGCCCTGAGCTGGTTGGGGCTCCTGAAGCCTGTTCCCTGCATACCTCCCTTCTTGGGCCCTTCCTCGCTGCATCCTCACCCCGTAGCCCCATGAGCCGAGCCCTGACCTCGGGTTTGTATTGCAGGAATGGGCCCTTACCAAGGAAAAGTCGGTGAAGCATATGGACTTGTGCCTGACCGTGGTGGACCGGGCACCTGGCTCCCTCATAAAGCTGCAGGGCTGCAGGGAGAACGACAGCAGGCAGGTAGGTGCCAGTAGGGACGAGCCCGAGCCAGCACCCCCCGCCCCAGTGCTGGGGTCCCAGGGGCTGGGTGTTCACTGGGGGCACCTGTGACTTGTGCCATCTTGTGTCCCCACGTGGAGCCCCTGACACGCTGTGAACACCCAGCAAATCCTGCACTGGGATCACTGTGAGGAGCATGGGATGGGTGTCACACAGGCTAGTCCATCTGCTATGGGGCCGCTTCTGCCAGAGTTCACCATCCTAGGTATTTCTCCTGTCACCTCTGGATTCGTCTCTTTATGTTGAGCGTCCCCTTTAATAGGCTGCAGAGGCAGGGCTGTGCTTTGCAGCTACGTGTTCAACTCCTGTGCGGTTCAACGAGGGCTGGGCACTGGGGTGGGAGTCCCAGCACCAGAGGTGGTTCCCCCTCCCCCTGGGGGCCAGATGAGCCAGGCTGGGCCCTCCCTGAGACAGGCCTCCTGCGCCAGGGAAGACTGTGTCTGGCGGTGCCTGGGAGCACCTGACGCATGGGGGTGCTGGTGGCCGGGGTGCGTGGATTGCAGCTCCCTGCCGCTGACCCTGCCTGGAGGCATGGACCCCAGGCCCCAGAGCCGGGAGTGACCTGGCAGAGTCCTGGGCGCTGGCTTCTCTGCAGCACCGGAGCGGCCCAGGGCACCTGCCAGGAACCAGGCTGGCCAAACCAATGGAGTTCAGTTTTGCTTTAAAGATGAGAGTTCGTGACTTTACTCGTGAGAAGTTAGTGAGACAGTGACTTACGAACCAGCCTAGAAAAGATAGTGAAGTTCATGATAACGTCACCTCAGAGGAGGTGTTTCACTTCCTTGCTGATGAACCCCCAACCCTGAAAGGAAAGACCTGCATTTCATAAAACAGTATCTATAAAGAGCCCTTTATTTCTGAGGCCAGAGGCCTAATGTGGCTTATTCTCCTCCCCACAACCCTGGACGTTGTGTTTCTGGCTGCACCAGTTATCACTGTGTTTGGAACTAGGGCTGATTGTCATCCTTGTGACAGGTGGCAGCTCTTCTAAGCCAGTATAACTATTCCCTCTTCAGTTTTTTTAGCTTTTGAACTCAAGTACTTTTGAAGACTCCCATTTTAAGAATTGTGAAAATTTTGATACCAAAAGTCTTCACTATGGTATGTTCTTAAATTACTGGTAATTTCTGAGTTTGGCGGGGTTTTTTTTTCCCTTTCCTTTCTTTTTTCCTTTCTTCTTGTCATTTACTGTAAATGCTGTACATCCATATTATGTATCAGGACATTGGTTATTTTTATGCCTTCTTGGTTATAGCTGTTACCAGAGTGCCAAGACTGTCACCTACTGTTTGCTCACCTGCAAATCAACTACTTCTAATTTCCAGTTAAGGCAGTTGTTTTTAGTTTTGGCTATTTTCTTTCTACCCATTACAGTCTTTGGAATAAAAATTGAATTTAAACACACACAGCTCCTTTGGAGACATTATCATAAACCTTGCTGTCTTTTCTAGGCTGGTTTGTAGGTCAGTATTTCACTAACTACTCGTGAGTAAAGTCATAAACTCATTCTTAAAGCAAAGCTGAACTTCCTCTGGTTCAGTCGGCCTCATTGCAGGTGGGGTGCACTGGCTTGGCTGCAGGCGGGATCTTACTTCCCCGACTGGGGATGGACTCGTGCCCCCCGCAGCGGAAGCACAGTGCTAACCACTGGACCACCGGGGAAGGCCCCCACCACTGGACATTTTGAAGAGAAATTCCACGTTTTTGTTTATTCATTAAATATTTTTCCTTTTTAAATTTATAAATTGTAAACGATTAAGGTGCAAATAGATATGTTACACATACACACTCAAGTTACCTTTTTCAAACCGTTCAGAATGTACATATGTTTTTTAGCTGGTGTTCTCTGATCTGCGCCCTGGTGCTGCCTTGGGGGCAAAGCCTTTTTTGAGCCCAGGGGAAATGGCTGGTGCTGCCCCTAAATGACTTTCCCATGTGCCCACAGGGAGCCTGGGCTTATTCTCTTCTGTCCCTCGTCACGAGACAGGCAGGTCTAGGGAAACTGAGGCCTGGGGCCTGCTGGAGCCAGGACCCCATGCGGGTTTCCTACCCACCACTCACTTTATAGAAGCGTTCCCGGGACACCGCAGCCCAGACCAGGCCCCTTGCTTGGATCCCAGGTGTCCGGAAACACTCTCAAAGTCTCTCCTCTGTCCCTCCCGCCTGGTTCTGGGTGCCCCCGCCCTGCTCTGCGGAACCCCTTCAGGTCCTTAAAGCCTGTCTTTTTGATGTCTGTGGCACCCAAGTGAGAAGGAGGGACTGTTAAACAAGGAGGTCCCTGTTCCTGCCCCGACCTCCTGGGACCTGCCGGTCGGCATTAGGAAAACACGAGTCAGGCCAGGCGTGCTGCCTGGGTGTCAGGGCAGGGGCGTCTGTGCATAGAGGAGGGATAAAGTGATGACCTTATCCGAACTCCAAGCCTTTGTTACATACAGATGCTCCATCTCTGGAGGAGTCTTCTACAGTGAGAGCTTGCCTGTTAGAGAAGGTGTGGCCCTTCAGTGGACCCTCAGCATCTGAGAAGTCTGCCCGCCCCACCACAGCCCTCTGGGTCCAGGGCTTGAGGCCGCCTTCTGCTGATGGAGCTGGGGTTTCAGCATTTTTTAAGCCCTCCATCTGGCTGATGCTGTGACGCAGGCAGAGCTCACCAAGGGAATAGTCACGGTCCATCCATCCCTCATTCTTTGTCAAACGGGTCCTGGCCACTCAGAGTGACACACGGATGTTGGCAGTACAAACACACTTCACGTGACAGTAGGAAAATAGCAGGAGGAGTGACAGCGAAGGGGAGAGGAGTGAAGGGGGAGGTGACGGGCAGGTAGCGGTCGCTTCCCCCTGCTCATCAGATTGCACTGCATTTCATTGTTGGCAAAACTTCTGGCCAGCAGGCTGGATCAGCAGGCATCTCAGGTCCCCACAAGCGCATCCATGCAGGGCCCTGTGTAGCCAGTCCCAGTGGAGAGCTCCTCCTCACTGTGCTTTGCCTCCTTCCCACCATAGTCACTTGCCCTTTGAGAGGAGGCTCCTCAGAGAGTTTTGTCTCGAAGCTGCACCGTCTTGCCAGTTGAAACATTTGGCTTCCAGGCACATCTGTGTGTTTGTGTTATGAAGGAGAAAGGAAAGCAAGAGTAAGAAAATTGAATTCCATGGTGTCCAAAGGATTTGCAAAACTACCTACAGAAAGGAGCCTCAGTGCACACCGTGTAAAGAATTAATTAGAATCACAGCCTGCATTAATGAAGGGAGAGCTTTTGAAAGAAAAAGCATGTTACTTTTTTTTTAAGAACAAACATTAGAGATTTTTACATGGGGATGAACAACAGGGTGAGAGGCCCTCGGGTTTCCTACAGCTGGGCTGTGAGCTATTTTCTGGTTTACCTGGTGGGCTGGTCTGGGCTTAGTAGGGCACAGGTGGGTACACACAGGAGCATGGTGTTACACCCTGGACAGTACATGCAGAACTCGGCAGGCTGTACCTGGGGACTCAAGGTGGCTGAGATGGGCTTCTCACACCCACCAAGGTGGAAAGGGTGAGACCACAGATGGTGGAGAAGTGGGCTCCCCAGCACAGCGTTCCGTCCATACCGGCATCCACTTCCCTTGCATTTGGCTGCTCCCCATCCCTCTGGTACAGCACAAGGCCCTGCGTGTAAGTGGGCACTCGGAGGTGACTGACCCTGGGCTGGGCAGAGCTGCCTTCAACAGCCGGGGCAGCCTGGGCCCTCCTGGAGCCAGCCCGGTTCCTGTGGCTCCTTCTGTGGGGGAAATACCCTCAGATGAGGCCCTTCTTGTGAATGGGCACAAAGTCCCTCCTGGAAATCCTCCTGAGTGTCAGGTCCTTGTTAAGACTGAGGAGGAACAAGGACCCCGAGCCCAGGGCTTGGATGAGGAGACGCCCAAAGAGGGGGAAGGATGGGGCAGGAAAGTGGTCTCCAGAGAAGAGGTTTTGAGCTGCAAACCCAGTAGAGAGCGCTGGTCTCTTCTTGGCCCTCAGAGACATCTGTTTTGTCCCAGTGCTGCTGTAACCTCCTGTCCCTTGTAGTCAGGGACCTTGTCTTGAGCGGAGCCAGAAGACCCGGAGAGCAGACCCGCTGCGTCCTCCCCTGTCGGCACCCCTGTTGTAAGGCGTCCTCCTGTCTTTTGCAGAAATGGGAGCAGATCGAGGGCAATTCCAAGCTGCGGCATGTGGGCAGCAACCTGTGCCTGGACAGCCGCGCAGCCAAGACGGGCGGCCTGAGCGTGGAGGTGTGCGGCCCGGCGCTGTCGCAGCAGTGGAAGTTCTCGCTCAACCTGCAGCCGTAGGGGAGCCTCCCGCGTCTGCCCGCGCCCGGCCACCCAGCGACGAGCACGTCATCAAGTCTGTTTCTTAAACTTTCCGAGAAACTATATACCTCAGTATTCCATCATGGTCTGCAGGTCGGGAGACCTCAGCGCGGTGAGGGCGGCACCAGAGCCGCGAGGAGATGGAGCTGCTGCGCCCTCCTCGGCCCTGCGCCTGGGCCGCCCAGCACCCCTGCGGAGCACCGCGCCCCGGAGGGCGGACCGGGAGAGAAAGGGCGCCCTGCGCACAGCGAGGGGGCCTCTCCAGCCTCCACGCGGATCCAGACATCCTGTGCAGGGTCCACCCCGGTCACGGCCACAGCGTTTCCCCGCCCTGCCTCCCAACTGTCTTACCAGCGCAGACCCCTTCCGCGTGGTGTACCTGCTCTCTTTGGATATGGACTTTTCTACGGTGGGACACTAAACCCAGATATATATGAGGAGAGAATGTACGGTCAGTTCCTATGGTTTCTGTAAATCGTCCTCATCTTGTAAATTCTCCACAAAGCTCATCATAGCCGTGAGGAGGAGGGGCCGGCGGGAGGAAGGGGCTCCCATGGCCCCCGGAGCCTTATAGGTGAGGGGGTGCCGCTGTACCCGCTGTGCCGTCCCCCCTCCACTCCCCCGGAGGCTAGCGCTGCTCGGAGGCCCCAACCCCAGCATCTCGGTTTGGCTTCAGCTGGGAGTCATGCTGTGTGTTGAAATCCACTTTTTGTGCCCTTGGTGTCTGTAAACCCTGGATGGGTTACTTCTTTAGACAGATATTGCTTTGGGTCTTTGTAAATTAAATTTCTTTTCTCTAAGGATAAAGTGAGTAAAAAATCTACCAGCTCCCAGTGATGGTGGGAAGCTGTCACAGGCAGCATGGGGCGCCGTGTGAGGGCCTGGGCGCGCTGGGCCCTGACCCTCCTGCCTCAGGGGCTTTGGGTCAAGAATTAGGGAAAGTGAACACCTGCTCACTGACACTGAGCATTCAAGGTACAAACAGGAGCTTTGCGGCTTAGGAAGGAGGCTTGTGTCAGCATAAAACACGAGCCAATTGTAAACTAAAATCAAGCAGGAAGAGGCCTGAGCACCTCCCTGACCCCTGGCCTGGCCCTGCAGAGCCCTCCTGGCCTCTGAGGGGCTCACATGCAGTGGTGGCCCAGCTTGCAGCACCCACAGGAGGGTGCCCCAGTCACTCCCAGGATTACTGCCCTCCTGTCTTCTGCGCCCCCTGGCCCAACGCTTTAGCGCACAGGTGCCCAGACCTGATGAGGTGTCACATGGGCACATGTCCTGGCCCTTCTGGAGGGACTGGGTGGTCACAGAGAAGTGGCCCCAAAGCGTTCTGCCAGGTAGACAGTCTGCCAAGAGCAGCTCTTTCCTGCCTGTTTCTTCCAGGAAAGGGGACGTTGGTCTTTCTTCCTCCACTGCAAAAGCCCCACGTGGGTTTGCTTCATGACAGTGTGCTCAGGCCTGGAGGCCTGGCTGGGTGACTTTGTCCTGTGCGTTTTTGCCCCCTGCCAACCAGCCAGGTGTATTTTCAGCAGACAGGGAGGCCATGGTTGGATTAACTCTGCACACCTCTCTATCTTCAGAGGCTGATCTTGACCACCAGTAAGCTCTTGGGTTGAGTCCTGGATACCTGTACAAGGCTGCTGAATGCAGGTGGGCCAGGAAGCAGTCACCCAGCCCTTGGGATCCATGGTCATGCTACTACTACTGTTAGGGAAAAAAAAAAAAAAAATCCCATGGGTGGAAATTAAATTTGGCTTTCAAGTGAAGCAAATTGTCATCAGATTCTTGACAAATCTTTCGCCCACACACCTCCGCCCCACCCAGAAGTCTTACCAACCTTGGTTAAATCAAGATGGGTCCCCCTGGACCCTGGGGGGCAACTCCCCATCCCTGAGCTGGTGGGGGTGGTAGCCTTGGGTGGTGTGGGCGTTGTGAGCAGAGGTGGGCTGGAGGGCTCTCTGGGTGAGCTATGTTTACATGACACAGTGTGCCAAAGTGACTTACTGCGGCTGCGTTGCTTTTTTGTCATTGGAACTGCCCCACCCTCTCACTCCTGTTTTTACAAGTCAAGTTTCTTTCCTAGGAGCCCTTTGAGCAAAGCGTGGCAAAATTAGTTGTCTTCTCTGTGCTGGTCTTTGTTATGTCTTCATAAAAGCTAAAATGATGGTATCTGTGAGTATGTTTTGCAGATTCAAAATATAGTTTGGTAATTTTTTTTCCAGTTGATTTTTAAAAAGAACTGCTGTACAGAGCTTGTACTTTGTCCATTTTATAGATGGAAACCATCCTTGAAAATTGTTTAACTTAAATAAAGAGAAGATACTTTATAGATACGCCCTGCTGGCGGCTGCAGTCACTCTCTTTATCGGATGGATGTGACTGATGTTTGGGGACTGTGATTATGGGGGGCTGCTCAATTACCGTTTCTTATCACACTTAAAATGCATTCACCTTTTCCTGCTGCACCTTTGACATTTATTCTGATTTGTAATAATAACCATTACCATTTGTGAGCCAGGCCCCATGCGGAGCACTTAAATACATCCTCATTGTCTCTTCAGTCACCTGGGGGACAGCATTATGGGCTGCATTTTACAGTTGGTTTGGGAAGCTGATTCTTGAAGCTGTTAGCCTGCTCAAGGTCACAGGCTAATGGGCTCAAGGTCACACCACTAAGTACTCACCGGTCAGCCTCGGGCACTGAGACCCAGAGCCTGCCCTCTAGGGCAGGGGAGGGGTAAGGGGCTGATGTCATCACAGCTTTTAGAGATTTTAAATCCTTCTACTATTCACCAGTTATCTGGGCTCTCCACTTCCATCCCAGGCTGGCTGAGTTCTTCCCCCTCATCCTCAGCCTTTGAACAGCCCCACAGATGTGTCAGGGAAACACAACACTGCCAGTTCTTTAGCAATTTGCAGTGATTGGGGAGGCTGAAAAGATTCACCAGTGAGTGTTTTGAACTTTCTGAAGGCCCTGCATCATCTTTCTCCATTAATTGAGGCAACCAAAATTTGCTCCCCTGCCATCTGAGAAACAAAAAGAGCTCTTAGCATAATTATGCAGTATACATTAGGGGCCTTTAGGAATCGTGTGTGTGGGGGTGTGTGTGTGTGTGTGTGTGTGTGTGTGTGCGTGTGTGTGTGTGTGTGTACATGTGTTTCCTGCTTTGGCTGCAGGGAAAAGTTCATTCATCCAGTAAATATTTTCTGAGAAACTATGTTGCACTAATACCCTGAAGACCTAGGAGGGGAGGAAACATTAAATGCCAGAAAAAGAGAATGAGCAGAGTGTCCAGCAGGCTCCAGGTAGGGTATTTAGAGACAAGATTGGGTAGGTCTGGTCCGTGGTGGAGGCCATTTCTGTGGAGAGGGGAGCTATATGAGCCATGGACTGGAGCAGGGAGGATCAGATTTGCAAAAATAGAGTAAAATACTTATGCCAACTCAGCAATTAGATTCTGTAATATATTTCACATTCTGAAAAACATTCAGCCAGAAAAATAAAATGTTCACATGCCCTCTTCTGTCCATGGACTCTCCTAAAAGAAGAAAATTCTCTTCATAGATGTTCTTATATACTCCTGAGCAACTTACTGATGATACAATATATATGTATTTGATTTATGTATTATGTGTACTTGGAAAAGATAAACATCCTATTTACAAATGTCATTGCATCTGTGGGGTCCCAAAGAAGTAGTCAGAAATACTCGCCCGGCAACTCCTGCCTGAGCGCTTGTGGGCCCAGCCTGGATGCTGGGCGGAGGCTGCGGAAAAGACTGGTCCCTGCCCCAGGTTACATCCAGGGCAGTCAGATTTTGAACACACTGAACACAGTTAGGGAAACAGATTGAGTCTTAGGAGGCCCTGGCCTCCTGAAGGTAATGAAGAGAATCTTTGGGGTGGTTTAGGGGGAGGGTCCTCCGTCAAGGGCCAAGACATGGAGACTCAGAGTGGTGCAGGGTTGCTGAAGAACGTCCAGAAATTAACTGTCCGTGATGCTCTTGAACTGTACAGAATTCTGTATTGAAGCACTTTCCATTAAGAATGTCAGAAATCCTAACTAAATGCAATGTAAATTAAGGAAACATTTATTATCTCGTAAAACAAGACGGCCAAGGGTGACAGAGTCCCAACTTGATCCTGGGACTTGACTTCATTGTGAACAAACTGCTTTCTGCCTGACCACCCCTGCCTGCTCCCATCTAGATGCAGAAAGACACTCAGTGAAAAGGAAGTGTTTCCTGCTGCCCCCGTGCATCTTTCTCCTTTCCGCCTCCTCCTAGGGCAGAAACACCTTTCCCAGTGACCGCCCCAATCCCTGCGTAGACCTCTCAGGCCCCGTTGCCCAGAACTGGGTGCTCAGGTGCCTGGGCCATGGGCAGCGGTCACCTCCCAGCACGACCATCCTCACTCCTGGGCAGATCTGCTGGCCAGGACAGGGAGGGGCAGTCACCAGGCAAGCACAGCGCCCACCACACTTGTCATTCCTAAAAGAATTCTGGAAGCAGCTGGATGGGCAGGGTGGCCACATGGTCACAGGTTCCTGCATCCTTCATGAGAGGAGGCTTCACCCTGGTCCTCTGGTGTCTGCTGGCAATGTGGGGCCCCTTTGTTTCCAAGTGAGTGAGGCTCATATCTTGAGATCACCAAGACAGCTGTTGATACTAAGGCGATTATCAAAATATTTTTATAGTACGTATTTCTTAAATAGTGCATGCTCATGTCTGATAATTGCTGTAAATTCAAAGTAGTGATGAGCATAAACAGTAGTGTGAAAAATCTACAATGAATGTGATGTGAAGACATCTGATTTGTGTGTGTATGTGTGACGAAGTGCCCAGTTAATTGGCTTCATTCAGTTAGGGGTAAATAATAGTTGTCATTTTTTTCCCATCGAAGTTTCTGGGCCTCCTAAATGCTAAACATCTCAGAATAGATGCCACCTGTGACCCACAGCTGTGCTCTGGAAGCAGCTCTGTGCCTCAGCGGCCATGTCTTCTCACTGTAGGACAGTTGGAGACAGGGCAGCAGGAAGCAGAGAACCTCAAGGCTGTCAGGAGCCCCACAGGACCCCCAGCAACCTTGACCCTGACCTTGGCTCCAGCCTTGATTCTGAGGGTCCAGTGGGACAGACCTCTTGCCCAGTTTACCCACACTCAGACTGTCCTCCTTCTCGTCCAGCAGGAGGGCAAGGAGCCCCGGACAGAGTGAGGTAGGGAGAGGCAGGCAGGCTGGGAATCACTCCCAGAAAACTGGAGGGAGGCCTGGGGCGCATAGCAAGTTCAGATAGGCCCTCGCCACAGGCTCCTGCCTCCCAGCCCTGTCTCACCTTAGGAAAGTCGGGTCTGAGAGACGGGGCAATCTGCTCGCCTCCCAAGGTCATGGTCATGATGAGAGGTGAGATGTGACAACATCCCTGGCCGGGTGTCCTCACGCAGGCAGTGGCATTTGTGAGCATGCAGGGAGGGACCTGGAACAGGGCCTGGGGAAAGGCTTGTTACAGGTGCTGAGTTTTCAGTGAGCAGGTTCACAACACGTGATGCTAAAGCTTGATGCTGAGAAAAAAACCCTGCTTTTTACTTTTTTTTCTGATTGAAATTCAGAGGGTGGAAGGGGGGCTTCAATCCCAGAGTCTCCCAGGAGCTCAGCCACCAGTCAGTGGCCCCCCAGCACCTCCCTCTCCCCAGGCTTTCCCCCCACCCCAGAGGAAGGAGGGGAGGAGGCCAGCAGGGCTTCCCGACCCAGGTTCAATCCCTGGGTTGGGGAAATGGCAACCCACTCCAGTATTCTTGCCTGGAAAAGTCCATGGACAGAGGAGCCTGGCGGGCTATAGTCCATAGGGTCACAAAGAATTGGACATGACTGAAGCTACTAATACTTCCACTTTTCACTTTTCTTCCGAGGAGCAAGTGTCTTTTAATGTCATGGCTGCAGTTGCCATCCACAGTGATTTTGGAACCCAAGAAAATAAAATCTTTCACTGTTTCCATTTTTTCCCCATCTATTTGCCATGATGGGGACTGGATGTCATGATCTTAATTCAAGTTTTTTGAATGTTGAGTTTTAAGCCAGCTTTTTCACTCTCCTCTTTCATTCTCATCAAGAAGCTGTTTAGTTCCTCTTCACTTTCTGCCATTAAAGTGATATCATCTGCATATCTGAGGTTGTTGATATTTCTCCTGGAAATCTTGATTCCAGCTTGTGATTCACCCAGCCCAGCATTTCACATGATGTACTCCACATATAAGTTAAATAAGCAACTTTGACGAACTCCCCTCTCAATTTTGAATCAGTTCGTTGATTTATGTCCAGTTCTAACTGTTGCTTCTTGACCTGCATACAGGTTTCTCAGAGACAGATAAAGTAGTCTGGTACTCCTACCTCTTTAAGAATTTTCCACAGGTCTTTGTAATCCACACAGTCAAAGGCTTTAGCATAGTCAATGAAGCAGAAGTAAAAGTTCGTTCTTTTTTATGGCTGAGTAGTATTCTGTATAGAACACCACATTTTCTTTGTCCATTCTTATGTTGATGGACACTTAGGTTGATTCCATATCTTGGTGTGTGTGTGCTCATTTGCTAAGTCATGTCCAATTTTTGTGACCGCATGGACTGTAGTCCACCAGGCTCCTCTGTCCACGGGATTTTCTAGGCAAGAATACTCTAGTTGGTTGCCACTTCCAAGTTCATATGTTGGTAATTATAAATAATTCTGCTATGAACACTGGGTACTTGTATCTTTTTGAATTAGCGTTTTTGTTTTTTTTAGACATATACCCAGGAGCTAGATCGCTAGATTATACGGTAGTTCTATTTTTGTTTTTTGAGGAAACTCCATTCTATTTTGCCATAGTGATTGCATCAATTTACACTCCCACCAACAGTGTACTAAAGTTCCCTTTTCTCATTTGCTTAATCAAGTTAGTTTTGTTTTGTTTTTGATACTGAGTTATATGAGCTATTTTTATATTTTGGATATTAATTTCTTGTCGATCATATCATTTGCAAATATTTTCTCCCATTCGGTAGGTTGTCTTTTCATTTTGTCAATGGTTTCCTTTTCTGGGCAAAAATTTTTAAGTTTAATTAGGTCACATTTGTTTATTTTTGCTTTTGTTTCCTTTGCCTAAGGAGACAGATTTTTAAAAACATTGTCACAATTTCTGTCAAAGAGTGTTCTACATATGTTTTCTTCTAGGAGTTTTATAGTTTCCAGTCTTACATATAGGTCTTTAGCACATTTTCAGTTTATTTTTGTATATGGTGTGAGAATATTGTTCTAATTTTATTCTTTTAGATGTAGCTGTCCAGTTTTTTCAACACCATGTATTGAAGAGACTGTTATTTTCTTGATTGTATATTCTTGCCTTCTTTGTCATAGGTTAGCTGGCCGTAAGTGCATGGGTTTGTTTCTGGCTCTCTGTTCTATTCCACTGATCGTGTCTGTGTTTGTGCTGGCAGCATACTGTTTTGATTGCTGTAGCTTTGTAGTATAGTCTGAAGTCAGGGCGTGTGATAAGTCCAGCTTTGTTTTTTTCCTCAAGTTTGCTTTGGTTATTCAGGGTTTTTAAATTTCCATATAAATTGTAGAATTATTCATTCTATTTATGTAAAAAATGTAATGGGTACTTTGATATTGATTGCATTACATCTGTGGATTGCTTTGGGTACAATGGACATTTCAACAATATTAATTCTTCCAACCAAGAATATGGGATACTTTTGCCATTTCTTTATATCAGTCAATTTCATTCATCAATATTTTATACTTTTCAGAGTGTAGGTCTTTCACTTCCTTGGTTAAGTTTATCCCTTTGTATTCTATTCTTTTTGCTGCAATTATAAGTGGGATTGTTTTCTTGAATCCCTTTTCTGATAGTTCATTATGAATGTATAGGAAAGCAACAGATTTCTATATGTTAATCCTTGTATACTGCAACTTTACTAAGTTGATTTATTAGCTCAAAAAATTTTTTGGTGAAGGCTTTAGTGTTTTCTATATATAGTATCACTGCAGATGGTGACTGCAGCCATGAAATTAAAAGACGCTTACTCCTTGGAAGGAAAGTTATGACCAACCTAGATAGCATATTCAAAAGCAGAGACATTACTTTGCCAACAAAGGTTCGTCTAGTCAAGGCTATGGTTTTTCCTGTGGTCACGTATGGATGTGAGAGTTGGACTGTGAAGAAGGCTGAGCACAGAAGAATTGATGATTTTGAACTGTGGTGTTGGAGAAGACTCTTGAGAGTCCCTTGGACTGCAAGGAGATCCAACCAGTCCATTCTGAAGGACATCAGCGCTGGGATTTCTTTGGAAGGAATGATGCTAAAGCTGAAACTCCAGCACTTTGGCCACCTCATGTGAAGAGTTGACTCATTGGAAAAGACTCTAATGCTGGGATGGATTGGGGGCAAAAGGAGAAGGGGATGGCAGAGGATGAGATGGCTGGATGGCATCACTGACTCGATGGATGTGAGTCTGAGTGAACTCCGGGAGTTGGTAATGGATAGGGACGCCTAGTGTGCTGCGATTCATGGGTTCGCAAAGAGTCGGACACGACTGAGCGACTGATCTGATCTGATCTGATATATAATACCATATCGGAGCAACCCCACACCTGAGGCCAGGGGGGTGGCGAGAGGAGATCCCCAGCGTCCGAGGTCAGGGGCGGCGACGAGAGGAGTTACCCCGTGTCTGAGGTCAGGGGTGGCAGCCGGGAGGAGATACCCCACGCCCTTAAGCCCGAGGCCAGGGGCGGCGGCCGGGAGGACCAACCCAACACCGTGGCTGCGTGGACACAGGAGGGCCTAGAGGAGCTATCCCACGTTGAAGGTCAGGAAGGGCGGTGGTGAGGAGATACCCCTCGTCCAAGGTAAGGAGCATTGGCTGCACTTTGCTGGAGCAGCCATGAAGAGATACCCACGCCCAAGGTAAGAGAAACCCAAGTAAGACGGTATGTGTTGCAAGAGGGCATCAGAGGGCAGACACACTGAAACCATACTCACAGAAAACTAGTCAATCTAATCACACTAGGACCACAGCCTTGTCTAATTCAATGAAACTAAGCCATGCCCGTGGGACAAGCCAAGACGGGCGGGTCATGGTGGAGAGGTCTGACAGAATGCAGTCCACTGGAGAAGGGAATGGCAAACCACTTCAGTATTCTTGCCGTGAGAACCCCATGAACAGTATGAAAAGGCAAAATGATAGGATACTGAAAGAGAAACTCCCCAGGTCAGTAGGTGCCCAATATGCTACTGGAGATCAGTGGAGAAATAACTCCAGAAAGAATGAAGGGATGGAGCCAAAGCAAAAACAATACCCAGCTGTGGATGTGACTTGTGATAGAAGCAAGGTCCGATGCTGTAAAGAGCAATATTGCATAGGAACCTGGAATGTCCGGTCCATGAATCAAGGCAAATTGGAGGTGGTCAAACAAGAGATGGCAAGAGTGAATGTCAACATTCTAGGAATCAGCGAACTGAAATGGACTGGAATGGGTGAATTTAACTCCGATGACCATTATATCTACTACTGTGGGCAGGAATCCCTCAGAAGAAATGGAGTAGCCATCATGGTCAACAAAAGAATCTGAAATGCAGTGCTTGGATGCAATCTCAAAAATGACAGAATGATCTCTGTTCGTTTCCAAGGCAAACCATTCAATATCACAGTAATCCAAGTCTATGCCCCAACCAGTAATGCTGAAGAAGCTGAAGTTGAACGGTTCTATGAAGACCTATAAGACCTTTTAGAACTAACACCCAAACAAGATGTCCTTTTCATTATAGGGGACTGGAATGCAAAAGTAGGAAGTCAAGAAACACCTGGAGTAACAGGCAAATTTGGCCTTGGAATACAGAATGAAGCAGGGCAAAGACTAATAAGAGTTTTGCCAAGAAAATGCACTGGTCATAGTAAACACCTTGTTCCAACACCACAAGAGAAGATTCTATACATGGACATCACCAGATGATCAACACTAAAATCAGATTGATTATATTCTTTGCAGCCAAAGATGGAGAAGCTCTATACAGTCAGCAAAAACAAGACCAGGAGCTGACTGCGGCTCAGACCATGAACTTCTTATTGCCAAATTCAGACTTAAATTGAAGAAAGTAGGGAAAACCACTAGACCATTCAGGTATGACCTAAATCAAATCCCTTATGATTATACAGTGGAAGTGACAAATAGATTTAGGGGTCTAGATCTGATAGATAGAGTGCCTGATGAACTATGGAATGAGGTTTGTGACATTGTATGGGAGACAGGGATCAAGACCATCCCCATGGAAAAGAAATGCAAAAAAGCAAAATGGCTGTCTGGGGAGGCCTTACAAATAGCTGTGAAAAGAAGAGAAGAGAAAAACAAAGGAGAAAATGAAAGATATAAGCATCTGAATGCAGAGTTCCAAAGAATAGCAAGGAGAGATAAGAAAGCCTTCTTCAGCGATCAATGCAAAGAAATAGAGGAAAACAACAGAATGGGAAAGACTAGAGATCTCTTCAAGAAAATCAGAGATACCAAAGGAACATTTCATGCAAAGATGGGCTCGATAAAGGACAGAAATGGTATGGACCTAACAGAAGCAGAAGATATTAAGAAGAGATGGCAAGAATACACAGAAGAACTGTACAAAAAAGATCTTCACGACCCAGATAATCACGAAGATGTGATCACTCACACTCACCTAGAGCCGGACGTCCTGGAATGTGAAGTCCAGTGGGCCTTAGAAAGCATCACTACGAACAAAGCTAGTGGAGATGATAGAATTCCAGTTGAGCTATTTCAAATCCTGAAAGATGATGCTGTGAAAGTGCTGCACTCAGTATGCCAGCAAATTTGGAAAACTCAGCAGTGGCCACAAGACTGGAAAATGTCAGTTTTCATTCCAATCCCAAAGAAAGGCAATACCAAAGAATGCTCAAACTACCACACAATTGCACTCATCTCACACACTAGTAAAGTAATGCTTAAAATTCTCCAAGCCAGGCTTCAGCAATATGTGAACCGTGAACTTCCTGATGTTCAAGCTGGTTTTAGAAAAGACAGAGGAACCAGAGATCAAATTGCCAACATCCACTGGATCATGGAAAAAGCAAGAGAGTTCCAGAAAAGCATCTATTTCTGCTTTATTGACTATGCCAAAGCCTTTGACTGTGTGGATCACAATAAACTGTGGAAAATTCTGAAAGAGATGGGAGTACCAGACCACCTGATCTGCCTCTTGAGAAATTTGTATGCAGGTCAGGAAGCAACAGTTAGAACTTGACATGGAACAACAGACTGGTTCCAAATAGGAAAAGGAGTACGTCAAGGCTGTATATTCTCACCCTGTTTTTTTAACTTATATTCAGAGTACATCATGAAGTCCAACGCTGGACTGCAAGAAACACAAACTGGAATCAAGGTTGCCGGGAGAAATCTCAATAACCTCAGATATGCAGATGACACCACCCTTATGGCAGAAAGTGAAGAGGAACTAAAAAGCCTCTTGATGAAGGTGAAAGTCGAGAGTGAAAAAGTTGGCTTAAAGCTCAACATTCAGAAAGTGAAGATCATGGCATCTGGTCCCATCACTTCATGGAAAATAGATGGGGAAACAGTGGAAACAGTGTCAGGCTTTATTTTTGGGGGCTCCCAAATCACTGCAAATGGCGATTGCAGCCATGAAATTAAAAGATGCTTACTCCTTGGAAGGAAAGTTATGACCAACCTAGATAGCATATTCAAAAGCAGAGATATTACTTTGCCAACAAAGGTCCATCTAGTCAAGGCTGTGGTTTTTCCGTTGGTCATGTATGAATGTGAGAATTGGACTGTGAAGAAGGCTGAGCGCCAAAGAATTGATGCTTTTGAACTGTGGTGTTGGAGAAGACTCTTGAGAGTCCCTTGGACTGCAAGGAGATCCAACCAGTCCATTCTGAAGGAGATCAGCCCTGGGATTTCTTTGGAAGGAATGATGCTAAAGCTGAAACTCCAGCACTTTGGCCACCTCATGCGAAGAGTTGACTCATTGGAAAAGACTCTGATACCTGGAGGGATTGGGGGCAAGAGGAGAAGGGGATGACAGAGGATGAGATGGCTGGATGGCATCACTGACTCGATGGACGTGAGTCTGAGTGAACTCCGGGAGTTGGTGATGGACAGGGAGGCCTGGCGTGCTGTGGTTCATGGGTTCGCAAAGAGTCGGACACGACTGAGCGACTGATCTGATATGATCATCTGCAAATAGTGACAGATTTACTTCTTCCTTTCCAATTTGGATACCTTTTTTTTTTCTTTCTTTTCTCATTACTGTGCCTAGGACTTTTGATGCTATGCATCAAAGAAGTGACAAGAGTGGGCATCCTATCTTATTTCTAATTTTAGAGGAAAGGCTTTCAGCTTTTCACTGTTGAGTATAATGTTAACTGTGGGTTTGTCGTAGGTGACTTTTATGATGTTGAGATGTATTCCTTCTGGGGCCCTCCTGGTGGCTCAGTGCTAAAGAATCCTCCCACCAATGCAGAAAATCCAGGTTCAATCCCTGGATCAGAAAGATCCCCCAGAGAAGGGAATGGGAACCCACTCTCCAGTATTCTTTCCTGGGAAATCCATGGACAGAGGAGTCCATGAGGTTGCAAAAGAGTCAAACACAACTCAGTGACTAAACAACAAGATATTCCCTCTACACCAACTATGATGAGAGTTTTTATCTTGAATGGATATTGAATTTTGTCAAATGTTTTTTCTGTCTATTGAGATAATCGTGTGATTTTTATCCTTGCTTTTATTAATGTGGTATATGTATCACAGTGATTAATCTGAGGATATATTGAAGCATCCTTGCATCTCTAGGATAAATTCCACTTGATCATTGTGTATGATCTCTTTTATATATTGTTGAACTTGTTAATATTTTGTTGAGGATTTTTGCATCTATATTTATCAAAGATATTGGCCTGTAATTTTCTTTCTTTGTAGTATCAAAGAGGATTGTTCTTAACCCTTATAATCTAATGGAATTTGCCCTTCTAATGGAAGGTTTCAGACTTCCTTTGGACTGTTACCCTTTCTTCTTTCCAGTTTCTCCCTTTTGGAAAGGGAATGTCTATCCTGTGCCTTCCCCACGACTCTTCTTTGTTATAGCAGCGCTGGAAGACTAATACAGGCTTTTGCCCTCATGAATTCCCAAACCCATGTGCACAGCTCAGATTGGCCTCCTGCCAGTACCAAACCAGATGTCCTAGAGTAAACACGTCTGCAGGGTCAACCCTCAGCACTGGACAACTTCTTTAAAGTCATAACCCATGATGAACCCCCAGCATCCCAGCTCTCCTTCCAACATTCTCAGTGTGCTCACGCACCCGTTGGGGAACATGGGGAGGCTGCTTGATTGACAGATGGGGCCTGTGGGTAGCCGGAAACCGTGCTCACTGCCTTATGAGTGATCCCCTTCAATCCTCACTTCTACCCACCCCACAGTAGATGAGCAAAGTGGAACACTGAATGTTTAAGAGTTAAGTCATGTAGTGATCAGCTGAGCAATCATTTGAGCCCAGTTCTCAGACTTCAAAATCCTGCCCTTTGTATAACATGTATAATTCTCAAATCCTGCTGCATATTTCAATTCCTTTGGGAGCTGAAAAACAAACAAACAAAAAATGCATGTCACACCAGTCCAAGACCAGTGGGGCAAGCATTGCTGTGTCTGCAGAGTTTCCTAAGGAAGGATCATTGTGGCTGGCTTGTGAACTAGACCAGCTTTTCAAACCTCAGGGCATTGGAATCTCCTGGGCCCCCATGCCCCAAACTGCTAATTCAGTGAGAATCTGCATTTCCAACAAACTCCCCAGTGGTTCCCAGGACCACACTGTGAGGAGCACACCCTTGGTTCAGACCATGACTAGCTTGCAGCCCTTGTCAGATGGCAGAATGTCCCACACTTCTTCATGTAAATGCTGGCGCTGCATCCTCTGGTGGCCTTGTGGAGCAGTTGAGGGTGGTGGTCAGATTGTGCATTCTGGAGCCAGACTGCTGTATGGCCAGCTTCATGGGCTCCAGCTTGAGCACTGATTATATGACCTTGGTGTTTCAGTCTCTCTGCTCTGTTTTCTCATCAGGAAAATGGGGAGAGGATAGGACAGTGTGATTCTACTGCTGTGCCTTTACTCCAGCCTGCTTCATAGGAAACCAGTTTCCTCATCTGGGACTCATATCATAGGTCTGTGTTTTGTGATTTCAATTTGGAATCCTTAGGGTCAGAGGCTTTGAGTGACAGAACTTACACTAAAGATCAAAGTAGGTGATAAATTGAATAAGACTTGCAAAAAGTATTCAAACATGTAGTATTCAAACGGCTAGCTTCTTTGGGGCAAAAAACGGCTTGATCCAAGCAGGGACTGAAGAATAGAGTCCCAAGTGGCTCCTGGGCTCTGGCTTGAGGCTAACACTGGTTCCTGGACTGTGGGAGAAGGTCTGTATGTGACTCTAACCCTCTAACCAGCCTTGCTCTTTCTCTCCTGGATCAGGGAGTTCGGTGATAAATAAACTAACTTCCACCACCTTCCTGGAAGGAGGATGGGCTAGAGCTGAGAGGTGTGTTTAAAGAAAGCACTTGAGTGCAGATTCTTCCTTTGGTCTCTGCTGATCGCTGAATTGGGTTTGGTATCAGCACCTTAAGGAACTGTGTGGGTTTCGGGCCAGTTCTTTAGGCGAAGCAGAGGATACAACTGGAATGCTTGCTGCTCTGACAAGCCCTGCAGCTGGAACTCCCCACATGTCCCTCTTTCCCTGTATACAGGCCGTCTTTACCCCTGTGCTCCAGGCTGCAAGGAGTGTGTGGGGAAGCGGAGGAGGAGGGTTCCTGAGGCCCTGGGCTTGTTAGTCAGCCTGACCCCCGCTCCGGGAAACACCCACCTTGCCCCCCTCTTCCTGGGACAGCAGGGCTCCTGAGAGGGTGATGGCTCCCATCCAGGGAGGGCAAGGGGCAGAGCTGCCAGTGAGAAATGCTCTTGTCTGTTAAGTCACTTTTCATAATGATAGTTACAGGGAAAGAGCTGCTCAGACCTGCAGCTTGAGTCTCACATACCTGACCTGAAATTTATTAGCTGCATCTCTCTCAATAAAACTCAGACTTTTCTTCCCTAACATGGTCTTTCACCACTGCTTCCTTTTATTTTAAGTAAGTTAGCCCCAGAGACAGAGGATCCAGATGGTGAGGGCCTTCTCTACATTTAGAAGCCAGTGGTGGCAGGGAGGGTCTCCAATATGCCTGTGATCACACCGTAGATGAAGGACCAGGTGGCAAGGTCTGTCTGCATTCCGGTGGCCAGGGTCCAAAGTCGGCTCTTACATGAGAGGTTGCCTGGTGATGGGACTGAGAGATTTCAAAAGATCCCTTCACCTCAGACTATCACTGCCCAGCAGTCTGTCACACCACCTGCAGTATTAGCATGAAAATCCGTCTCTTGATGGATATAAGAATCTTACAGAAGGGAAGACCACAGTGTTTTTTAACTTGAGCATCAACTACTCACTCACCAAGCTCCCTTGAAAACCAGATGACAGCCTCATAGGCAGCCAGAGTGGGCGGACTCCTGCAGAGGAGCCAGACCTCTATTCAATCACAAGATGGGGCCGTGGGAGTCCCTAGAGACTCTGCCTATGCCCCAACGCCTGGCCCAGGGCTCTTTCTGTGAGTCACCCGTCACTGTGGAAATGAAGAGCCCTTACCTCCAGGAGGCTAGTGAAGGCTTCTTCCTAAGACAATTGTTATTGAGGCATCTTCCCGTTAGGAAAACACATGATTTTCATTGCACATGGGCTAAGCCAGACACCATGCTTGAATCCAGATTAGGCCCTGGGCTCTGAGGACACAGACAGATGGGTTCTGAGGAGTCACCCAGAAGAGGCTAAGGGGTCACTGGGTTGCACAAAGATACCTGGAGAGAAATCTAGAGAGGAGGGAAGGTGAGCAGAAGGGACGGGGAACACTAACGTGGGGCAGAGCTCCAGTCACACCTGTGGACTCTGGACATCTGGTGTCCCAGTAGCTGAACAGAAGGAGATGCATCTGTGACTGGGAGGAGGGCCGACTGTTCCCAGGAATGCTCACACCACGAGGCCTCTTTCCTGCTCTGCAGGGACTTGGGTGGCTTCTTCAGAACACGGAACGTCTCTGTCTTCCCAAGGCACCATGGGGGTGAGGGGGACGTTGTGGACAGGACTTCCCAAGAGCAATCTGTGGGACTCCTCCTGGGATAGCCCCCTCTCTGGGGGCCGAGGTGATGAAAGAGCTCAGACTTGGTGGCTTGGCATGGCTGGACACCCAGCTCAGCGGTCACTTCCCTGTGCAAACCAATTTGCCTTACAGGTTGCTATGAACCAACAGGTGGCTGCTTGAGAAGACAGTACCTCCTCCCCACCCTGCTCCTCAGAATCCAAGGGGACCTGAGGAGGGCTGGGGTGGTTGCATTTGCTGAGGCCTTTGCACAGGATGGAAAAAAAAAAAAAAATACCCAGCATGAATGACTGTCCCCAAGCTGACCTCCAGGCCAGAAAGGAAAAAGGAAGAAGTTTAGTTCAATGAGGCCCAGGCAGCCTGCATGATGATCTGACTAGTAGACTAGGATTGTCTACTAGTAAGATACAATTGTGCTAAAGTATGTTCTAACACACTCTTATAAAAAATACACTTTGAACAACTGACACCAGCATGGTACTAGCAGCAGAGTCAATAATAACCACTACAGCCAAACCACCCAGAACGCGCCCAAACTCAGCTGATCGCAGAAGCTAAGCAGGGTCCAAGCCTGGTCAGTACTTGGATGGGAGACTGCCTGGGGATACTGGGTGTTGTAGGCTTTTAGACTTCCCTGGTGGCTCAGACAGTAAAGAATCTGCCTACAATGCAGGAGACTTTGGTTCAATCTCTGAGTCAGGAAGATCCCCTAGAGAAGGGAATGGCAACCCATTCCAGTATTCTTCGCCTGGAGAATCCCACAGACAGAGCAGCCTGGCAGGCTAGAGTCAATGGGGTCGCAAAGAGTGGGGCATGAATGAGCGACTAACACTTTCACTTTCTTTCAAAGATAATAGATCCTAATCCCTGGTGTCTGAGCCATGAACCAGAGGATGGAACCTCAAGCCCCAGAGGACTACTCCCAGACCTTGACCCTAATGGAAGCTGCTCTGCTGAGTTTCCAAAGGACTTTGGATCAGTGGCCCCCTTTTCCACCTTTTGGAATGAGAATTTCTATAACTATTATTCTGTGCCAGAATCAATAATTTATTTTCTAGTTTCACAGGTCCAGAGGAGGAGAGGTATATTCCCCCAGGATGGTTCACATCCATAGTCTTACCAATATCTGATTTAGATGTTTTAATTGAAGACTTTTGAGCTGATGAGATTTAATTGAGATTTTCAACTTGAATTGATACTGAATGGGTTGAGACTTTGGAGGATGTTGGAACAAGGTGACTATATTTTTCAGTTGGGATGGACATGAATCTTTAGGGACCAGAGGATAGACTGTCATAGGCTTGCTGAATAGTGGCCACCCAAAGATATTAGGTCCCAATTCCTAATTTCTGGAGCCTGTAAATGTTACCTCATTAAGAAAAGTGGTCTCTGCAGTTGTGATTAACTTAAGGATCATGATAGGGAGAGATGGCCCTAGATTGTCCAAGAGGGCCCTAAATCCAATAACAAATGTCCTTATAAAAGAGAAGCAGGAGATTGATTCCCTTGTGACCTAGTAGTAAAGAATCCACCTGCCAATGCAGGGTACACAGGTTCGATCCCTGGTCTGGGTAGATCGCACATGCTGCAGAGCAACAAAGCCGATGTACCACAACTGCTGCCCATGTACTCTGGAGCCACTCCCTGCAACCGGAGAGTGACCCCTGCTCGCTGCAAGCCTGCACACAGCAATGAAGACCCAGTGCAGTCAAAAATAAATAAATAGTAGTAGTTTAGTCACTAAGTCGTGTCCAACTCTTGCGACCCCATGGACTGTAGCCTGCCAGGCTCCTTTGTCCATGGGATTCTCCAGGCAAGAGTACTGGAGTGGATTGCCATTTCCTTCTCCAGGGGATCTTCCCAACCCAAGAACTGAACCCCGGTCTCCTGCACTGCAGGCAGATTCTTTACCAACTGAGCTATGAGGAAAGCCCATATACATATATATAAAAGACTTTGTCAACAATTGTTTTTAAATATGAGAGAGGCGGGGGTGTTGCCACACATAGAAGAAAAGGTAAAATGAAGGCAGAGGCAGAAACTGAGTGTTGTGACCGCCGGCCAAGGGCTGCCAGCCACCAACCGCAGTTAGAAGAGGGCAAAGAACAGACTCTCCTCAGAGTCCCTGGAGGGAGTGTGGCTCTGCCAACATCTTGACTTCAGACCTGTGGCCTCCAGAATTGTGAGTGAATACATTTCTGTCATCTTAAGCCACCCATATTTTAGTAATTCGCTACAGCAGCCCCAGAAGAACACAGTACTTTCCAGAGCATTTCCCTAGACCCTTTCCTGTTTGATAATGCAGATCAAGAGCCTGGCAGGTGCTAGCATCTGGGAAACAGTTACCCGTTGGGTGTTGTGACAAGACCCTTACAGTCACACTGTGAGGTAGCTCTTCATCATTCCATAAAAGGCGATGAACTGAGGGGTCAAGGAGAATCCATAATTTATTTGCAAACTCAGTGAACAACAGAGCTTGGCTTCAGTTCAAAGGTCCTGGTTCCAAGGCCCAGTTTTTTCTTATCCCATGAGAACCACTTCGTCTTGCAGGCATGTGGCCAGTCAACACAATGCCAGGCCCTGCCTCCACCTCCCTAAATGCAGGGTCAGCCTAGGGAAAATGGTGCGGGGTTGGAAAGACTGGAGGGGCCCTGGGCCAGGTGGTTCAAAACCTGGAGAGAGATCCGTCTTCCAGGCTCTTCCAAACTGCCATCCGTGCCTCCAGCCTGGCATGCGCCTCTGTCCCAGCAGGCTCCATTTTAAGGTCAGGGCTCTTCCTGTACCAGATCACAGGTCACCTGTCCTGTACCACCATCCTTTGTTTAGGTGACAGATAAACTCAGATGGGCTAAGTCCAAAGGCTTCACCTGAGACAATATCCATGTCATGTAGCTTTACCACCTGCACAGTTCTGTTTAACCGTCACTTTGCTCACTCTCCTCCCAACCACAAGGAGAAGTTGGAGCTCGCGTTGCTGAGCTGGAAGCACAGAAGGCAGTACCCATGCTGACCTCTGTGTATTTGGAGGCCACAAAGCCAGATGCCCTTGTGTGACCCATCCCCCGATTCCAGCTTCTTCCATTAAAACCTGCTCATTCTGTTCTTCTGGGAGGCCACAGAAATAATGTGCTGAACACCTGTCAAAGCCATATTTATTGCATGCATGCATGCTAAGTCACTTCAGTCATGGTTGACTCTTTGTGATCCTATGGACTGTAGCCCAACAGGCTCCTCTGTCCATGTGATTCTCCAGGCAAGAATAATAGAGTGGGTTGCTGTGCCCTCCTCCAGGGGATCTTCCCAACACAGGAACCAGACCCAGGTCTCTTAGGTCTCCTGCATTGACAGGAGGCTCTTTACCACTAGTACTACCTGGGAAGCCCCCCATATTTATTGAGAAAACCCCAAATGTCCCAACTGCCCTCATAAGCACTCTCGGGCCTCAAGTCCTCACTCTGGTAGTTTCCTGTTGTTGCTGTAACAAATTCCCTCCAGCTAGGTGGCCTAGACAATACAGACATGCTGTCTTCCTGTCCTGGTGCAGAAGTCTGGTGCAGGTCTCACTGAGCTAAAACCAAGGTGTCTGTGGGGGGTGTTTCCTTTCTGGAGGCTCTGGGGGAAGATTCCATTTTCATGCCTTCCCCAGCTTCTTCCTGGAGCTTGTCTATATTCCATGGCTTTTGGTCACTTCCATCTTCAAAGCCGACAGTGGTTCCTATCACAGTCTTTCATAGTCACATACTCCTCTGTGAATGTACTTGGGAAAGACTCCTGTGATTACACCACCCCACCCAGATGACCCAGGACAGTCTTGCCATCTCAAGGTCAGCTGACTAGCAGCCTTAACTCTACCTGCCACTGCACTTTCTATCTGCCGTGAAAGGTGACATACACAGAAGTTCCAGGAAACCCTTGAGGGGGGTGGTCCTGAGTCTCCCTGCTGCCCCTTCCACGAGGACCCAGTCTAATAGGCTGTTACTAAGTGAGGGTGTTCCCTGGGAGGGTGACCCAACAACACCCGCTAGTCCATTGGTCCCCAGAGGGGTGCTGGCCACAGTTCGATTGTTGTCTTGAAAGGATCCATGTGGTCTTGAAAGGATCCAGCAGGAAAGGGGGCTCCTTGCTGCTAGTGAGTGAATGCAACTTTAGAAAGAGAAATGAACAGCCTCTGGGCTTGGAGAGGTTTGCAGTCCATGTAAGGGAAGTTGGGGTCAGGGAGGATCCAAGGGTCCCCTGTTCAAGAGATGCCTGAAAAGGGTGCAGGTGAGGATGTTCTCAAATTAGTTGTTCTACGCAATAAAGCATCAGTTCCAGCCAACTGAGTCTGTATTAACAGACCCCACTCCCTGGGTCGGGAAGTCCCGCCAACCTCCTCCCCTCCTTCCTATGAGGTGGGGAGAAAGCCTGGGGAGAGGGAGGTGCTGGGGGACCACTGCCTGGTGGCTGAGCTCCTGGGAGACTCAGGGATTGAAGCCCCTCTTCTACCCTCTGAACTTCAATCAGAAAAAAAAAGTAAAATGCAGGGTTTTTTCTCAGCATCAGGCTAGAGCATCACATGTTGTGAAGAAACCTCGTGTACAGGTCCCAGGGCATCAGGAAGGAGGGTACTAGGGGCCCTGCCATGTTGGCCCTGAACCCTTCCACCCTGCCCCAGGGTGGGGAACTGCTCTCCTATAAGTGGAGTCTGCCTTTCTATGTGTGACTTATGTCACTAAGCATTTTTGTTATTGTTCAGTCACTAAGTCATGTCCAACTCTTTGTGACCCCATGGACTGCAGCATGCCAGGCTTCCCTGTTCCTCACCATCTCCCAGAGTTTGTTCAAACTCATGTCCATTATGTTGGTGATGCCATTCAGCCATCTCATCCTCCGTCATCCCCTTCTCCTACTGCTCCTCAATCTTTCCTAGCATCGGGGTCTTTTCTAACGAGTTGGCTCTTTCCATCAGGTGGCTAAAGTACTGGAGCTTCAACTTCAGCATCAGTCCCTTCCAGTGAATATTCAGGGTTGATTTCCTTT